>NC_092714.1:254077664-254392075 GCF_047496885.1 Scyliorhinus torazame | reverse complement strand
GGTCCCCAACTCCAAATCATCTATGTAAATTGTGAACAACTGCGGGCCCAACACTGATCCTTGAGGGACCCCACTAGTTACAGGTTGCCAACCAGAGAAACACCCATTTATCCCCACTCTCTGCTTACTGTTAGTTCACCAATCCTCTACCCATGCTACCACTTTACCCTCAATGCCATGCATCTTTAGTTTATGCAGCAACCTTTTGTGTGGCACCTTGTCAAAAGCTTTCTGGAAATCCAGATATACCACATCCATTGGCTCCTCGTTATCTACTGCACTGGTAACGTCCTCAACAAATTCTACCAAATTAGTCAGACACGACCTACCCTTTGTGAACCCATGCTGCGTCTGCCCAATGGGACAATTTCCCTCCAGGTGCCCCGCTATTTCCTCCTTAATGATAGATTCCAGTATTTTCCCTACAACCGAAGTTAAGCTTACCGGCCTATAATTACCCGCTTTCTGCCGACCTCCTTTTTTAAACAGTGGTGTCACGTTTGCTACTTTCCAATCCTCTGGGACTACCCCAGAGTCTAGTGAATTTTGATAAATTCCCTAGCCATCTCTTTTAACACTCTGGGATGCATCCCATCAGGGCCAGGAGACTTGTCTACCTTTAGCCCCATTAGCTTGCCCAATACTGCCTCCTTAGTGATTACAATCATCTCAAGGTCCTCACCTATCATATCTTTATTTCCATCAGTCACTGCCATGTTATTTGTGTCTTCCACTGTGAAGACTGGCCCAAAAAACCTGTTCAGCTCCTCAGCCATTTCCCCGTCTCCTATTATTAAATCTACCCTCTCATCTACCAAAGGACCAATATTTACCTTAGTCACTCTTTTTTGTCTTATATATTTGTAGAAGCTTTTACTATCTGCTTTTATGTTCTGAGCCAGTTTACTTTCATAGTCTACCTTACTCTTCTTTATAGCTTTTTTAGTAGCTTTTTGTTGTCCCCTAAATACTTCCCAGTCCTCTAGTCTCCCACTAATTTTTGCCACTTTGTATGTTTTTTCCTTCAATTTGATACTCTCCCTCACCTCCTTAGATATCCACGGTCGATTTTTCCCCTTTCTACCATCTTTCTTTTTTGTCAGTATGAACCTTTTCTGAACACTGTGAAAGATCGCTCGGAAGGTTCTCCACTGTTCCTCAACTGCTTCACCATGAAGTCTTTGCTCCCAATCTACCTTCGATAGTTCTTCTCTCATCCCATTGTAATCGCCTTTGTTTAAGCACAAAACACTAGTGTTTGATTTTACCTTGTCATCCTCCAACTGTATTTTAAATTCCACCATATTGTGGTTGCTCCTTCCAAGAGGATCCCGAACTATGAGATCATTAATCAATCCTGCCTCATTACACAGGACCAGATCTCGGACCGCTTGTTCCCTTGTAGGTTCCATTACATACTGTTCCAGGAAATTAGCCCGGACACATTCTATAAACTCCTCCTCAAGGCTGCATTTACCAACCTGGTTAAACCAATCGACATGTAGATTAAAATCCCCCATGATAACTGCTAATGATAATAGATGTTAAAACCGGCTTGCCAGTAATCCCAAAAGAACAGTCAGGATTTCTGATCAGCACCCTCGACCAGCAGTATCAAAAATTAGATAACCGTTCCTTGACCTCACCTTGTGGGGCTAAAATGGCTTATTGTTAGTGCCTGTTTTTCAAAGTAATTCACTGGATATGAAGCTATGACGGGGGGTGGGGGTGGTGGGGGGGGGGGGGGTAATATAAAGGCAAACCTTTCTTATTCTGTTGGGTAATTCAAATGATAAGGTCAACATGGAAATAAAGTTGAATTTTTTATTAACGTTACCAAACAGAAGGGGAAGTACACCCCACAATATCAGCTGCCCTTGAAGTGTTATTGCTGAAAGAGTTTTGAATTTATCAGCAGCCATAAATCTAGCAGAAGTCTGCATTAATGCCATCTGGAGTCCTGTCTGTTCCTCCTCTTTACAATGTTGTAAATAAGCAATATTTTTTTCATGAACACCTGCAAAAAAGTATTTGCGAACGTTTCCAATGGCTAAGGGTGAAGCACATTCGACTGAATTGCCACAGAATTCTAAAGGTCACGAGAGGAGTTATCTGTGCACTTATTATTACTGCAGAAGTTTCTCCCCATTGTCCGTTATTACCTCTGTTTAAACACTGTTGGTTATTTCATAGATTTCATAGAATTTACAGTGCAGAAGGAAGCCATTCGGCCCATCGAGTCTGCACCGGCTCTTGGAAAGAGCAACCTACCCAAGGTCCACACCGCCATCCTATCCCAATAACCCAGCAACCCCACCCAACACTAAGGGCAATTTTGGACACTAAGGGCAATTTATAATGGGCAATCCACCTAACCTGCACATCTTTGGACTGTGGGAGGAAACCGGAGCACCCGGAGGAAACCCACGCACACACGGGGAGGATGTGCAGACTCCGCACAGACAGTGACCCAAGCCGGAATCGAACCTGGGACCCTGGAGCTGTGAAGCAATTGTGCTATCCACAATGCTACCGTGCTGCCGCGGTTAGAAAGAACAACTTGGGGTAGAACGCTGAAATCCATCAGAACAACTGCTGGATAAGGAACATTAACATGTCACTGCTGTTGTGGAACTTTTGAGCCCTTGACGGCACATAATAATTGAGATAAAATTTGAAATGAAGCAATTACACTGCAGCCTCTCCATTCCAGAATGCTTGGAACCAAGTCAGGTCCGGTATTCGGAATTTTCTGTGCTTTAGAATAATGTTAGAATGCCAAACCGCAAATGTGTGAACCATAGATTTCAACATTTACCAGAAACATAAAGCAATGGTAAACATTATAAAGCAATAACAAACATTGTTCCACTCATTCAAATACTTTATCTTCCATGTTTCTGCTTCCAAAATACTGTTTTGAAATGATGCTGTGAGTTGCTTGCATCTGCTCAAGCAATGGGCTGAATTCTCCGTTCCCCCCAGCCGCATGTTTCTCGGCGGTGCACCGTTCGCTGGCGGCTGTCTTCTCTCGTCCTGCCGCTTGTCAATGAGGTTTCCCACTGAAGCCACCCCACGCCGCCGGGAAACCGACGGACGGACGGGGGGCGCGTGCTGCCAGCAAGAAAAGAGAATTCCATCGGCCAGAGAATTCCGGCTAATTTCTGGTCAACTGGGTGTGTCTGAACAATGGATATCTGCACTGGAGATGTTACAGTGCATTAGAAAACACTAATAAACGAGAGGAGATTGGTCAAAAATCATCAGAGGTCTAAAGCCATAGGCGGGATTCTCCCATCCCGCGGCAGAGTGTCCACGCCGTCGCGTTTTACGACGGCGTGAACGGGCCGCTGCCAGGAGTAATTCTGGCCCCTACACAACATGCCACAGGAGTACAAGGGCCGGCGTGTAGGAAAAGAGGCTGGGGGACAGAGAGGTCGGCCCGCCGATCGGTGGGTCGGAGCCCCTCTTCCCCCCCCCACCCCCACGCACAGGCCGCCACCCGACCCTTGCACGCAGAATTCCCGCCGGCTGCGAGCAGGTGTGGACGGCGTCGGCGGGACTCGTTTTTCTTTCACGGCAGCTTGGCCCATCCGGGCCGGAGAATCGGTGGCCGGCCGCGTAGAGCGGCCCGCGACCGGCGCCGCACCAACCACGCCGGCGCCAATGGCGCCGATTCTCCACTCTGCAGAGAATCGCATGCCGGCATCGGGGTGGCATGACCCGGTTGCGGGGATTCTCCGGCCCGGCCCAGGGCTGGGAGAATCCCGCCCGGCACAGCTGCGTCACTAGATTTTTTTTCAGGCTGTAAAAGTGTCAGGATATTATGGCAGAAGGATTCAGATCGCATCAGAATTTCCTGGGAATCGTGCATCATCGATATCCTAACTGAACCAAATAAAATCAATTACCATGGCTCTGCCCCAGATTTTGCAAATTTATTAGATTTTTAAAAAATTCATTTACAGGGTTTGGGTGTCGCTGGTTAGGCCAACATTTATTGGCCATCCCTAGTTGCCCTTCAGAATGTGGTGGTGAGTCGCCTTCTTCAATCGCTGCAGTCCTTGAGATGTAGGTACACCCACTGTGCTGTTAGGGATGGAATTCCAGGATGTTGCCCCAGAGACAGTGAAGGAACGGCGATATATTTCCAAGTCGGGGTGGTGAGTGACTTGAGGGGAACCTCCAGGTGGTGAGGTTCCCAGGTATCTGCTGCTCTTGTCCTTCTAGATGGTAGTGCTTGTTGGTTCGGAAGGTGCTGTCTAAGGAACCTTGGTGAGTTACTGCAGTGCATCTTGTAGATGGTACACACGGCTGCCACTGGTCGTCGGTGGGGAGGGTTTGAATGTTTGTGGAAGAGGGAGAAATCAAGCTGGCTTCTTTGTCCTGGATGTATCAAGCTTCTTGAGTGTTGGTGGAGAGTATACCATTACACCCCTGACTTGTGCCTTGTAGATGGTGGACAGACTTTGGGGGGGGTCAGGAGGTGAGTTACTCGTCGTAGGGTTCCGAGCATTTGACCTGCCCTGGTAGCCACAGTATTAATATGGCTAGTTCAGTTGAGTTTCTGATCAATGGTAACCCAAAATGTTGATTTCTGTTGTCTCACAACACCAACTTAGAATGGAAACTAACATTACAGAAGAATTTATTTAAATTCATGAGCTCAGAATAATTGTTCTTCCTTGAGATTTTTTAGTTCTTAGCTCCAATCTATTAGTATTCCTTTATCATTGTGTGTTAAGTTTAGGGTATATTGTAGGACACATTCTATTGGGGAATGTGAAAGACAGGAGAAATTTGTTTTGGCCCCTCTTTAGAACCTGAAATGGCTGGGGACGTTATTGGAATCTATAATTAAGGAGACTGAGCATTTTGAAAATTTGAGCTGATCAGCAAGTGGCAACATGTATTTACAAAGGGTAGGCCATGCCTAACAAATTTAATTTAATTTTTTGAGGAAGTCAATCCCATAGTAGACTGGGAAATGTATTGTTTGGCTTGATTGACACCCAATCCATCACCTTCAACATGCCCCCCCCCCACCACCACCAATGCACAGTGTGTACCATCCACAAGGCTGCATTGCAGCAACTCACCAAGGCTCTTCGACACCATCTTCCATCCCATGACACCTACCACCCAGGAGAACAAAGGCAGCAAGCGCATAGGAGCACTACTATCTACAAATCTCACTCCAAGCCACAGACCACCCTGACTTGGAACAATATTGCCATTCATATCCTGTCACTGGGTCAAATTCCAGGGACTTCCTTCCTAACAGCACTGTGTGTGTACTTACACAATGGGTTGTGGCGGTTCAAGAAGGCAGCTCACCAACACCTCCTCAAGGGCAATTCGAGATGGGCAATGAATGCTGGCCTATCCAGCGAGGCCCATATCCCGTGAACAAAATACTCCCAAAAATATTCAACAAGGCCTTCATCGGCCGGAGCGTTGAGCGTAAAAATTGGCAAGTCATGCTGCAACTGTATCGAACCTTAGTTAGACCACAGTTGGAATATGGTATTCAATTCTGGTCACCACACTACTAGAAGGATGTGGAGGTTTTGGAGAGGGTACAGAAGAGGTTTACCAGGATGTTGCCTGGTATGGAGGGCATTAGCTATGAGGAGAGGTTGGATAAACTCGGTCTGTTCTTACTGGAACGACGGAGGTTGAGGGGCGACCTGATAGAAGTCTACATAATTATATAGGGCATGGACAGAGTGGATTGTTGGATGCATTTTCCAAGGGTGGAAGAGTCAATTACTAGGAGACTTAGGTTTAATGTGCGAGGAACAAAGTTTAGAGCGGACATGCGAGAGAAGATTTTTACACAGAGGGTAGTGAGTGCCTGGAACTCGCTGCCGGAGGAGGTTGTGGAAGCAGTTACGATAGTGACGTTTAAGGGGCATCTTGACATATACATGAATAGGATGGGAACAGATGGATACGGACCCCGCAAGTGTAGCAGGTTTTAGGTTAGACGGGCAGCATGTTCGGCGCGGGCTTGGAGGGCCGAATGGCCTGTTCCTGTGCTGTACTTTCTTTTGTTCTTTGTTCTTTGTTCCCCATAAAAGATTATCAGCTAAAATTAAAACACGTGGGGCGCGATTCTCCACTCCCACGCCGGTTGGGAGAATCGCCTGGGGCGCCGAAATTTCCGGGGACGCCGGTCCGACGCCCTCCCGCGATTCTCCCGAGCGGCGGGAACGCAGGCCGGAGAATCGCCGGAGATGCCCAAAATGCCGATTCTCCGGCACCCCCGCTATTCTGAGGCCTGGATGGGCCGAGCGGCCAGGCCAAAACGGCGGGTTCCCCCCGGCGCCGTCCACACCTGGTCGCTACAGTCGTGGGCGGTGCGTGAACGCTGGGGGGGGGCGGCCTGTGGGGGGCGAGGGGGGATCCTGCACCAGAGGGTACCTTAAATGTGGGGTGGCCCACGATCGGTGCCCACCGATCGTCGGGCCGTCCTCTCTGAAGGAGGACCTCCTTCCTTCCGCTGCTCCGCAAGATCCGTCCCCCATCTTCTTGCGGGACGGATTTGGACAGGACGGTAACCACGCATGCGTGGGTTGGCGCCAGCCAATGCGCGGATGACGTCCGTTATGTGGCGCCGGCCGCGTCATCTAATCGGCGCCGCTTTTACGCGGGCGACAAGGACTCGCGCGGGAGGATGACGCGGCCCCGATACTGGCCCATTGTCAGGGCCTGAATCGGTCGCGACCGGGGCCGTTCCACGCCGTCGTGAACCTCAACGCCGTTCACGACGGCACGGCCACTTCGGCGTGGGGGTGGAGAATCCCGCCCGTGGAATTGAAAGCAAATTATTGAGCTACTTAAGAGATTGTTCAGGCAACAGAGGAGAAAAAGGATAATTAGTAGTTACTTGAATTGGAATGAAGTGGCTGGTGGTGCCCCTGAACGATCTGTGCTAGACTCTTAACAATTTGCTGTATTTATCAATGATTTAGATAACACAATAGCGAGACATGTATCCAAGTTTGTGGATGACACTAAGATTGGGGACAGTAAGTGGTGTAGATGTGAGCATACATTTACAGAACTATTGAGGGGCCAAAGTGGCAGATGGATTTCATCTGAGGTAAGTGTGAGGCAATCCTTTTTGAGCCGAAAAAGAATAGATCTGTGTAATTTTTAAAGAGTGAAAAGCTAAAAATCATGTAGGCCCAAAGAGATTTCTCGGTCCAAGTACACTAGTGAATAGAACGCAGTGGTCGAGTGTAAACAAGAATCAAAATATCTGGAAGTAATTGTGGTGTTGGGTGTTCTGACACACAGATGAGCCAACACGGTTGCATATGGTACAACGCTACTTTATTTAAACTTACTATTTACAGTTTGGTCTTTGCACTCTGCACGTGGGGGTTCCCTGCTTGTGATGTTTTAACAGCTCTTTCTTGTTCCCTTCTCCCCAGACCTACCGACCACCAGGTGTCGTGCTCGTGCTTTTTATGTGGTTGGTGTTCTTGTCTGTGATTGGTTGTGGTGTTGTGTACTCTGATTTGCCTGTTAGTGTGTCCATCATGATGTGTGTGTTTGAATATCATGACATCCCCCCTTTTTACAAAGATATGTGCCTACGTGGTAATAAATATGATCGTGTCGTGAGTGCATCTAAGAGTGTGTGTGTGTCGTGTGCAGCATGTGCATATGACGGAACTATGTACATGGGGCGATGTCGGGTGCGTCACATGAACCAAGTTGTACCATAACATAACATAAATGCGAACGAGAGAAGAAGAAAAAAAAACTTGAACAGTTGTCCAGTCAGACGACATCTGGAACGATAAACAACAACAGGTTATCATGTAAAATTGTGCAACTTGTTAAACATATGAACGGTATTATAAGTCCAGTCTAATGGGCTTGCGACGAGTTCGGGTTGACCGCCTTAAGGGTGGATCAAGAACCACCGGCTGCTGTGCAGGCATGGCCATGGGTGGCGATGGAAAGGGCGTGATGTGCGGCAGCTCCACAAAGTCATCCTCGGAAGCCTGTTGAGGATCTGGCGTGTGCGTGCTGTGTGGCTGTGAGCGTGGAAGTCGGCGAAGGGCGCGCCGATTGCGGCGACGCACGGAACCATCCGGCATGCGAACCAGGAACGAGCGGGGAGCTACTTGTCGGAGGACTTCGGCCGGTGCTGACCAGCCACCATACGGTTGATGGACGCGTACTTTGTCTCCGGAGGACAGGGGGGGCAGGTCCGTCGCTCGTGTGTCGTACCGACTTTTCTGGCGATCACGCTGCAGTTGCATGTTCCGAAGAACCGCCTCATGGTCTGTTGTTGGTGCCAGGATGGAAGGTACCGTCGTCCTGAGGGAGCGACCCATTAGTAGCTGCGCTGGCGAGAGACCCGTGGATAGCGGGGCCGATCGATAGGCCAGCAAGGCAAGGTTAAAGTCCGATCCGGCATCAGCCGCCTTGCACAGGAGCCGCTTTGCGATGTGGACACCCTTTTCAGCCTTCCCGTTCGATTGTGGATGCAGAGGGCTGGATGTCACATGAGTGAAACCATATGCTGCGGCAAAGGACGACCATTCACGGCTGGCGAAACAAGGTCCATTGTCTGACATGACAGTCCTTGGAATGCCATAGCGAGCAAATGTTTCCTTGCAGGCCCCAATGACTGCGGACGACGTCAGATCATGGAGAGGCATGACTTCTGGGTAGTTTGAGAAGTAGTCTATAATAACAATGTAATCTCTGCCGAGCGCGTGAAATAGGTCAACACCCACCTTCGCCCAGGGGGACGTCACCATCTCGTGTGGTAGAAGTGTTTCCGGAGGTTGCGCCGGCTGAAACCTCTGACAGGTTGTGCAGTTGAGCACCATGTTGGCTATGTCTTCATTAATACCCGGCCAATATACCGCCTCCCGGGCCCTTCGTCTGCATTTTTCGACGCCCAAGTGGCCTTCGTGTAGTTGATGAAGAATCATCTGCCGCACGCTGTGCGGAATAACGATCCTGTGTGATTTCATAAGGACCCCGTCTATGTTGGTGAGATCATCTCGCACATTATAAAACTGGGGGCACTGCCCTTTTAGCCACCCTTCCGTCATGTGGCGCATCACTCGCTGCAGAAGGGGGTCAGTCGCCGTCTCTGCGCGTATGTGGGCCAGACTAGGATCATCAGCTGGCAGATTTGCTGCTGTCAGAGTTACGTGTGCCTCAATTTGACGCACGAACCCCTCCGCATCTGGTGGTGTGCTCACTGCTCGGGAAAGAGTGTCCGCCACGATGAACTCCTTCCCCGGAGTGTAGATCAGTTCAAAATCGTACCTCCTGAGTTTAAGTAAGATGCGCTGGAGGCGAGGAGTCATGTCGTTCAGGTCTTTGTTAATGATGTTGACCAGGGGGCGGTGGTCAGTTTCGACCGTAAATCGTGGCAGGCCATACACATAGTCGTGGAACTTGTCCAGTCCAGTTAACAAGCCCAGGCATTCTTTTTCGATTTGCGCGTAGCGCTGTTCGGTAGGGGTCATGGCTCGTGAGGCATATGCAACCGGGGCCCATGACGACGTGCTGTCTTTTTGCAGGAGTACCGCTCCAATACCAGATTGGCTGGCGTCTGTTGAGATCTTTGTAGGGCGAGTCGTGTCAAAGAAGGCCAGCACTGGTGCCGTGACCAGTTTGTGCTTGAGCTCCTCCCATTCCCGCTGATGCGATTGGTGCCAGTTGAATTCTGTCGATTTTTTTACGAGATGGCGCATATTTGTTGTATGAGAAGCCAGGTTGGGAATGAACTTCCCAAGGAAGTTGACCATGCCCAGGAATCTTAAGACAGCCTTCTTGTCAGCCGGTCGTGGCATGGCTGTGATGGCGCTAACCTTGTCTGCATCGGGACGGACCCCTGACCTTGAGATGTGGTCCCCGAGGAATTTCAGCTCCGTCTGGCCGAAGGCACACTTCGCACGGTTGAGACGCAGGCCATTTTGTCGTATGTGGGTAAAGACACGTCGTAGACGATGCATGTGTTCCTGCGGAGTGGTGGACCAAATGATGATATCGTCCACATATACACGTACCCCTTCGATGCCTTCCATCATCTGCTCCATAATGCGGTGGAAAACTTCAGATGCCGAAATGATGCCGAATGGCATCCGGTTGTAGCAGAATCTGCCAAAAGGGGTGTTGAATGTGCATAGTCTTCGGCTGGCCGGGTCCAGTTGGATCTGCCAGAATCCTTTGGACGCATCCAATTTAGTGAATATTTTGGCTCACGCCATCTCGCTGGTGAGGTCTTCTCGTTTCGGGATGGGATAGTGTTCCCGCATGATGTTGGTATTCAGATCTTTAGGATCTATACATATACGGAGCTCGCCAGAGGGCTTCTTTACACAGA
Organism: Scyliorhinus torazame; assembly: GCF_047496885.1. NCBI lineage: Eukaryota > Metazoa > Chordata > Chondrichthyes > Carcharhiniformes > Scyliorhinidae > Scyliorhinus > Scyliorhinus torazame. Next base: position 254,381,706 of record NC_092714.1, on the reverse strand, counting down.
CCATGGAGCTGACCCATGGCGTGGGCTCCGTGACCCTGGATAGGACCCCTTGGTCCTGAAGAATCTGCAGTTGTGCCTTGAGGCGGTCTTTGAGTGGCGCAGGAACCCTGCGAGGTGCGTGAACGACAGGGATGGCGTCCGGTCTGAGTCGAATCTTGTACGTGTATGGCAATGTCCCCATGCCTTCAAAAACCTCCTGGTTGTGAGCAAGGAGGGAATGGAGATTTGCGTGGAACTCAGCATCCGGGAAGTCGGATATCTCATCTGGAGAGAGAGACATAATGCGCTGTACCAGGTGAAGGACCTTACACGCCTGTGCGCCCAGTAACGAGTCCTTTGATGAGCCGACAACTTCGAAGGGGAGTGTGGCCGTGTACATCTTGTGAGTCACCTGTAGCTGGCAAGATCCTATGGACGGGATGACGTTCCCGTTATAGTCAACCATCTTGAGCCGGGATGGCGTGATGGGTGGTTTGACCTTCATGGCCTGGACTGCGGAGTAAGCAATCAGGTTGGCGGATGCGCCGGTGTCCAGACGGAAGGCGACGCGCGATCGGTTGACCGTCAGGGTGGCACACCACTCATCGTCTGGATTGATGGCATTGACCTTGTTGACATCAATGACGGAAACGCGGAAGGCATCCTGGTCATCTGCATCACTTAACTGGAAGTCTTGATGCGTGGGCTGGACGGTCCTGACTTGTCTGCGAGATTGTCGAGGATGCGCCGGATCCATGGGTTGAGCCGAACGACAGTGGGCTGCGTAGTGGCCCATCTTGCCACATCTGTGGCACTGTCGGTTTTTTGCAGGACATTGCCCTTTTAAATGTAGAGCTCCACAATTGCCGCACGTCATGACGTCACGGCGTTCGTTGCGCCACTGCGCATGCGCAGTGCGATCTTGCGGTGGGCGCGCCTGCGCAGTGCGTCCCTCGTTGTGGCCGTTATTTTTGGCGCGCACCTGCGCGGGAGACCGCGAAAAGCGCGGGAAGCGGCCGCTGTCGTCCGGGCCGTGGGTCGGGAAGTAATCGACGGCCTGGATGCGTTCGACGTCGTGGGCGGCCTGGCTTGCCGATTCGACGGCTGGGGACCCCCTCCGTGCCAACTCGGACGCCTGAAATCGGGCAAAACGGCAGGTAGCATTTTCGTGGAGGACACAGGCTTCCACAGCAGACGCTAAGGTGAGGCTTTTCATTTTAAGAAGCTGCTGGCGTAGGCCACTAGAGGCAACGCCAAAAACAATCTGGTCCCTGATCATGGACTCTGTGATGGTGCCGTAACCGCAGGACTGCGCTAGAATCCGGAGGTGCGTCAAAAAGGGTTGAAAAAGCTCCTCCTTACCTTGCAGGCGTTGCTGAAAGAGGTATCTTTCAAAACTTTCATTTACTTCAACTTGAAAGTGCTGGTCCAGTTTGAGGATGACCGTGTCATATTTGGCTTGGTTTTCGCTTTCTTCGAACACCAGTGAGTTGAAGACGTCGGTGGCGTGCGGACCTGCGTAGAAGAGGAGCATTGCAATCTTCGTGTCATCCGAGACATTCTGTTTTTCGGTGGCACGGATGTACAGGTCAAATCGCTGCCTGTAGAGCTTCCAATTGGTGCCTAGGTTCCCCGCGACTTGCATCGGCTGCGGTCCGTCGGTGTGGTCCATGTCCAGAATGGCAGGTTAGTAGGCAGGTATCGATCCACTCCTGTACCATGTGGTGTTGGGTGTTCTGACACACAGATGAGCCAACACGGTTGCATATGGTACAACGCTACTTTATTTAAACTTACTATTTACAGTTTGGTCTTTGCACTCTGCACGTGGGGGTTCCCTGCTTGTGATGTTTTAACAGCTCTTTCTTGTTCCCTTCTCCCCAGACCTACCGACCACCAGGTGTCGTGCTCGTGCTTTTTATGTGGTTGGTGTTCTTGTCTGTGATTGGTTGTGGTGTTGTGTACTCTGATTTGCCTGTTAGTGTGTCCATCATGATGTGTGTGTTTGAATATCATGACAGTAATATCTAGAAGTGCCAAAGATAAGGGGGGGCGGAACTTTTGCTGCAAATATACAAAATTCTGGTTACGTCACATGTGGAGTACTCGGGACAGTTCTGGGCACCAAAGCCTAAGAAGGATATCATGGCCTTGGAACTCATGCAATGCAGATACAACAGTTTGTTACCAGGGCTCCTAGAGGAGAGATTATCTAAACCAAGCTTGTATAGCCTAGAATTTGGAAGATTGAAGAGTGATTTGATTCCAGCTTTTAGAACTGTGCAAGGAATCTAAAGGTCAACTTGAAAAGTTTTCCGCTGATGAGTAAATTTGGGACAACAAAGACATGCATGTACACACTGCTTTTCATGATCACCAGGTGTCTCAATGCACTTCACAGACAATTAAGTACTTTTCAAGTGTATGTAGTGACTGTTTATAATATTAATCTTTATTTTTATCATGGCAGCCAGCAAACTCCCATAAATAGCTGTGTGAAAATGGCCAGATTAACTGCTTTTTGTGATGTTGATTGAGGAAGAAATATTGGCCAGGATACCAGGGATAACTCTGCTTATCTTCGTCAAAATAGTGTCACGGGTTCCTTTACATCCACTGCAGATGGGGCCTCAGTTTAGCATCTCATCCCTTTTCTTAAGCGGACCATAGATTGTCATCAATTGTTTTTGCAGATCGATCACAACGTACGCAAGCTATTTTAAAAATTAGTTTTTACATAACCTTCGGCTGACAGGAGTCAAACTTGTATATCAACGAGTATTAAAAATGCAGCTATTTTTAACAGTTTATGATGCACAATCACAAATAAATCGCGGATTATATTACACAAGGATGTTTGAGAAGCAACTTACCTTGTGAATAGTGATGTAACATTGATTCTGGCACATATGAGGTACATGTCATTGTATTTTCCTTTCTGCAGGCCACCTACAGGACTCTCGCGGATCACTTGGGAACTCCCGCTGGTGTAGCACTTCCTCGGTACTGTGCTGTCAGCCTGGATTTTCGTTCTTAATGCCTGGAATGGGACTTGAACGCAGAACAGCCAGCGAATCTTTAAAAAAAATGTTTTTTCTTTTTCCGCTTGAGGTGCAATTTAGCATGGCCAATCCACCTACCCTGTACATATTTTTAGGTTGTGGGGGTGAGACCCACGCAGACACGGGGAGAATGTGCAAACTCCACACGGACAGTGACCCGGGGTAGGGATCGAACACTGGTCCTCGGCGCCGTGAGGCAGCAGTGCTAACCACTGCACCATCATGCCGCCCTGAACAACCAGCAAATCAGAGCCAAATCATTCCGGAAACAGGTTAGGAAGCATTTCTTTATGCAAAATGTGGTACAATCGGGAACTCTCTCACAAAATTCAGTAGGTATTAGAGCTCGATTAATCATTTCAAATCTGAGATCAATAGGCTTTTCGCCAACGTTATTAAGGAATCTATTAAAGAGCTGAGACAGATAAATGGAGTCAGGATATAGTCATGATCTGATCAAATAGCAGAGCAACTGTCAGGGGGTGGGGGGCGATGGCCCACTCCTCCTAATATTCCTAACCAGAATACCCAGACAAAAAAATGTGCCTGCTTCTGTTGGACAAACTGTTAGTAAGTTGGTATAGGTAGATCAGCCGACTGCTCTATTCACTATGATCTGCATATTCCTAAAAAAGAACCTTGATAAACACAAATAAAGCAAAAAATATTTTTCTGTAATGACACATTGATTAATATGTTGACGCAGATGTTTCCATGTCTGTGGGGACGTATCGTAGCAAGTCCCCACTCGTGATGTAAATGAACACTATCCGAAAGCTACAGTGAACCATGAATACATGTGCTTGAGGCCCCTTTCTACACACGCTGTGGGAGATGCGCATTGCACAAAATTATGAGCACACAGATTGCGATCTTCTGTCTATTAAAGGCTATACTCAAGATGCTCCCTATAAGCTGGCAGTGCAGGAATGTGTTTTTAAATGGACGATAAGAATACAAAAAAATGACGTTTTGCTAAACATTTACAAATCACTGCTCTGACCTTAGCTGGAGTGTTGCGTCCAATGTTAGGTACCATAATTTAGGAAGGATGTCAAGGATTTGGAGGTGGTGTAGAGAATATTTACAAGAATAGCATTGGGATGAGGGCCTTCAATGATGTGGAAAGGCTGGAGAAGCTGGAATTGTTCTCTTTAGATCACAGAGGGCGAAAAGGAGATGAATTGGTCTTGTCCAAAATCACTGGAGGCTTTTGATAGAGTAAATAAGGCAAAATTATTTCTAGTGGAAGAAAGGTTGATAACCGGAGGGTTCACATTAACGGGAACTGGGAAAGGACTCAGAAGTGAGATGAGGAGGATTATTTTACGGAGTGAGCTATTATGGTCTGGAATGCACTGCCTGAAAGGGTTTAAATGGAACTTTCAAAAGGGAATAGGATCAATAAGGAAAGAAATTTGCAGTGCTGTGGATATGGAGCAGGGTAGGGGGGCTAACTGGATTGCTCTTTCAAAAAAGATAACCAAGTAGCTGCTCTCTGTGTTGTACAATTCCACAACTTGACATCAAATTACGGTGCTATTTTAACAAATGGATTTCAAATAGATAGATTCAGGCCTCTATTAAAATAACTCAGAGAGCTACTTAATAAGAAGACATCAAACATTCATATAAACACTCTGTTCACAGGAGTATCTAGGCTCATGGTATACACTGTCCACAAAAGGCCTTCAGGAGAGTAAAGAGTAAATTGTACAAATTCTTGGTCCCACTATGGAAATTTTCCGGACGGGAATTTATATTGGAGGTCAAAATGTTGCACAAAACTTTTCAACCCATGCCCGAATTCTGAATATGCACTTTCAAGGGGCAGAAACCCCTGTGGGGCACAAAACCTCCCGGGGGGTTGGGGGTTGGTGGGGGGGGGGGGGGGGGGGAATTCCTCCCCCTGTACGTTTTTCGAGCAGGCTGCAGTGGAAGCACAAGAATGGGAAATTGTCACTGCATTTGGTCTCACTTTCCTTTCCATTATCCTCAAAGGGACAGAAGAAGTATTTATTGGAACTCAGAGAGTTTCCGTTAAGCAGGGCGAGCACTTGAAACAAACCAGTGAGCTCCAGCAACCGCTCGGGAAAAAAATAATTGCAAGTCCATGTGGTCAGAGACATAATGTGTTAATCCTCTGATGACATAAGAATTATACATCTGACTTCCTTTTAATTTCTGGTCACTGGGGGGTGGGGGGGACAAAGATGCTTTGCACAAAGGCAGTATAAACCGAAGGAGCGGAGAAACATTCACTCCTGTGGTCTGTGGTCACGCGTGTGACTGTTAGTCAGCAGAGCTCATTCACAGGAACAAAGCTTTGTGTGTCACTGTTTTTTCCCTTTTGTTTTCAAGGCAGACATTTGTGAGCAGTTCATTTATAATTTATTTTTTGTTCAACCCCCTCTCTTTTGGCTCCCTCTCCAATTTAACAGCTCTTCCTTGACGGGGACGGTAGGCAAACAAGCTACCACTGGGGCCCTGCTACATACTGTCCCTAAAGTAGCCGGCAGTAAATTGAACTTCCTGCAGCTCTGCCACAGCCATCAGTTTATCCGCCTTTCTTCCCCTCAGCATATGAGAGTAGCCTCTGCTCACTGTCTCCCCCTCAGGTGAGGATCAAGAATTCAAGATCACACATTGGCAGGAGAGATGTTAGGAGCAATGAACCCACTTCTATAACTCCACAAATTCACACCACAATGGCGCCAATCCCATCCTGCCCGTGTAAGGACCTAGCCATGTATGTGTTCACCAGCTCGATTTGCCCCGTGGTATTCTGTGAAAGAATCCATACTTTCATTCTGTCCACGTTCCTGCCAATTGGGTGACAGTTAACAGACAACTGAGTAGCCAATTAAAATTCATCTGTAAAATTCCTGCCGAACCAATCATTTAATGCCTCAATGGGTGCATAATTGTCAAAAAATTAATTCTCAATGGAGTGCATAGCTTGGAGGGAACACAGTGATTGTGAGAAGCCCAATACATTGACACAGACCTACAGGTCATGGTGGAAAAGGTGAACAACTGGAATGTTCTCTCTGGGTCAGAAGGCAACCAGCTGCTAAACATGAAACCCAATGGATGCGGGAGGCAGTAGTGCACAGCCCTGCTATCCTGAGAAGAAGGAGCAGGATAAAGTGTTGAATTTGATGAGCAAGTAACAAGATATGCAATGAGGGTCATTGCAACATACGAATATGACTGTCATATAACTGGTAAAAAAAAAATCCACAGAGTTTGCAGATATTTGCTTTGGGTTCCAGAACAGTTTCAAATAGGAGTAGCATTAACCTTGGTGACGAGACCAAATGGGTTATTTAACCACAGAAAAGCCAGAGCATTAGATAACTTCAGCATGTCTACTGATTGGACAATATATCTGGCACTGAGACTTGCCTGGATGTGATCATCATGAAGAGGCTATCATCAATTCCACTTCTCCTTCAGCTAATACTTGAGTCGGTTTGTTGTCATTCATTCCATAACCACACCTGCCATTTTAAATTTCAATTTGCCGTCTTTTGTTGACCCCATGTTTGCTTGCCCGCTCAGGTAGCTGCAGAAGATTTTTCTGTGAATCGTCACTTGGTGATACAGAACTTGCGCATTGCTGGAAATAGAGACCTACTATCAAAGCTTTTCATCGTGCACTCTTCAGGACTGGCACAGGAATGCCAAATTTCAAAGAGCGCAAAATATGGACAAGAAAAGGATGCTGATTGTTGGCAAATTGACTCCGATTGGTCAAGAAATTGCTATGAAGAATGAACCAGGGTGGGGCGGCAAGGTGGAGCAATGGTTAGCACTGCTGCCTACTGCGCTGAGGACGCGGGTCCGATCCCGGCCCCGGTTCACCGTCTGTGTGGAGTTTGCACATTCTTCCCATGTCTGCATGGGCATCACCTTCACAACCCAAAACATGTGCAGGTTTGGTGGATTGGCCACGCTAAATTGTCCCTTTTTTGGAAAAGAATAATTGGGTACTCTAAATTTATTATTTTTTTTTTAAAAAAGAATGCACCGAGGAACTATTGTCCTCCAGACTTTTGTTTAATTCAAAAAAGGTGCAATGTCTGGACATATTCCTGATGCCTGCAGAGGACAGGTGCCTGCTTTTATAGACAGGGAACAGTTCTCTGCAGACAAAAGGAACATGTCCAAGCATGCATCCATTTTGAGTTAGCCAAAATCATGGGAGACAATAGTTGCCTGAAGCATTCTCCATGGCAATGCCTCAGCCAATCCGAGTCAATCTGCCAACCAATCAGCACCCTTTTCTCATGCAGTGTATATTATTGATCCCTTTTGTGGTGAAATGTATTCACCAGGAGTTGTGGTGCCTGTGTAACCTTTAACCTTTAAGGATTAAGCTGGAACCCCGGTGGGCTCCGCCTCTGGCTCCGCCCCCCAGGACGGTATATAGTCCTGCGCCCAGTGGGTGGCGCTCATTTGTACAGAAGTCACTGGCAGGCTAGTTTTTTGTGTAATAAAGCCTTCGTTCACTTGTTCATATGGTCTCGCTGTAAATTGATGGTATAGCAATTTATTACACAAACAACGTCACAATGGACACCGCTCTCAAGCCAGAAAAACTCGACTTAGACGTTGTGCCTCAGAAGCCAAGGGGGTCCTCTCTCACTGGCTCTGCTGCTTTGAGGCCTACCTCGGCTCCTCCGAAGCGCCTATCCCCGAAGCTCGCAAACTGCACCTCCTCCACGCCCGGGTGAGCCATCGAATTTCAGTTTTGACTGAAAAGGCGGCGACGTACGAGGCAGCGGTCGCGATTCTGAAGAAGCGCTTCATCAAGCCTGAAAATGAGGTGTTCGCGCGGCATCTACTCACTACCCACCGGCAGCACGCAGGAGAATCTCTGGACGAATATCTGGAAAACCTGACCCTACTCACCAGAAACTGTAATTATCAAGACATGGCGGCTGAGGAGCACATGAAGCTGCAGATCCGGGTCACTTATGTGGCTGGGGTCCACTCTAATTACGTCAGGCAGCGACTGCTGGAAAACGGGGCTACCGACCTGCAGGACACGGTAAAACTAGCTAGCTCGTTAGAGGTGGCCTATCAGAGCCTCAGCGCGTTCCCCGCGGACCCAGTGAGCCCCACATGGGCCCCGCCGAAATGGATGTCGCCAGACCCGGCGACACCTCAGGCCTGTGCCGCGCGGCTGCCGCCCAGACCGGGGGATCGTCGTGCTACTTCTGCGCCCAGGGCCAACACCCATGGCAGCGTTGCCCAGCCCGCTCCGCGACATGCAGCGACTGCGGCAAAAAGGGTCACTTTGCCAGAGTCTGTCTGGCCAGATCGAAAGCCCAGAAGCCGCAAGCTCCTCAGGCCCGACCCATGGACTCACAGGCCCACAGACCCCGTTATGCGGCTGCGTGCCTGCCGGAAATGCCCCCTTCAGACGTGTCATCAACCATGTGCAACTTGTGGGGGGGGCCATCTTCAGCTCAATCCAACACGTGCGACTCGTGGGGGCCGCCATTTTATGACCCAGATTCCTCCGACTACACTGATGACCCGCAGCTCAGCGCCGTCACCCTCGACCAGTCGCGGCTGAAGCACCTGAGGAGTTCCATGATGGTCGTCCGGGTCAACGGCCATGAGACCCCCTGTCTCTTCGACTCCGGGAGCACAAAGAGCTTTGTACATCCTGAAACGATAAGGCGCTGCTCCCTGCGCATTTACCCCACATCTCAAACGATCTCCCTCACCTCCGGATCCCATTCGTTCCGGATCCGGGGGTACTGTGTCGCGAACCTCGCGATACAGGGTGCTGAGTATGCCCTTTTTAAGCTGTATGTCCTCCCTCACCTCTGCACCCCTCTACTGCTTGGACTGGACTTCCAATGCAGTCACCGAAGCCTGACCCCGAAGTTCGGCGGACCCTTACCCCCCCCCTCACGGTATGTAGCCTCGCAACCCTTAAGGTCACCCCCCCTCGCTCTTCGCGAACCTCACCCCCGACTGTAAGCCCGTCGCCATCAGGAGCAGGTGGTACAGTGCCCAAGATATGACTTTCATCAAGTCAGAGGTCCAGCGACTCTTGAGAGAGGGGGTCATCGAGGCCAGCAACAGCCCCTGGAGAGCTCAAGTGGTGGTTGTCAGAACTGGGGGAAAGAGCCGGAAGGTGGTGGACTACAGCCAGACCATTAACCGGTTCACGCAACTGGATGCGTACACCCTGCCCCGCATTGCAGAAATGGTCAACCAGATCGCGCGAACCGGGTTTCTCTACGGTGGATCTGAAGTCTGCCTACTACCAGCTGCCGATTCACCTGGGCGATCGCTACTACACGGCTTTTGAAGCAGCCGGCCGACTCTTCCACTTCCTCAGGGTCCCTTTCGGCGTCACCAATGGGGTCTCGGTCTTCCAGAGAACGATGGACCGAATGGTGGACCAGTATGGGCTGCAGGCAACATATCCGTACTTGGACAATGTCACCTTCTGCGGCCATGACCAGCAGGACCACGGCGCCAACCTTAAGAAGTTCCTCCAAACCGCCCAATCCCTCAACCTCACATATATTAGGGAGAAGTGCGTTTTCCGCACAACCCGGCTAGCCATACTCGGCTATGTCGTGGAAAACGGAGTCCTGGGGCCCGACCCTGACCGCATGCGCCCCCTCACGGAACTTCCCCTTCCCCACAGCCTCAAGGCCCTCAAACGGTACCTGGGGCTTTTCTCATACTACGTCCAGTGGGTCCTCAACTACGCGGACAAAGCCCGCCCACTTATTAAGACCACTACGATTCCCCTGAAGGCTGAGGCCCGCTCGGCCTTCAGCCGACTCAAGGCCGATATCACTAAGGCCGCCATGCACGCGGTGGACGAGTCCATCCCTTTTCAGGTAGAAAGCGATGCGTCAGACGTCGCCCTGGCTGCTATCCTCAACCAGGCGGGCAGGCCCGTAGCCTTCTTCTCTAGAACCCTCAATGCTTCCGAGATTCGACACTCCTGTCGAGAAGGAGGCGCAAACCATTGTGGAAGCTGTGCGGCATTGGAGGTACTACCTAGCTGGTAGGAGGTTCACCCTCGTCACCAACCAACGGTCGGTAGCCTTTATGTTTGACAATGCACAGCGGGGCATGATTAAAAATGATAAGATATTGAGGTGGAGGATCAAACTCTCCACCTACACTTACGATATTAACTATCGTCCTGGGGAACTGAACGAGCCCTCAGATGTCCTGTCCCACGGTACTTGCGCCAGCGCACAGGAGGACCGACTGCGGGCTCTCCACAACGACCTCTGCCCCCCCCAGGGGTCACCCGGCTTGTCCATTTTATTAAGTCCCGCAACCTGCCCTACTCCACCGAGGAGGTCAGAGCCATGACCAGGGATGGCCAAGTCTGCGCAGAGTGCAAACCGCACTTCTATCGGCCAGACAAGGCCAATCTGGTAAAGGTCTCCCGGCCCTTTGAGCGTCTCAGTATCGACTTCAAGGGGCCACTCCCATCCACCGACCGAAATTTGTACTTCCTGACCATCATTGACGAGTACTCCCACTTCCCTTGCCCCGACCTGACCTCAGCCACAGTAATAAAGGCCCTGCACAGCATCTTCACACTGTTCGGTTTCCCTGCATACATCCACAGTGACCGGGGCACATCGTTTGTGAGCGATGAGCTGCGTCAGTACCTGCTCGGTAAGGGTATCGCGTCGAGCAGGACGACCAGCTACAACCCGCAGGGCAACGGGCAGGTGGAGAGGGAGAACGCGACGGTATGGAAGGTCGTCCTTCTTGCCCTTCGGTCTAGAAGTCTCCTGGTTCCCCGCTGGCAGGAGGTCCTCCCCGACGCGCTCTACTCCATTAGGTCGCTCCTCTGCACAGCCACGAATGAGACCCCTCACAACCGCTTGTTTGTGTTCCCCAGGAAGTCCATCTCCGGGGTCTCGCTTCCATCCTGGCTGACAACTCCAGGGCCTGTCCTTCTCCGGAGGCATGTGAGGAGCCATAAGACCGACCCCCTAGCCGAGAGGGTCCAGCTGCTGCCCTTAAATCCCCATTACGCCTACGTCGTGCACCCAGACGGACGGCAAGATACAGTCTCCCTACGGGACTTGGCACCCGCTGGTTTCCCTGCCAATGCGCCTCCCGGCATCCCTGCATCGCCTACCGCCACCAACCGTGTCTCTTTCTCCCCCCTGGGGCTCCTGTGTCCTCCCGTGCCTATGCCGCCCCCGCGCCTGCACTGCCCCCTGCGCCTTGACAGCATCCACCCGCTACACACCTGCCGACCACTACCCCGCAACCGTCTCCGACACACCGGGCGGAAGCTCCGAACAACACGCTCTCGGAGTCACCATCATCTACGACGTCCGTGCCCGCCGCACCGCCAGAGCTGAGGAGGTCTAAAAGGACGATCCGGCCTCCGGATAGACTGGACATTTGACCCACATCACCCCTGCCGGACTTTGTGTTTCTTTTTAAACAGGGGGTGAATATGGTGAAATGTATTCACCAGGAGATATGGTGCCTGTGTAACCTTTAACCTTTAAGGATTGAGCTGGAACCCCGGTGGGCTCTGCCCCCACCCCCCGCCCCCCCCCCCCCCCCCCCCACCCCCGGGACGGTATATAGTCCTGCGCCCAGTGGGTGGCGCTCATTTGTACAGAAGTCACTGGCAGGCTAGTTCTTTGTGTAATAAAGCCTTCGTTCACTTGTTCATACGGCCTCGCTGTGAATTGATGGTATATCACCTTTGCAATTTGGCACTCTTGTATCTGCCCTGATAGACATAAGCTTCAATAGCACATGTCATTTTTCTATAAATCCTCAGAAATATAATGCCAAGACGGCTGCTTCACATAAAAATATATATTAATAGAAACTGTTATAAGTCATTTGACACTCGCACTACAATTGCTAAAATGACTTGATTGCCTCTGCCCCCTACGTACATCCACTATAAATTCAGTGTCAGCTCCAACCACTTTCAAAACTTGGCAGCCACACAATCAATTTGAATATTAGCATTCATCAAAGCCAGATTCTTTCAGATGAGGATAAATTTAGCCCAGCCAATGTTCAAACATTCAGTCCTACAAGTAAGATATCACCTTATTTTCCTTGCCCAGAAACGGGGGAATAAGAACAAAATTTGCTTCCACCAAGCATGTCTGATTTCTGTGGGTGGACCCAACTTGCTGTGAAGCGGCCATTAAAGTGGACTATTGCGATCATGGTTTCATTATTAAATATTTCAGCAAATAAGTGACATTAGAATTATGTTTAAATTTGGTTAGCCCACAGTTGGAATGTTGAGTCAAGTGCAAAGAGGATACTGGAGGAACAGAAAGGATGCAGTGAAAGATCACTGTAATTGTCCCATGAATGAGATTTATTGTTATGGTGGAAGACTTCACTATGGTTGGATGCAAAGGAGGCCACGATAATGTGAGAAATGTCATTGTCCCATCAGGAATCCTTCTGCCACAATGCTTATTACTTTGGTCCTGTTTTAAACTCAGAATTAAATGTTGCAACAAGATGGAATTAAATTTGGACACGTTCATAGTGTTCGCATTGCACCCAGCTATTTCAGAGCTCAGCTTAGTTTAAAACTCTTAATGATAACACCACGGCCGGGATTCTCCCTTCCGGGGACTAAGTCCCCCAGCCGGAGGGAAAACCGGCGCCAATGACTCCGGCGTCAACGGGCCCCCAAGGTGAGGAATTCTCATCTGTCTCGGGGGCGAGGTGGACGCCGGAGAGACTGCCGTGTGGGACCATGCGTAACCCATGCCAGCAGGACTGGCAAAAATGGACGGCCATCGGGGCCCGGAGAATTGCCGGGGGGCCGCTGCCAACAGCCTCCAACCGGCATGGTGGGAATCCCGCCCCCACCCGAGAAACGGCGCCGAAGAATACGGCAGCCGGCTTCCGGGTGGCGGGCCGGGATTCGCGTCGCCCCTCAGGGATTCTCCGACTCGGTGGGGGGTGGGGGGCGGGGGGGGGGGGGGTGTCAGAGAATCCAGCCCCACCTCTTAAAACTATTGTATGCTGCAATTGGTCTGGACAAAACTTAGCACAGATTTCCAGGCGGTACGCTGCACAGTGGTTAGCACTGTTGCTTCACAGCGCCAGGGACCCGTGTTCGATTCCCAGCTTGGGTTATTGTCTGTGCAAAGTCTGCACGTTCTCCCCATGTCTGCGTGGGTTTCCTCCGGGTGCTCCAGTTTCCTCCCACAAGTCCCAAAAGACATGCTGTTCGGTGAATTGGACATTCTAAATTCACCCTCCGTGTACCCGAACAGGCATCGGAGTGTGGCGACTAGGGGCTTTTCACAGTAACTTCATTGCAGTGTTAATGTGAGCCTACTTGTGACACAAATAAACGTTATTATGTTATAAAGCAACATCGACACAAGTTCTCAGTAAATTGATTGGGCTATAAAAGTGGAGGAAATTTTGGGGAGTGGGGGGAGGCAGAGGGAAAAGCCTTCAACTGGCACACAATTTCATGATCCTTGTGTTATGATATTGACTGAGTTTAGACAGCTTTAACCATGTGTTCATGTGTGAGTACATTTATGCTCCAGAGTAATGTAACATAACCAAAGAAATCAATTCAAATCTACACCAACTTTTCATTCTGCGGTATAGTCTCTGGTCAGCAACAGTAACGATAACTGGAGTTAAATACTATAACCATCTATTTTAGAATAATAATAAATCAAAAATAGAAATCTGTCAAATCAAAGAACGAACAAAGAATGGAACAAATCTAGTCGAAACGTTGAATATGTTTAATGATGCACTGACAGTGGTTGATCCAAGGATACATATAACCCAACAATGATAGTATCACTCTGAACACATTCATATGTTCAGCTTTGTACAAGGAAGCTTGTTCTGATTAACTGTCATTCTCCACTTCCACTCCAATTCGCTCATTAATGACTTTCATCTCTATTGTAACAAAACATCAAGTGTACCTCTTTAATCAAGCTTTTGTTACTTCTACTAACATCTCTTCCTTTGTCCGGATGTCATTTATCTATTATACTTCTGTGAAGAACCTTGGGATGTTTTTTCTAAGATAAGCATGCCGAGATTAATGCAAATTCTCAGTAATAATACGGAAGTGGCACATTTCTCAAACTAACCCACGCTAGAGCAAATTTATGACGAATGTGAGTACGAATCTATTCATTAATGAAAAAAGCTGTATTAGGAAGAATCTGGTGTGGTGTAATGTGTGCCAAGGATACAACTGATAGCTGCAATTTGGGTTCCAGAAGACAGAACCAGAGGTATTTGGTTCCTGCCCAGATGGTTGGGCCTCCAATAGTCCTGTCCAGAACACGCCTCGATACAACATGAATAGGGCTCCCTCCCAACACATTGAAATTTGATGAGCAGGAGCTAGCAAACCAAAGCAATGTAAAACTACCACCTCCAGGAAATCTCATGCTACTTCACTCCTGGATCAGGCTCATTTTTGCAGAGCAAGTTTAGTGTGGCGCAGCGGTAAACCTGCACTGCAAATGCACTATAAAAGAATGAACAGACCAATTTAATCTAATTCCTGCATTATAGATAGCACATTCAGTCAGGTTACGAGCATCCTCCTGGAGATGGATGTGAGCCAGTATACAGAAAGAGTGTGAACGCTCTAAGTCCTATCATTTATCACACAGATTGTCAGACCCCCAGCACTCTGGCTATTGATAGATTGGAGCCTATGGTCTACCTAATCAATAAGATCCCATTTAAGAGGATAAGAGTGTGCTGTACGCGTTCCGCCTGTCTCCTGTACACTGTCATATTCTCTTTTACAAATTGCTCCTTTCCCTCTTCAATGAGATTCATCGGTGAATTCAAGAGCGATAGATTTTCAATAAGCAACATCTGGAAGACAGAAGAGGGGATAGAAGTGAAGAAGTGAAATGCAGGGAGGGAAGAGAAGCTGGAGTGGAGAGAGAGGAATTAATGCTTATGGAGCAAAGAATAGAGAGAAACGGAAAAACAGAAAATATTAACTAAAAAGAATGACTAGGTAAAAAGGAATGTGGGAAAGTGTGTAAAGAAAAAAAGTGTATTTATTTAACACCTTTCATGATCTCCGGATGCTCCTTAGGCCGTAATGTTCCAGCCATTCACATTGTTGGGATTTTCCGTTTCTGCCAATGGCGCATCCACAGTGGCAAGAGGTGCAATCAACAGGAAGCCCCAATGGCAACTAGGGGACCTGGAGATCCCGCCACCAGCCAATGGCAGGCCGCCTCCTGCCGTTATGAAACATGCAGTGGGTTGCTCGGTAAATCCCGACGGTAGAGTTTGATGAAGTACTTTTGAAGTGTGGCCACTACTGTAATGTAGGATATATGACAGTCAAAATGTGCACAGCCAGGTCTCATAAACAGCGCTGTGATAATCGGCAGCCAACCTGTTTTAGCAATGTGGCTGAAGGATAGAAATTAGCCGAGACACCAGGGAGGACTTCTCTGCAGCTCTTCGCTTAGTGCTGTGGGATTGTTTGTGTCCAGATGAGGGAGATGGGTGGCACACATTGCATCTGAAAGGTGACAGCTCTGTCTGTGTAACATGAGGAAGTGAACTACTTTTGTTGCAATCATCATATAAATCTTAGGATAACCAAATGCAAATTCCTAACATCCACAAGTCATTTTCTAAGGGCCAGCTTTACATTGCGAGTGAGCATAGGGTAGAAATTGTAGTTTTGCAATGTTTGATTTTATACCCATTAGTTGTAATGGATGGAACAGAAAGGGCTGTTAGCGTACAATTTCCTGCCCTGTGCTCCCAACAAATGTTGTTCCCCTGGTAGGAAGCTGCACCTGGAATTTTGGCAGGTGTTCTCCCAATGTCCTGCCCTGTAATTTCGTCTCCATTAACTATCATTAAATATATGTATAATATTCAAGAAATCAACTCATAAATCACTTCAAGGCCACAGATTGCATTTTCCCCTTGGCAACCATTCAGCCTAAAAGCTCATCACAATGTTTTGTAGCCCAAGTCACAATTTCATGGAACACCTATACCAGCCTCTCACTAGTTTTACTGAACAGTGCAGACACAGTTTCACTGGGCCCAACAGTAAACACAGGGCCTCAGCAGCAAAGCATCCATGCCAGAAGATGGAGCATAAGGTTGATCTCAAAGAGCAGCCAGTTTTCCATGCAGTGATTCGGGGGCCAAAGGTGACATGCATTACACTTCAATTTACAATACAAAAACGCATCCTGGTGAATCCCACGACCATGGGCCAGGCTTCATCCTGAACATTTTTCTCACTTGGATTTGGAACCTTATGTAGGCCCCACTAGGTGTACTGCAGCTCTGAGCCAGGATTGTCATAGGACCACGGGGCGAGGACTTGGTGCGGGCGGTCTTTCGAATCTTGGTTCCGGAGGTTGTTGTAGAATTCTTCCAGAACAGATTTAAACTTTCAACGGGCTGGTAGAGGAGAGAGAATGGGATACACGAGTCACTGCATATTAATAACCCAGTAAGTTCATTAAGGGGCTCAATAGGGGCAGCACGGTAGCACAAGTGGATAGCACTGTGTCGTCACAGCGCCAGGGTCCCAGTTCCGATTCCCCGCTGGGTCACTATCTGTGCGGAGTCTGCACGTTCTCCTCCCCGTTTCTGCGTGGGTTTCCTCCGGGTGCTCTGGTTTCCTCCCACAGTCCAGGTTAGGTGGATTGGCCATGATAAAGTGCCCTTAGTGTCCAAAAAGGTTAGGAGGGGTTATTGGGTTACGGGGATAGGGTAGAAGTGAGGACTTAAGTGGGTCGGTGCAGACACGATGGGCCGAATGGCCTCCTTCTGCACTGTATGTTCTATGTTCTATCCGAAGCTTAACCATTCGCGTTTGAAATTTTGATTTTTTTATTTTTCAACAGGCCCAAATAGTCCTGAGCATGCTAATACACAGCTGCTGGGTTCACTGCAAGGAAATGGTAATTTTCTCGGCAGTTGCTCTGAGTTGAGATCTGAGGGGGCGACTAGGGGCAGCACAAGCATGCTTTGTTGTTTGCACTTGCTGATTTTGACACCCTGGACTTCCCAGGAACTGCCTGCTTAATTCGGCAAGTCAGTGGCTGCCCCAATGTGGCCGCCACCTGTCATTGCTGTTGGTGTCAGGCAGGCAGCTCCACCTCCATTTGAGTGCCAAGCTCACCTCCTGGTCAATTAGACCAATTAAATTGAAAAATCATTTCGCGTGGATAAGACAACTTGAGGGCGGAGTCAGGACCCAAAATTCGTCCAGTTGTCAGGTTCCCGAACGCGGATTGAAATCTGGCCCCTGGTCTCTGCCTTATAAAAATGATATAGAGTCATGGCGGAGGTACAAAAATGATTTGAACAATGATGACAGTAGAACTGAGAAGTTAGGTTAAATAAGATTGGGTTCTTTTCTCTGGAAAAGAGAAGGCTGGGAAGTGATCTGATAAAAATTATGAGAGGGTTTGCTAGGACAGACATCGAGAAGATGTTTCCACTTATCAGAGAAACCAACATTAGTGGTCATAATCATAAGATATGGGGCGAAATTCTCCTACCCGCCCCGCCACATTTCTGCCCCGACCGGCCGGCCGGTCAATGGGGTTTCCCATTGTGGGGCAGCCCCACGCCGTCGGGAAACCCCCGGGCGCCGGCAGAACGGAGACTCCCGCCGGCAGAGAATGACGCCCAAGATAACTAATAAAACTAACCGGGAATTCAGGAGAAACTTCTTCAGTCACAGAATTGTCGGAATGTGAAACGCATTACCACCAAACGTAGTTGAGGTGAGTAGCGTAGATTTATGGGCTTGCTATATAAATATGAGCAAGAAAGGACTGGAAGGTTATGCCAACAGGGTTAGATGAAATGTGTAGGAGGAGTCCCACATTGAATATAAACACCAGCATGGACCAGTTTGACCAAATGCCATTGTTGTTGTGCTGTACAGTTTATTCAATTCAATGCAACCCCATGATATAACGGAATGGTGCAACTGGCTTGACAGGCTGAGTGGCCTAACCCTGTTTTCTAACATCACTATGTCAAAGGAGATTTCTCTTTGCTGCCTCCACTTCACAACAAAGGCTGCCATGTGTAACAATGAATGGCTTATAATAATGGTTCATTATCAGGGACGTAATAACAATTAGTTACAAAGTGAGGTTTGCAATAACTATTTTCTAAAGGCAGGATTCGATAGAACAAGACATTTGCAATAACAAAAAGAGACAGTGCTGGAAACACTCAGCAGGTCAGTCGTTATTTTTTTGCACCTGTCCACCACCTACAAGGCACAAGTCCGGAGTGTAATGGAATATTCTCCATTTGCCTGGATGAGTGCAGCTCCAACAACACTCAAGAAGCTCGACACCAATCAGGACAAAGCAGCCCACTTGATTTCTCTCCCTTCCACAAACATTCAAACCGTCCACCACCTATGAACAGAGGCAGCCGTGTGCACCACCTACAAGATGCACTACAGTAGCTCACCAAAGTTTCTTAGACAACACCTTCCAAACTCACGACCTCTACCATCTAGAAGGACAAGAGCAACAGATACCTGGGAACCCCACCACCTGGAGGTTCCCCTCCAAGTCACTCACCATCCTGACTTGGAAATATATCGACGTTCCTTCACTGTCGCTGGGGCAACATCCTGGAACTCCCTCTTTAAAGCAGAGAGGGTGTATCTACACCTCAAGGACTGCAGCGGTTGAAGTAGGCAAGTCACCACCACCTTCTGAAGGGCAACTAGGGATGGGCAATAAATGCTGGCCTAACCAGCGAGGCCCACATCCCATAAATAAATTTTGAAAAAAGATCAGACCCCCAGCCCTAACTCCAGCCATCTCCTCCCTTCTCGAAAGCACCCATTCCACAATGTCATCCATATCCGCCAATGAAAAGGTGGGAGCTTTCAATAAAGTCTGAAGTTGTCAATGTCAATACTAAGGTCAAAAGGCTCAGAAGCACAACGGGAAAAATAAGGTTTTATCCTGCACAGATTCACATTAGGAGACTTGCAGTAACAGTCGGTGCAATCGTCCACCGCGGGATTTTCCACTCCAGCCAAAGTCAATGGACTTTTGAATGGCTCACTGCATTTTCCATCCCCACATCCCTCTGTGACAGGGCCATAAGTTTCAGCCACATGTTTGTCATGAGAGGTTTACAGTGACTGGAATTTTAGGTTTTATTTGTCTTTTATGCCATTTTGCTCTTCCTTCCTCACCGCCTCCTCTCCTGAACACCTTGGTGTTGATTCTCCATTGCTCAATGCTGGTATCTTGCTACCCGATCAGGCAGAGATGGAGTGTCGAGGGAAAAATGGATTTGGCATCTTGCGATGCTCTGGCTTCCACTAGTGGCCTCAGCACGCTAACCGTCCCGCACCGGTGGGAGGATGCACCCCCCCACAGCATGCACAAATGAGGGCAGCCTGATTCCTCCCACCAACAATCCTTCAGAATCCCCATCAGAGACCCGAAAAGGAGAGCCCCAACAGAGACCCCCATCAGATATCCTATCAGATACCCCCAGCAGTACTCCCATCAGATACGCTCATTAGAGACCCCTATCAGACACCCCTGCCTGAAATCTGAAGAGCAGTCCAGGCAGTAGAGTGAAAAATCACTGCATTTTCACCTACACTTTCCTAACATCTGCTGCCTCAGACAAAGGTGTTTAAAGCACCAGCTGTCACAAGGGTTAGGGGCTTCCTAGGAAGTCAAGTATCCTTCAAAGGGCTTCAAATCCCTTGACAGCCTTTGAAAAGCAAATATTCCATTCAATTTCACACCACAATACATTGTACTGGCCAGTGATTGACAGTTTTATTAGTCCAGACACAGCTGCTTAGGAGATTTATTTATTTATCTTTCCATTCACACTTGAATGTATATCTTACCCAGCTTTGATGCTAACCACAATGTTTACGAGCACTCTTGCTATGATTCACGGCTTCTCACCACATCAAAAGAAGCTAAGTGCTGTCTCTTGAGAAAAATGCAAGTGAAAGCGGTAAGTGCTTTCTCCTGTATAAACGAGGAAGTGAAAGTGTTTAGCCCCTTTTTATGTGGTGAGGAGCTGTCAATCACAGCAAAAGTGTTATTAAACATTGTGGTTAGCCTCATAGGTAATTGAGGTGTATTCAAGCATGAAGGGGAAGATAAATAAACAAATACCCTCAGCAGCTATCTCTGGAGTGGTAATCACTGGTGAATGCAATGTATTGTTGTATGAAATTGAATGGAAGATTTATATTTCAAATACTGTCAAGTGATTGTTTCTTTTTGTTCATGGGGTGTGGACGTCGCTGGCTGGGTCAGCATTCATTGTCCATCCCAGAGACCATTTTAGAAGTCAACCACATTGCTGTGGGTCTGGAGTCACATGTAGCAGAGGGGGGCTGGATTTGCATTGTGGAGGGGTGGTGCGACCACCGCCAGACCTCGGGATCAGGATTCCCGCTCAAAATGGTGGCCCAATACCAGGAGTCCAATGGAATCCGGCGAGCTCTCCCCCATGCATTAATTAGCGGGTAAAGGAGAGAAACTCACATACCAGGCCCTGTTCCGAGAGCCAGTGGAGACCAGGAGCGATTCTCCGCTGACCTGAGCACTTAGGCTCCTGAACGGAGCATCCAGGCCCCCGTCTTTCACTGAAACATGCCTCCTTTATCCACTGGTAACTTCCTCTGGTCTTCATTCCCTATGTGCACCTGGACAGTGAATGTTGGCAGGCTATTTAATCACGCTGAGCTTGAAGGCGAAGCTGGGAGGTGGAGTAGCTGGACATCTACTAAACCAATTGTGCTTTCACGCAGCGTTCAAACATTGACAGCAGCGTCACTGGACATCACTCACTGCATGAAATCTGATGAATTTTATCCTCACGAGCTTGAGGGTGTTGATGCATATCGCTGCATTTCTATTGTGCACCCTCCGTCAGGCACGTTCCGTTCTTTCTTCCTCCTGTAGCCTTCACCAACTGAAGCGCTGGGGCTCTTACAACTGCGTTGTTTAATAACGAGGTTACACTTCATTGAAACAATCTTGCTAGTGGGTTCCAAAACATAAGGAATATATCCTGCACTCAGACTCTGACAATCTGGGAGTGGGATGCTGGAGCAGACTTCTTAGAGATGATTCACCAAATAAGATTTGCCGGGGTCACAGTGGAGTCTGAGCCAGCAAGCTCTCCAGTGTTGCAAGTGTTTAAGATTTCAACCCAATGTTTAGACTCTCTCTCATGTGGTTGGGTGCTTTGTCCAGTGTTTTGGGATTAGCTGTGAAAGAGAAGGATTCAAGCAGTTCTGATGCTGATCCCAGGGGGAAGACTGCTTAACTTTAGTCTGCAAGTGTTTTATTAAAAATAGCTTTGACTACAGCTGCACCACTCATAAAAATCAATTACTTCTCACAAGGGCCACATCAGCCAGAGATCACAATATTCTGTCCATCACTGAAGAACTTATCTATCTGTCTCGAAGGCAAAGGCAGTGAGAAATATGGAAGCAATACAGACTATGAGGTAAATTTGCTTCTTATTATAACACTTGCCCCCAATCTTGGCCCACTGCATTTTTCAGTGCAGTTATTATTAATGTGTCCTGAACTAATAGTGCAGATTAATGAGTCTGGTAGGTGATTAATGTGCAAAGATTAAAGATCTGCTGTGACAAACTGCACTTGAATTGATGATGAACTCCAGACCTCACTCTCTCTGTCCCTCCTTCCACTAACGTATTAGTATTTCTGCCTTCATCGAGATGGGCTACGTATTCCCCAACTTGACAGCTCCACTGACTCACCCCGTCATGATAATAATACACTGGGCAGCATCTTATGAAGATGACTACTCCAAACATCTCCGTCCCCCCCCCCCCCGCCCCCCACTCCCAACATCCCCCCCCCACCCCCTCCCAACCATCCAAAAGTGAATGCTACTTTCTATTGTAGAAAGCTTCTAGGTTTTCCTATCATGGTCTAATATTTTAATGTAGGGAGGTGTATATTACCAATTTTCCAAAGTTACCGTTGGAAAAGGCGGCTATGCGAATTCAGCAAATTGTACGTTTTTAGATTTCATATTTACATGAAAGAAGAATGGGGGGGGATTGTCCCTCTTGACTCAGCAAGAAATAATTGCAGGTTGAAGCATTAGTTACATATGCCGAAGTGTGCTGTGTTTTTATCAAATCAAATTTCCTAATGCGGAGATGATTACCAGAGTCATGAGCAATGACGCGGAATACATTAAAAAAAAATCAAATTCACAATTTTTTTTGTTGAGCGTTATTCATAGCATCGGACAGAAATAAGGGAACTTTATTTTCTTACTCTGATGCCAGTCTGCCCTCTTGCTAGGGAAACAAATCAAAATGCTGGCGGAATCGCTGTGATACATCCTTCAATACCACACATCTGAACTGGGTTGCAACTGAACACAGGGCACCTTAGTGATTAGGTCCGAGTAGTAATCTTTTGCATGTAGGAGACAAAAATGCACATACACTGAGGCCCAGATTTTCGTGGAATCAGGATGACTCCGGAGCCATTTAAAAATGGCAAGTGGGACCCGATTTTGGGATTACCGTCCCCCTTACGGGTGCCGGCAATTTTCACCGGCACAGAGTAAGGGTGTGGGTAATAAGTCCACACTCTGCATTCCTGACCTGGCCTGTTGCATTGTTGGAGTACAGTCAGAAGTCTTACAACACCAGGTTAAAGTCCAGCAGGTTTGTTTCGAATCACTAGCTTTCGGAGTGCTGCTCCTTCCTCAGGTGATTCACCTGAGGAAGGAGCAGCGCTCCGAAAGCTAGTGATTCGAAACAGACCTGTTGGACTTTAACCTGGTGTTGTAAGACTTCTTACTGTGCTCACCCCAGTCCAACGCCGGCATCGCTACATCATTGTTGGAGTACACATCGCACAGCTCCCTGCCACAATGTTTGAGGAACCCAGGCCAGTTTCTCCATGATTTGCAGCTCACGGGCCCCTCAGAGGAGGCGTGAACCACAGTTTGGATTTGCAGACCTTTTGAAAGATAAGGTGAAAAGGTGTTACCAATTCCTCACAGTCACTCCCAATTGCCTCCCATATCTTCCACGCCAATGCGAAACCAACCCATTCCCCTCCAACTACTCCCTGTGGCCCTTTAAAATCTCTACACTGACTAAATGCCACCTCATTCCTCCAGCCACTACCCATGGCCCTGCATACTGGTTATGCTAATTCATGCCCCTTCCATGCCATTCATCCAGTATGCATTATGTGCATATCAATGAACCATATAATAGCAACGCCATGTGGGAAACTGCTGAGTGAAAAACACCCATTCTGAAATGTTCTTTGAAAAAGATTGTTCCTCCAACCCTGTAAAAATATCAAATTGAGGGACAATTGAAGTATCAATATCAAAGTCTTAAAGCACTTCACATCTCTTAAATTTATCCAAATAAACATTGACAAAAGCGATTACAGAAAAAAACTTATTATAACCACTTAAAGATGTCAGTCAAGCAAGTCACTTCACTTATTAAAACATAATCCTTGCTAATTTTCTGCTTTTATTAGCCTGGGTGCTCTGGACCATCTGGGATTCCATCTTCTCAAAGAAAGGTTCAAAGGGGGTTAGGCAGCTGGAAAAAGGATGCAGATATAGGTTGGGACATGACCATGGAGGGATTAAAAGAACAGGACAACAATTTTAAATTTGAGACCCTGGGAAATAGGAAGCCTAAGAACTGGGAGGGTGTGAATAGAGCTTGACAGAACACATGGGTTCAAGACAAGCTGGAGCTTAAAGGAAGGGGAGGATGGGAAATCAGTAAAAAAAAGATTTGGAGTCATGAAGTAAGGTGACGTTGAAGCACAACTTATCAAATATTGTGGTGTTCATCCTTTCAAATCACAGGTAGAAAATTTATGTCTTTTAATGCTTCAGCATGACTGAATGATTATTTACAACCAGCTAGGTTGATAGACCACTTGAAATGTCATTATGGGTCAATCATATGATATTGAACAGGAGGCAGGTTGAATGCAGACTATGCAAAAGTGACAAGTTCCTTTCCCTGAAGGACATTACTCAACCAGTTCCCATCCACAAATGATTACTTCTATTGAATTAAATTCCACAATTTGCCATGGCGGATGTTCTGCATTAAAGTCAGCTGTAGACACTTATTTCCGGTTCAGTTCATCAGTCGCTCACATCAGTCCATCCAATAGCCCTTTAGCACCCGATTGACATTGCACTGTCAGGCTAGAATAATCTAAGGGTGCATTGGTATAGCGTCATTCGTGACAACTGGACATCTCTTTACAGCCAATTACGTGCATCTTTGAAGTATATCACTGTTGTCATGTAGGAAACAAGGTCACTAACTTATGCACAGCAAATCCTCACACACAGAAATGTGAAAATGGCCAGATTATCTGTTTTTGTGTGATGTTGATCAAAAGATAAATATTGGCCTGTACACCTAAGCAGACAGATACGGCCTTAGCTTAAAATCATATCCCACAGGTGGCATCTCCAACATTCCCGTAGTGCTACTAGTGCAGAGAATTTGAGCTCAAGCCCTGGAGTAGGATTTGAACCCAGAGCTTTGTCACTCAAAGGCAAGGCTTCTACCAACTGAACCCCAGGTGGCAATCTACAGTGATAACTTCTGGTTACCTGAACTAAATATTCAGGTCTTTTCACACTTTTCCAACAAGCCCACCTAATCCTTTCAAAGGTGAGCTGAGAAAGAATCTGGTAAGACATAACTAGATGTTAATTGTTAAACTGCATTATTTCAAAGCAGTTATAATTGTATTAAGTGAGTCCAACAAGCTCAATTAATCTGTAGGGACAGTTTTCCGCCCCTGTTTGGTGCAGGCTCAAATCCGGTTATGGCAGGAAACTCTTGGGAGAGGGCCATATCAGGATTTGTGATGGGGAGATCATAGAATGAGATCTTGAAGGGAGCAAGCCTGAAGGAGGGAGGGCCTGATGGGGTGGGGCCTGTAGGCGACTCTGTAGCGGGGGTTCATTTCATGCTGGGGGGGGGTATTAATAGTTGGAGGGGCCGCTGATGCCCCAAAGACCAGAGATTGGTGGGGGGGCGGGATGGGGTGGAGAGGAGCCTGATACTCCAAATATCCAATGCCGGTGGTGGGGGTGGGTGTCAGTGATGATGAGGACGGGGAGGGTCTTTAACCAGGATTTGAGGTCAGTCCACCATTTAAAACCACCGTCCCCATCTCTGTGGAGTTGGGCTTGCCAGCGACTTTAGGCCCTGCTCCTCACAGTGACAGCACAAATAATGACCACCTTGTCAAAAATGGCAAAGTGTGGGAAGATCTCAATGGAAAAACTCCCCCATGCCAATTTTCAGTCAGAATCGAACGCTTTGCCATCTTTTGGGGAAATTCCACCCCGTGCGCGTAGACAATGAAAGTGCTACGTTTCCTCATATCTACGGATTATCCGATCCGTGGGGCGGCACGGTGCCACAGTGGTCAGCACTGCTGCCTCACAGCACCAGGGTCCCAGGTTCAATTCCAGTCTCGGGTGACTATGTAGAGTTTGTACATTCTCCCCGTGGGATTCCTCCAGACGCTCCGGTTTCCTCCTATAGTCCAAAGATGTGGAGGCTAGGTGGATTGGTCATGCTAAATTGCCCCTTAACATCCAAAAGGTTAGGTGGGATTATGAGGATGGGATGGGGGCGTGGGCCTAAATAGCGTGTTCTTCCCAAGGGTCAGTGCTGACTCGATGGGCCAAATAGCCTCCTTCTGCACTGTACGGATTCTATGATTTGACTGAAACAAAATGATTTCTGAGTCTGATTTCTACCTCTGTTTTTATCTCCCTGAAAGGAAGGATTGCCAGAATACCCATGCCAAATACTGAAGACCAGATATTTCCCAACATAAAAATTAGCAAATAATGCTGCAGCTGTACAGAAGCTTGGTTAGACCACATTTAGAATATTGCGTGCAATTCTGGTCGTCACACTACCAGAAGGATGTGGATGCTTTGGAGAGGGTACAGAAGAGGTTCCCCAGGATGTTGCCTGGTATGGAGACTATTAGCTATGAGGAGAGGTTTGATAAACTCGGATTGCTTTCACTGGAATGCTTGAGGTTGACGGGCAACCTAATAGAGGTTTGCTAAATTATGAGTGGCATGGACAGAGTGGATAGTCAGACGCTTTTTCCCAGGGTGGAAAAGTCAATTACAACACGCACAAACAAACTAGAACATGCACGAACAGACTCAAAAACAGTTTCTTCCCCACTGTCACCAGACTCCTAAATGACCCTCTTTGGACTGACCTCATTAACACTACACCCTATATGCTTCATCCAATGCCAGTGCTTATGTAGTTACATTGTATATCTTGTGTTGCCCTATTATGTATTTTCTTTTATTTCCTTTTCTTCCCATGTACTTAATGATCGGTTGAGCTGCTCGCAGAAAAATACTTTTCACTGTACCTCGGTACACGTGACAATAAACAAATCCATTCCAAGGGGACATAGATTTAAGATGCGAGGGGGAAAGTTTAGAGGAGATGTGTGAGATAAATTTTACACAGAGGGTGGTGAGTGCCTGAAATGCACTGCCGGGGAGGTGGTGAAAGCAGAAACATAGCGACGTTTAAGAAGCACATTGACAAATACATGAATAAGATAGTAATTGAGGAATACGGATCCCAGAAGTGCAGAAGGTTTTAATTTAGACAGGCATCATGATTGGCCCAGTCTTGGAGGGCCGAAGGGCCTGTTCCTGTGCTGTACTGTTCTTTCCTCTTTGCTCAATGGTTGTGAGGTGTTTACCGAATCAGGCTAACAAATTTCTTCCCAAAAAAATAGTTTCTCGGGATAATGATTTCAACGTGCAGGTCATTAGCCGCTTTTACCTCAGTTGCTTTGCTCTTAAACCCATGCAAAAGCATGCTTTTAAAATTGATTCTTATGCTACATCTTTGCTATGGAAAAATGATCAAAAATCCCAAACTGTGGCAGCGACATTTGAATTCATATTTCTGAGGTGCTGGTCTATATCATAGCCACTGCACAAATATACCTGATTTGATCGTTCCACCACTGATATGCCATGAGTTCCGTATATTGTAACAAATATTCATCAATTCAGATAGTTTAATTCAACTGTTTCTTTTCCATCGCTATGGTCTCTCACCTTGAGATGGTCAATAGGAGCAATAGCCTTGGAGCACAATCATTTGCAAATTATCATAGAATTTACAGTGCAGAAGGAGGCCATTCGGCCCATTGAGTTTGCACCGGCTCTTGGAAAGAGCACCCTATCCAAGGTCAACACCTCCACCCCATCCCCAAAACCCCTCCAAATCAGTGATCAGCCTGACCAGGAAATATAGGACGGGATTCTCAGGTCCGCCAGCCGCATGTTCGTCGTCGACGTGCATTCACTGGCAACAGGATTCTATCTTCCCGACGTTTGTCAATGGGATTTCCCATTGAAACCACCCCACACTGCTGCGAAACCCACTGGCGGGTGTGCGTGGCCAGCGTGAAAAGTGAATCCCGGTGACCTGAGAATTCCGGCTGTCGTGTCATTCCTAAAATAACCCATTCTACCAGTAACCATAATAACTGCCATGGTTGAGGAAGACAGGCCAAGCTTCTCAAGGGAACAGGCGTTAGGCGATAAATGTAATCTTGCCAACACCACCAGAGAACAGCTTTTGAAAATAAATATAACACCAGGTCAAGCCGTTTCATTGTTTCTGATTCTTGTCTTGAAAGGAGTGGGGGGGTCAGAGAGACTAGGTTCCAGTGGTTAAAATTCCTGCCTCACCAAAAATGTGGACCCATTCCATTAAAGAAGAATACCTGGGCAATACCTTTGGATGTAAGGTTAGTTATATATCATCAGTACGTGTTTGGAGAGCAGAAAAAAGCGGAGTAGAACCTTTACTCAGGCAATTAAGTTTTTCAGGAAGAATTCATGACAGAATGCATTGGAGATGGTTTGTGAAAGACGTCGTACCCATGGTATTATGTGACAG
Source organism: Scyliorhinus torazame (assembly GCF_047496885.1). Classification (NCBI taxonomy): domain Eukaryota; kingdom Metazoa; phylum Chordata; class Chondrichthyes; order Carcharhiniformes; family Scyliorhinidae; genus Scyliorhinus; species Scyliorhinus torazame. The sequence goes on along the minus strand of NC_092714.1, from coordinate 254,353,605 downwards.
AATAGGACAGCATATTGTCTGCATGCAAAATAAACACGAGGCAAATAGACTGAGTGCATTTAAGGTGAAGCCAGATAAACCAATGAGGGAGAAAGAGGTAGGAGAAGGTTATGCTGAGAGTGTGAGACAAAGAGGGGGGATGGGAGGAGGCTCAGATGGAACATAAACACAATAATATGTTTTTGCACTGAATGTTATATTTAATTCTGTCCATCAAAGTTCCACATGATATAGAAGGATAAGGAAGAGAAAGGAAGGAGAAATAATCTAATCTTTTATTATTGTCACAAGTAGGCTTACATTAACACTGCAATGAAGTTACTGTGAAAAGCCCCTAGTCGCCACACTCCGGCGCCTGTTCGGGTACACAGAGGGAGAATTAAGAATGTCCAATTCACCAAACAAGCACGTCTTTCGGGACTTGTGGGAGGAAACCGGAGCGCCCGGAGGAAACCCACGCAGACAACGTGCAGACTCCGAATAGACAGTGACCAAAGCTGGGAATCAAACCTGGGACCGTGGCACTGTGAAACAACAGTGTTAACCATTGTGCCACCATGCCTCCCTCAGGGGTCTCCCATTACGAGAGAGAGGAGCAGAAATTTCTTCTCTCAGAGAGTCATTCATTTTTTGGATGAACCCTTTCTCTTTATTCCACAGAACAGTGGCGGCTGGGTCATTGAATAGGTTGGGTCTTCAAGGTTGCATTTGACACACTTTTGATCTACAAGGGAATCAAATGTTATGGGGAAGGAAGGATAGTGGGGTAGAGGCCACAATCAGACCAACCATGGTCTTATTGAATGACGGAGCAGGCACAAAGTGTCAAATGGCCTACCCCTGCTTCGATTTCTTATGTTCTTCTAAAGCACAATTAAGGAAGCTCCACTCTGCCCATCTATAGAATGGTTGTTCAAAAGCTCCAGTAATTAAGGAAGTTTTGTCCCCCATATGACCCACGTTACACTTGACCTGGGAATATTAGAGAAGCAATGCAAAGTGATTTGAGCCCTGGATCTAGTTGGTTCTCTGCCGAATGTAGAAGCACATCTTTCTGACACTGGGTTCAATCTCCATTTCCCCCAAACCTATATCTCTCACGTCAATCAGAAAACTCTAACTGCTCAGGCAAAAAAGGAAGGGGGAGAGAACAATTAAAAAGTAAGAGGGTCTTACTCACTGATTGATGATCACCTTGAAAATAATGGATTGGCTTTTTAATGGATTTTTTCCTGATTTTTCAACTTTCCTCTTTATCTGAACCAGATTGGCTGGCAGCTCCACCAGTCCTGACAGCGCCAGCAGCACGCTAGTGGGCACCGCTGGGACTGCAACGAGTAAGAAGAAAAAGGACCAATGGATCCTAGAGACAGGTAAGTCCGGGGTCTTGGACAGCGAGGGTTTGGAAAGGTGAGGGAGGAGTGCGGGGTGATGGGGTGGTGGGTTTAAGGCTGCAGGCAGCTGGGAAGAAAGGAGAAAGGAGGGTTGCCACCATCAAGAGCCCCTTTCTGATTTGGAGCATTCTCCCTTTAAGGTCCGATGTCCTCTGGGCCACCTTTCTCCTCCGGCCTATCCACCAAGACAGTGGTCGACCCCTTGTGACCCTCCCCCCCCCCCACCCCCTCCCCCACTCGCAGGCATTCACTACCCTCCCTGGAACTGCTGCCACTTAGCTTCATCTCCGGTTCCAGGGACATAATGCAGCCCTATGCAGTGTCTCTTCTAGCCACTGAAGCGCTGTGCTTGGAGGCACTGGAGATCTGATTGGCGAACAGCTCTCAAAAATGGGACTTCCTCCTGAGTGAGGGGCAGAGGTCCTGTCTTATACCAATCAACATTCGTTGATGGAGTTGCTGGAGTTGGCAGGAAGGCTTTCCCTGCTGATTCTTCAGATGGATGAGCCTTCACCATCCTGAAATTCAGGCCACTGAGTCTGCAAACTGTATTGTGAACCCAGTTCTTAATTAGCAGGAGGAGTGCAATCATTAAACATAGAAAGGTTCATTTGCATTTTAATAACTTCTCAAAGATATGTTCAGACATGATGGTTAGCTCAGGGCGTCTGGTAGTTCCATCTGTATTGATAGGAAAGAAAAGGTCACCTGACCGCTCAACTCTTTTGTACCCAATTCTTTTTTTACAATTAAGGGGCAATTTAGCGTGGCCGCCCCCTCTCAGCTCAATTTTGTATTACAGAAAAGTGTCCATTTTAGTTTTCTATTTAGTCCATATTTAGTTTATAAGTTCACAAGGCATGAACGTGACAGAGGATGTACGCCTGCGCATACGAGGTTTCTTACAGGGTGGGCAATTATTTCAACCAAAGCTCAACAAGAATGAGAGGAAATAACTCCTGGGATGAGGAGAAAATTGGATCCCAGGGGAGAAATTCAGATTTCTTGATGGTGCACTGCAATTATTTGACTCCTGTTTACGTGATGAAGAATGGCTTCCCGTTGTTATGAGCCGATTCAGTCTTGGGCTTCCAGGCAATGGTCCAAAATAATTAGACACAGTACACTTTGCATCAGTATAGTTTTGGATTTCAGTGCAGATATCTTCCCAGAAGAAAAGTGGTGAGAGAGCAGCCGAGATAAGACAGTAATCATGACCTCAGTTTTCATTTTCTCCTGAATGGGATTCCTCTTGGAGAAGAGTTCAAATGGAACCTATGAAGAAAACCACTTAGTCCAGCTCTTCCACAAGTAACATTTCTTCAAACATCCTGCGATAACTCTTTACGGTTGTGATGTACCTTTAAGGAGGCATATCTTAAATTGCTATCCATAACTATCCACCACAAAGAAATGGTGTATCCCATGTACCCAGTAAACAGTAAAGAGTTGTGACTCTTTTTTGGAGCACAGCTTGGGTAAGTTCTTCCCTGACTGGAGTCTATTAAGTCACAGTCTCGGGGCCCAGTTCTATCCTGAGGTGGATTTCTGTTGGAAGGCAGCCGAGTACATCACCTTGTTTGCAGTTGTATTAAAACACTGAATTGAGTTAGAGACCTCTGCCTCTGCCTGGGTAACCTTGTCATTTTGAATCAAACATTTCATATTGCCAGGAATATGATAAAAACTGAAGGGTATGAAATACAATTAAAATAAAAAGTTCTCTCCGCAAAATGAATCGTAGACGGTCCAGTCACCCTGATGATAAATACGGTGAGGATCCAACATTAAGAACTGGAACTAATCCCATGCTGACATGGAGAAAAATGTTTCATTTTCAGATAGATTTTTTTTGCGATGGATTTCAGTAGTGTAAAGGAGCATAGTGCTGACAACACAGTTACTCCTTCAACAACTTGAATTAGTATAGCACCTTTAATGTAGTAATATATCCAAAGACACTTCACAGGAAACTTAAACCTGAACAGCGAGCTACAAAAGGAGTTGTGAGGACCGGTCGACATTAAAAATTTTGGTCAAAGAGATCAATTTTAAGAACATCTTAAAGGAAAGAGAGAGAGAGCTTGAGAGATTTAGAGAGGAAATTCACTTCAGCACTTAGTGTCATCTAACACTTCAAATTCAGGGTTAGTATTCTTAGGTGCAGAGTAACGCTTATCTACTCTGCCACAACACCCCACTTCGGAAAATGTATCTGCAGAAAGATCGACAGATCCTGAAGCTCAGGAAACACAGCAGCTAAACCTAGGCGAACACTGTTGAATTCAGGATGTAAGTGCTTTTGTATCTACTTGCTGGATCAAACTCCCTTCCCGCCAGGCGTTACCCCCCCCCCCCCCCCCACCCTCCCCCCCCGCCCCCCGCCAACCCCCTCATTGCATTGTTCTGTCTATTGTAAACGTATCAATCATACGACAGGGAATGATGGAACAATAATGTGACTCTTGAATTGAAGATAAGACTATGTACATACAATGGTAGCTGAGAGGTTTTGTGGACACTTCTGACCTGTGGGTTACTGCTCTGTTCTGTTTACTGGGTACATGGGATACACCATTTCCTGTCCTGTGGGTGGATAGTTATGGATAGCAGTTTAAGATATGCTCTCTTAAAAGTACATCACAGCCATACCTCCTCCCCCACACTCCCCTGGCAACCCTCACATGTATTGATGACTTCACGGTGTGGGCAGAACTGATCCTGATTCCTCGACTGCACTACTGCCCAAGCCTGTGAACCACGCTGGATTGCAGCCATGAACATGGTGTTATCATCTGAATGCTGTGTGTTTTGGGGGAGAAAGCTCTGACTTCTGGGTTCCCTGTCTGCTACAGACTCTCCCTGCCTGGAGGTCCTGTAAGGAAAGCCCAGCCCTTTGTTTCAATGTCGGGTGATGTACAGAGGTGGAAATAGGTGACCTTAGTAATGGCACAGATGTGTGACTGGAATGCTCAGCTTGGGATCAAATATGATGCCAAGATTGTGAACCGTCTGAAGGTGGGATTTTCCAGTCGCGTCCAATCCCGGGACCGGAAATTCCCATCCGAGGTGAATGGATCTGTCAATGGTCCATCTCGCCCACGACAATTCCTGCGGAGGGCAGGACAGAGGATTTACCCCATGGCCGCGAGGGAGAAGGATAAAGTCAGTGGCTAGGGAACTGAGATTCAGCGGGGGCCGAAAACAATGACATTGTTCTTTCCATTTAAATGGACGGAATTCCTGCTGATTCAGTCCTGGTAATGTGGCACAGTGGTTAGCACTGCTGCCTTATAGCACCAGGGACCCGGATTCCATTCTAACCTCGGGTGGCTGTGTGGAGTTTGCACGTTCTCCCCGTGTCTGCATGGGTTTCCTCCGGGTGCTCCGGTTTCCCCCCACAATCCAAAGATGTGCAGGTTAGGTGGATTGACCATGCTAAATTGCCCCATAGTATCCAAAGATGTGCTGGCCAATGGGGTTATGTGAATAGGGCGGGGGAGTGGGCCTGGGTAGGGTGCTCCATTCCCATTCAATTCATGCTGGCATTTTCACTCCTCGCCGCTTCAATTCACAATGGCAGTCTTCCACAACCTCAAACCCAATTCATGCGGGCACGTCCTTATTTTCACCGCCTTCCTTGGTGCCCACAAGTTGGTTACCCCGCACCTCTCTAACTTGCCCCCAGATCCACCTGTTTCTGTGCCTGCTCTTGGGAAGTGAAAACCTCTGGACACTGGAAATGGCAATTTCTGACCACAACTGTTGCAATCAACATCATTGGAAGACTGAAAGTCAGACTATCCTTCACAAAAAGATTATTTCTTTCGCGAGCAATAATAATTTTTTAAGCTGACCGTCTCTTATTTTACCAAAATTAAAGTTAGTTTACTTTTTATATACTGTCATTTTTTATGGCAAATTTCTTCTGTACAGCACACAGCAGAAGCTCTTCCAGTCCACTAGAGGGTGTCAAACTTAATTATGCACAATGCGCATGTTGCTTGTAGCAAGTGACTCCTCCGTTAACTACTAAACCATCTGACATTCTCACATAGAATCATAGAATTTACAGTGCAGAAGGAGGCCATTCAGCCCATCGGGTCTGCACCGGCTCTTTGAAAGAGCATCCTACCCAAGCCCACACCTCCACCCTATCCCCATAACCCGACCCAACACTAAGGGCAATTTTAGACACTAAGGGCAATTTAGCATGGCCAATCCACCTAACCTGCACATCTTTGGACTGTGGGAGGAAACCGGAGCACCCGGAGGAAACCCACGCACACACGGGGAGAACGTGCAGACTCCGCACAGACAGTGGCCCAAGCATTCCTTCCTGTGAAAATTATGGGTCTGAATATTTCAGATCCGGGGTATCCCTTCTCGCCTTCTGAATAGTTGGCGGGGAACACATTCCTGCCGACTCTGACTGCCCTGCAGCCATGTCAAGCCCAAATGAGCATTAATTGACTACAGACGGGTCTGCCGCCCTGACCTGGGAGGAAGTCCTGCCTTAGAGAGCTGCTGACCAATCTCTAGTCCCTGCAGCGGCAGAAGCTGCAGTTGGCAGAAGAGGAAGTGCTTCAATATACCAGAGCCTAAGTCCCAGGACAGGATGGTGAGGTCAGTTTGTGGGCTCCCAAGACGAGGAGGACAGGGAAAGCCTAGGGAACTGGAAAGTAGGCATTTTGGGTTCTGGAGAGAGGTGGTGGATGCGGTTAGCGAGAGACCTTTGGGGGGAGGGGGTCCCCAAAGCCAGAAGGGGAGCTCTGATGGAGTAGCCCACCCATGCCCCATTTCTCACCCAAGATATAAACCTGTTCATTTTCAGGATTCCTCCTCACCAAGAAAATCCTCTGGACAGCCTAAAAATTGAGGTTGGGAGGGAAGGGGCCCATTAGTGGCCGACAATTAAGTAGCACCATCCAAGGCCTTACCTGACCCAGCTGTAAAATCGCTGTGGCATCGGGGTGGGCGGGAACCCAGAGGGAATTCCGTTCCTTCAATTACTGTGAAAAGCCCCTAGTCACCACATTCCGGCGTCTGTTCGGGTACACGGAGGGAGAATTCAGAATGTCCAAATTACCTAACAGCACGTCTTTTGGGACTTGTGGGAAAAAATCGGAGCACCTGGAGGAAACCCACACAGACACAGGGAGAACGTGCGGACTCCGCACAGACGGTGACCCAAGCCGGGAATTGAACTTGGGACCCACATGCTGTGAAGCCATAGTGCAAACCAGTGTGCTACCGTGCCACCCTTTTGACACTGCAACCCCTCCTCAACGCCACCCCTCCCCACCTAAAATTCAGGCTATGATCTATTGTTGATCCATATGCACACTTTCTCAGAATTACGTATTTGGAGTTAACTGATTGATAATCCATATGCAGCACCGATTCATATTATGAGAAGATGTGGATGGTTTGGAACTATGGTCACCATCAGTTTCCAGTCTCAGAACTAGAAGGGAGTTAGGATATGGTAGACTTGAGGAGTGGAAAAGGTCTATGGTAATTTAGGGGATATGGAAATAGGAAGGGATAAGATAGAATAGGAGGGGAGAGTAAGTGGTGGGATTGGGGTCAGGCATGAGATATAAGTAGAGAAGGTGGGATTAGGATAGGACTAAGGTATGTGCTGAGATAGGGCTAGATTAGATGGAAGAACAGGGATAGGGCAGAAGGTGGGATTGGGGGAGGGTAGTTGTTGAGTTTGGTGTAGGGTAGGTTTTGGGATTGGGGCAAGTTAGTTGTTGAGATTGGGGTCGGGTAGGTTTTGGGATTAGGGCACGTTAGTTGTTGAGATTGCGGTAGAGTAGGTTTTGGGATTTGGGTAGGATAAATGGTGGGATCCGGGGAGATTGGGATTGGGTTTGTGGAGAGTTTGGGATTGAGGTGAGGGAGGGTTTGCGATCAGGGTAGGGTAGATAATGGGACTTGGGGGAGGTTTGGGGATTGGTGTGAATAGTGGATTGGTGTTGGCTGTGTGGACACATCTGTGGTTCAGAAATTAGGGACAGAGATTTAAATGGCCTGTCGCACCTGCCGGGGGAGACACTGTGACACAGTTGCAAAATCCTGGCCGAGAATTCCCACTGCTTCTAACAATTTTATGCAAAATTACAGCATCAATACAGTAAGTGCAGAGATGAATAAGACTTGCTAGGTTAGGAAATAATTTCTACTCTTTGAGTTACTTTCAATGAAAATACATTGAAAATTTAACATTAATACCACATGCCAAATAACCATCCGAGGGTTAGAGGACGGCTTCCTTAAAGCATGGGGGCAATTTGTCAACCTGTTCCAAGACCTGTTTGTCACCAACAATAACTAGCAGAGAGGAAAATTAAAAAACTAAAAGAGGAATGACAGGAATACACAATCGGGGAGGGGGGGGGAGGTGCGGGGGGCCGGGGGGGGGGGGGTGCAGGAAGAGAGGAGGGAACCTGAGGGAAATAAAAGGAACAACACATGGGGGGGGGGCTGAAGAACCCGCCGCCCCCTTCCACGCACAAGGCGGACGTGGCGGAAACTCACAGGAAAGAAGGGGAGCCGAAGTACAGCAGGGAGGGTATCAAGGCGGGACTGGGGTGGGGGAGGAGGCTAGCACACCGAGACAGACAGTGACAAATTGTAATAATCTTTTTTTTATTGTCACAAGTATGAAGTTATTGTGAAAAGCCCCCAGTCCCCACATTCCAGCGCCTGTTCGGGTAAGCTGGTACGGGAATTGAACCCGCGCTGCTGGCCTTGTTCTGCATTATAAACCAGCTGTCTAGCCCACTGAGCTAAACCAGTAAATACGTACAAGAAAATCTTATGTACTGTACAATAACAAACATGAATTGCAATGTATATAAAACTGAAAATGGCAATAAAAATATATTTTTTTAAAATACCACATGCCATGGCATCCATTGACAAACTCTGAACGTAACAGGTGAAATGCATATGTATTTCCAAGGCAGACTTGTGGTGGCACAGGTACAATGTTGAAATCTCCAGGCAACTTCATCAGAAACAAATAATCTGGTCCAAATTTTGACGGTTGACAATTGTATTAGCAACAAAAAAACAGTGATTAACCTGATGAGAGGCTGCTGGTAAATTAACAGAGCAAGGCAGCCCAAATATCTTGAGAGATGTTTCGCTGCATTAAGGGCATTGTATAAATGCAGATTGTTTTTGAGGCATCAAAGAGGCACATTTCTTGCTTTCCCATTTAAATTTGTACTTTCTAACATTGGACCACGCTGGTGAAGAAAGCAGGGAGGAGGGACTCTGTTACATAAGAAATTTAGACATATGAATAGATAAATAAATATCGGAGCTGGAAAACTGCATGCTTACATGAAAATATTTTATAATGCTCTGATCATTATAACTACTTCTCATAAATAGATTGTTTATTGAAAATTAGCGTTTTCCGTGCATTTTCTAACGCGGTGTATAAAAGGTCACAGAATCCATAGAATCCCTACAGTGCAGAAAGCGGTGATTCAGCCCATCGAGTCAGCAACAACCCTCGGAAAGCACCCGACCTAGGCCCATTCCCTTGCCCTATGCTCTTAACCCCACCCAACCCCTAAGGGACACTAAGGGGCAATTTAGTATTGGCAATCCAACTAAACCTGCACATCTTTGGTCCGAATAGTGATTGAAACATTTTTATACATAATAAATAATAATCTTTATTGTCACAAGAAGGCTTACATTAACACTACAATGAAGTTACTGTGAAAAGCCCCTGGTTGCCACATTCCGGCGCCTGTTCAGGTATACAGAGGAGAATTCAGAATTCTCAGCTGGTACGGGAATTGAACCCGCGCTGCTGGCCTTGTTCTGCATCACAAACCAGCTGTCTAGCCTACTGAGCTAAACCAGCCACCGCTAAACCAGCCACCATGCCAAATATTCAAATATCTTAGTGTTTAAGTTCTCAGTGAATCTCAGTGCATGAGAGCCTTTATTGCTGTAAACCTGTGGGTTCATTTGTTCAATACATTCCTTCGAAGTTTACAGTGCGAATGACACCTTGAGAGTGGGTTGGGTTAGTGACATCATCAGGTGGATAGCCGCTCGAAACAGAATATTCTCTGGCCATTTGTTCTGATTGAACAAGTTGCAAGGCTCAGAACCATTTACTTATTTTTCTGAAGTTTCAGTCCTTGAGCTCAATTTATTTTTAGGATTCCTTTTGGATATTCTCATTGTGTTTGGGCTACTTCTAAAACGGATGTTGTCAAACGTTCTTCCAAGTTAAAAAAAAAAATTAACATTTAATCACAAACACATGCAAAATCCCCCTCTCCTTTGCCCTTCTTTCCACTTGCCTTTCCTGAATACAGGAATAGGACTATTCAGCCCCTTGAGCCTGCCCCACTATTAACTTGGATCACAGCTGATCTGAACTCCAACTCTATGCATTTTAGCACCTATCCCAACAAAAATCTCAATGCTGAAAACTCAAAATATTCCAGCACTCCCTGGGTATGGGAGATATTGGTTATGTTACTGACCGCATAATCCAGAGGTCTGCTCTAATGCTCCAGTAACATGAGTTCAAATCCCATAACAGCAGCTCAGGGAATATAAATTCAATTAATTAATGAATCTGAAATAAAAGGCTCATCTCATCAATAATGATGATGAAACTACCAGATTGTCATAAAAACCCATTTGGTTCACTGGTATCTTTCGGGGGAATTAATCTGCTGTCCTGCTCTGAGCTGACCTCTGTGTGACTCCAGGCCCACACCAATGTGGTTGTCTCTTGACTGACCTCTGAGACGACCAGCAAGACCCTCGGTTGCTCAAGGGGAACTGGAATGGACGATAAATCCTGGCCTTGCCAGTGACAGGCACAACTTAAGAACGAATGCGGAAAAACAAACAGGTTTTTGGGGATAGAATTCCAAATTTTTGTTAAACTTTGTGTGAAAAAACAGCAGCTTTTTGATTTCCCTCCAAAATGGCCGAGCTCCCATTTTAAGATGATGTCCCGTTTTACGTGATCCCCCAGTAACTTCACTTGAAGCTGCTGACTCACGCTGGGATATGATCCCATGACCTCCGCTGGCTCTCTGGTATCTCACTCCAACAGCATTCTTCACATCTGAATTCAGCCAACAAGTGACAGCAGGTTATAAGACGTATTGGGGGGGGGGGGCGTGCCCCCCCCCCCCCTCCCCCAAAGAAAATTCTGATTCTACTTCATCCGAACGTCCATTAGTACTTTCCCGGCAGGGGTCTCTCATGCTCGGGAAGGAGAACGCAAGTTTTTGATCCATGGTTCAAGTTCATTCCAGGGAAACAGGAGCATAAAAATCAGTCAACATTTTGACACCGAACCGAAGAAACATCGAAACTCGGAGCAGGAGTGGGCCCTCGGAACCTGCTCTGCTATTCATTATGAACATGACCGATCCTTGATCTCAACTCCATAATCCCACTTTCTCCCTGTACCCCTTGGTGGCATTAAAATCTACAAAATGATCCATCTCTTTCCTGATGACATTCGGTGACTTGGCCTCCACAGCCTTCTATGGTAGAGAATTCCACAGGTTCACTGTCCTTTGAGTGAAGACATTTTTCCTCAGAGAAGATGGGATTAGGCCTCGGAAGCTTCCAGGAGATAGGTATTTCAATAAGGTTCCCTAATGAGCAGAGCGGTAATGCACACAGCTAAAGTGTCTAACAGCTGTGCGTCAGTTGGCCTTTCCCTTTCTATTCCTGTCCAATCCTTTGTGAAATTACAAAAGCGCAGAAGAAAACCTTGTTTAACCTTTCAGCACAGAGTGAACCCAGGACAGAATACGGCAGGAAAATAAAATGGACTCAGATAGCGACCTGTAACCTCCCTTCGCAGGTTCTGACCTGGCCCACTTTGTTGTATTTTCACGTCCTCACCTTCATAGAGTCTGGCACTTATTATTCACAAGTTATGGAATTCAATTCTTTTAGGATGTCAGCTTATTCGGTTAAGTTATACTATCAAAATATTATTTCAGACCTGAGGCACAATCAAAATATTGAGGAAATATAGACAAATTAAGTTAGACAGACAGCAATAATAGCATGCATATGGGAACCAAGGCAACAAAGAGCCGTGTTAATTCTGGGATTTCCTTTAGAAAATTCAACCGCAACAGCCAAGGTTCATAAGACAACACCCACCCCCGTAACATATTGAGGTGGAAGCAATCCTTTATCATTAATGGTGACTAAAGTAGGAACAAGTTTGTAAGTTTTACTGATCTGAGGTCAGTGGGTGGGAGTGAATACGCTTGCCTGGGTTAGCAAGGCCTTGGGCAAAATATTCATAATTGTCCCAGTAGAATACTCTGTGAATTTCTCTGCACTTCGCAATGGCTGAAGATCAGCAGTCAGCAGAAAGGGGTCATTCGCTTTTAAAACACATCACATATCTGCTCAGTATACTGTGCTGGAAGCAAAGACCCCCAATTTTCCTCTGACTGAGAACAGTCTGTTCTACGCCTCCGTGCTTAACCGTCTTTTATTTGAAAATGAGTGACTTCTTCTCAAGCAGAGAGCCTCCAGCCCGTGGTGTACATTTGGGAAGCCGCAGGTTTGAATTGATCGGAGTAATAAAACTAAAGATGTGCAGTGTGCAGCTTTTTAAACAGCGTAGTTTCTGGAGAAATTGGAAACAACAGTTTGAAGCAGCAAGCTGTCGTTCCATAATAATTCAATCCCCCTCCCTGGCCACTGTCTCAGGCTGAACCAGACCATTCGCAACTTCAGTGTCACAGCTAATTCGGGATGAAGTTCTGGGTCTATCATCAAGAAAGCCTTCATCACCTCTGCAACAGTTCCCACCAATGCGTCAGCTAGCCCATCTCCTTTCAACATCCTTTCCAAGTGTTACTTACCTTCAGTTGACTTGACTGATCCAATGCTTTCCTGGGTAGTCCTTACATAGAGTGAAGTTGCGATGAATGAAACCCGGATGACACGGGCAGCACGGTAGTGCAGTGGTTAGCACAGTTTCTTCACAGCTCTAGGGTCCCAGGTTCGATTCCCGGCTTGGGTCACTGTCTGTGCGGAGTCTGCATGTTCTCCCCATGTCTGCATGGGTTTCCTCCGGGTGCTCTGGTTTCCTCCCACAGTCCAAAGATGCGTAGGGTAGGTGGATTGGCCATGATAAATTGCCCTAGTGTCCAAAAAGGTTAGGTGGGGTTAATAGGTTACGGGGATAGGGTGGAGCCATGGGCGAAAGTAGGATGCTCTTTCCAAGAGCCAGTGCAGACGCAATGGGCTGGATGGCCTCCTTCTTCACTGTAAATTCTATGACACAAAATTCCACAATTCCAGATACTCCCAAGCCCTGCTGCTATAACCTAATTTGCACCAAGCCTCTTTCATCTATCAGCCATGCTAGATTAGCTAAATTGGCTCCCCGTTCCCAGAAGACATAGGAGCAGAATTAGGCCACTCAGCCCATCGAATCTGCTCCGCCATTCAATCATGGCTGATATTTTTCTCATCCTTATTCTCCTGCTTTTTCCCCATAACCCCATATCCCCTTATTAATCAAGAACCTCTGTCTTAAAGGCACTCAGTGATTTGGCCACCACAGCCTTCTGTGGCAGAGAGTTCCACAGATTCACCACTCTCTGGCTGAGCAAATTCCTCCTCCTCTCTCTTTTGAAGTGGTGCAGTGGTTAGCACAGCTGCCTCACGGCGCCGAGGTCCCAGGTTCGATCCCGGCTCCGGGTCACTGTCTATGTGGAGTTTGCACATTCTCCCCGTGTTTGCGTGGGTTTTGCCCCCAAAACCCAAAAATGTTGAGGGTAGGTGGATTGGCCACACTAAATTGCCCCTTAATTGGAAAAATTAATTGAGTACTCTAAATTTTATTTACTTTTTAATTTTAAAAATCTCTGTTTTGGAGGATTCTCCCTTTAGTCTGAGATTGTGTCCTCTGGTTCTAGTCTTTCCTACAACTGTAAACATCCTCTCCACGTCCACTCTATTCAGGCCTTGCAGTATCCTGGAAGTTTCATTAAGCTCCCCCCTCATCCTCACCTGAGGAAGGAGTAGCGCTCCGAAAGCTAGTGATATCAAAACAAACCTGTTGGACTTTAACCTAGTGTTGTAAGACATCTCACTGTGCTCATCCTTCTAAACTCCAATGAATACAGACCCAGAGTCCGCAACTGTTCCTCATAAGACAAGCTCTTCATTCTAGGGATCATTCTTGTGAACCTCCTCTGGACCCTTTCCAAGGCCAGCATATCCTTCCTTTGATACGGGGCCCAAAACTGATCACAATACTCCAAATGGGGTCTGACCAGAGCCTTTTACAGCCTAGTAGTACAGTCCTGATCTTGCATTCCCAAATGACTCTGGACTAAAAGTCTCACACTCCTGTTCAAATCGATCCAGGGCCTTGCTGCTAGTCTCTGCAGTCCCCTCCAGTTCTAGAATCAATGTTGCCCCGAGCGTTAATTCACTGTACGCAGCCTGTTTACTATACTCTGCAGCCCTGATAGGTTTGCCACGCAACTGCAGGTGAGCCCATCTAAAAGGGCTGCTGCTTGTGCGTGGTCTGTTTGTCTACGCATGTGTGGCACATTCCTGATTACCCATGTGGCCTTGCACCCCAGAGGGAACATGACCTACAACCCTCCAAGAATTCTGCAATGCCCCACATTTGTTCATCCCCACTTCCTTCACAATCTCAGGGACAGCTATGAATCCAGCTGCTTGGCCCTCAGCTCCAGAATTCTTCCTGTGAAGCATTCCGCTTCTCGCTGCACCTTTAAGGCCTATCCCTTGGAAGAATTTGAGTCTCAATCTCTCCCTCTTTGGCTCGGTGTCAAATTTCGACTGATTTTTTTCTTGCTCCTTCAAAGCAAGTTGAAATGATTTACTACGTCAAAGGTGGTTACATCAAGTAAAGCCACGATGAATCAAACTCGGGAGGCACAAATTCCAGAAGTCGTCAACCATTCCCATCGGCAGAATAGGAAATCCCAGAGAATAACACAGGTGATAAATCAAAATTCCACACTCGTAATTCTGGATCAGCAGAACTTGCCTATGACTGTCATGTGATCACACTGACCAATCAGAAGATAGTTGAATCACACAAGAGAGCAAAATCATGGAGCGTTGGACGAGCCATCATTTGACATTGAGACCTCCCCGTGCAAAGCCAGCAAGTCTGGCTAAATCTGTGAGAAAGTTAAAAGTGTTATTGATCGGAGGGAAAGTGAAGGCATTTAATCAGCCTGTTGCTTTTGACACAGACCATGGGCGAGATTCTCCGACCCCCCGCCGGGTCGGAGAATCGCCGGGGGCTGGCGTGAATCCCGCCCCCGCCGGTTGCCGAATTCACCAGCACCGGATATTCGGCGGGGACGGGAATCGCGCCGCGCCGGTTGGTGCCCCCGCACCCCCCCCCCCCCCCCCCCCCCCGCGATTCTCCGGCCCGGGTGGGCCGATGTCCCGCTGCTAGAAAGCCTGTCCCGCCGGCGTAGATTAAACCACCTACCTTGCCGCCGGGACAAGGCGGCGCGGGCGGGCTCCGAGGTCCTGGGGGGGACGCGGGGCAATCTGGCCCCGGGGGTGCCCCCCCGGTGGCCTGGCCCACGATCGGGGCCCACCGATCCGCGGGCGGGTCTGTGCCGTGGGGGCACTCTTTTCCTTCCGCCTTCGCCACAGTCTCCACCATGGCGGAGGCGGAAGAGACTCCCTCCACAGCGCATGCGCGGGGATGCCGTGAGCGGCCGCTAACGCTCCCGGCCATGTGCCGCCCGGAGATGTCATTTCCGCGCCAGCTGACGGGGCACCAAAGGCCTTTTCCGCCAGCTGGCGGAGCGGAAATTAGTCCGGCGCGGGCCTAGCCCCTTAAGGTTGGGGCTCGGTCCCCCAAGATGCAAAGGATTCTGCACCTTTGGGGCGGCGCGATGCCCGACTGATTTGCGCCATTTTGGGCGCCAGTCGGCGGGCATCGCGCCGATACCTGAGAATTTCGCCCCATGTTTGTAAGCGTATCGGGTCACATCGAGATGCATTCGTGTGGGAAAGCTGCCTCCTCTGCTGTTACGAATCTCCACTTAGCAGGAATTTGGAAGTAGATCCTTTGGGATTCAACTCATGAGATTTCACTGCAAATGACAGTTGTTGGGCGGGATTCTCCTTCCAACAAAGCCGGAATCGCGAAGCATGATGAGGCTAAGAACAGCACACCAGCAGGAAATCGAGGCCAGTGCCGGCGCCACGTGGAATGCCTGGTTCCGTTGCCTCACCAGTGGCGTGAATGCATTCCACGCCGCAAGCCTGTGTGGGCATGCAAATTGTACAGTAAATACCATTGGCATATCGTTAACGGGCATGCCCCAGTATTCTCTCCGGGCCTCCCGTGATGCTCCGCCTCCGCCAGGAGGAAATACCGACGGTGGAGTTCACTTCTGGTATTTATAGTCATGAAACCATGGATGCTGAGGGAGAGAGACGAGGTAAGACATGTTCCCAAAGGCTGACCTTGGGGGGGGGGGGAAACGACTGCTAGGGCTGGGGGCTGGCCAGTGGATGGTCTGTAGGACCGGGGTGACCCCCGGGACCGGGCTGTCCAGGCCCGAACCGCCATTGCCACGGCCTGCAAGGCAACCAACTTGCAGCGCACCTCACGGACTGCCCACCATGGCTCGGAGTTGTGCCGAGCTTCACCGGCCACATGGATGTCCCGATAGACAAGGCACCACATGGCCAACCCAAGGGGGACTCCCACAGTAGATCCCACGGGAGGGTACAGGACAAGGGCCGCAGAGGCTCACCTTGGGTGAGGGATTGCCTCGTGGGTGGCAGGGGTTTTCTGCTGCGGTCATGGCTGATGACCCCTATCCGGAGGCCTGAGAGTGATGCAGAGAACAGCTACAACGACTCCCACGCAGCGACAAAGGCATCATCGAGCGGTGCATCAGCATCCTAAAAATCCGGCTTCAGGTGCCTGGACTGCTCTGGAGGGACCCTTTAGTATAGCACAGGGGAGGTCTTGCATATCATGGTGGTCTGCTGCATCCTCCACAATATCGTGCAGCACAGGATGACATGTTAGAGGGGGCGGATGAATGGTAGGCCTCGTCCGACGAGGAGGATAGGGTCAGGATGGCGAGGACATTGGGCCCCGGGAGCCATTGGAGGCTGCACAATGTGTGCGCCTGGGCTGCCGTGCATGGGACACTCTCATCGTCAACAAGTTCACCAACTATGGGGCCTGGCCACCGCCAGCTCAACAACCCTGTTCCACCTACACACATCCAACACCGCCCCCCACCCCCCCGCCTGCCCTGTCCAATCACTCCTCTCCTGTGCACCCACCTTGCTCCCATCCCCCCCACCACCTGCACCCCCCTCCATGCTCTCTACCTGCCGAACTATAGGGTGCGGGCCCTGGGTTCGCAGTATCGGCGGGCCCAGTCCATGGGATGGAGGATGCTGGCGACTCAGTCCGTGATGAGCCCTGGTGTCCCACGTCGTTGGAAACAGTCTGACTCCTGCCCTTGTTAGCACCTTACGCCCGGGTGATCCCTTTGTGCGTGCGGGCCATTCCATCTCACGGTCCCATCGAACCCAGCTGTCTTCCGGGTGTCACAGGTGGCGTGGTGCCACCCTGTTCGGCCCGCTGCCCATCGGACGAGCCAGGAACAGGTGGGGGCATTCAGAGATGCTGAGGTGCTCTGGCACCTCCCCTGCAGGAGTCACCAGCACGGGTTTCATCACCTTCTCCTCTCTCAGGGTGCCCGATGACCCTAGGGCTACTCTTTGGGTGGGAGTGCAGCCGGAGCGAGCTCCGGGGGCTTTACCGACACCTGACGTTGCCGGTCCTGGAGGCCTGCTCTGATATCGACCAGGGTCTCCGTGCTTGCGGCCATGGAGCTCAGAGACAGTGCCCCATCCCTCTGGGCCTGTGCCACATCAGTCAGGGACTGTACCACATCACTCAGGGACCGTGCCACGTCGCTCAGGGACCGTGCCATGTCGCTCAGGGACCGTGCCATGTCGCTCAGGGACCGTGTCATGTCACTCAGAGACCGTGCCATGTCGCTCAGGGACCGTGCCATGTCGCTCAGGGACCGTGCCACGTCGCTCAGGGACCGTGGCTTGTCGCTCAGAGACGGTGCCATGTCGCTCAGGGACCGTGCCATGTCGCTCAGGGACCGTGCCATGTCGCTCAGGGACCGTGTCATGTCGCTCAGAGACCGTGCCACGTCACTTAGGGACCGTGCCTTGTCGCTCAGAGACGGTGCCATGTCGCTCAGGGACTGTGCCATGTCGCTCAGGGACCGTGTCATGTCGCTCAGAGACCGTGCCACGTCACTTAGGGACCGTGCCTTGTCGCTCAGAGACGGTGCTATGTCGCTCAGGGACTGTGCCATGTCGCTCAGGGACTGTGCCATGTCGCTCAGGGACTGTGCCATGTCGCTCAGGGACCGTGTCACGTCATTCAGGGACCGTGCCATGTCGCTCAGGGACCGTGCCATGTCGCTCAGGGACCGTGCCATGTCGCTCAGGGACCGTGCCACGTCGCTTAGGGACCGTGCCATGTCGCTCAGGGACCGTGCCATGTCGCTCAGAGACCGTGCCATGTTGCTCAGAGACCGTGCCATGTCGCTCAGGGACCGTGCCATGTCGCTCAGGGACTGTGCCATGTCGCTCAGGGACCGTGCCATGTCGCTCAGGGACTGTGCCATGTCGCTCAGGGACCGTTCCATGTCGCTCAGAGACCGTGCCACGTCGCTCAGGGACCGTGCCACGTCGCTCAGGGACTGTGCCATGTCGCTCAGGGACCGTGCCATGTCGCTCAGGGACTGTGCCATGTCGCTTAGGGACCGTTCCATGTCTCTCAGAGACCGTGCCATGTCGCTCAGAGACCGTGCCACGTCGCTCAGGGACCATGCCATGTCGCTCAGAGACCGTGCCATGTCGCTCAGAGACCGTGCCATGTCGCTCAGGGAACGTGCCATGTCGCTCAGGGACCATGCCATGTCGCTCAGAGACCGTGCCATGTCGCTCAGGGACCGTGCCATGTCGCTCAGGGACCGTGCCACGTCGCTCAGGGACCATGCCATGTCGCTCAGAGACCGTGCCATGTCGCTCAGGGACCGTGCCACGTCACTCAGGGACCATGCCATGTCGCTCAGAGACCGTGCCATGTCGCTCAGAGAACGTGCCATGTCGCTCAGAGAACGTGCCATGTCGCTCAGAGACTGTGCCATGTCGCTCAGGGAACGTGCCATGTCGCTCAGAGAACGTGCCATGTCGCTCAGGGACCGTGCCATGTCGCTCAGAGACGGTGCCATGTCGCTCAGGGACCGTGCCATATCGCTCAGAGACGGTGCCATGTCGCTCATGGACTGAGCCATGTCGCTCAGGAACTGTGCCAAGTCGCTCAGGGACTGTGCCATGTTGCTCAGGGACCGTGCCATGTCGCTCAGGGACCGTGCCATGTCGCTCAGAGACGGTGCCATGTCGCTCATGGACTGAGCCATGTCGCTCAGGGACTGTGCCAAGTCGCTCAGGGACTGTGCCATGTTGCTCAGGGACCGTGCCACGTCACTCAGGGACTGTGCCACATCACTCAGGGACCGTGCCACGTCACTCAGGGACTGTGCCATATCGCTCAGAGACGGTGCCATGTCGCTCAGGGACCGTGCCATGTCGCTCAGAGAACGTGCCATGTCGCTCAGGGACCGTGGCATGTCGCTCAGCGACCGTGCCATGTCGCTCAGAGAACGTGCCATGTCGCTCAGGGACCGTGCCAAGTTGCTCAGGGACCGTGCCATGTTGCTCAGGGACCGTGCCATGTCGCTCAGAGAACGTGCCATGTCGCTCAGGGACCGTGCCACGTCACTCAGGGACCGTGCCACGTCACTCAGGGACCGTGCCATGTCGCTTAGGGACCGTGCCATGTCGCACAGGGACTGTGCCATGTCGCTCAGGGACCGTGCCATGTCGCTCAGAGAACGTGCCACGTCGCTCAGAGACCGTGCCATGTTGTTCAGGGACCGTGCCATGTCGCTCAGGGACCGAGCCATGTCGCTCAGGGACCGTGCCATGTCGCTCAGGGACCGTGGCATGTCGCTCAGAGACCGTGCCATGTCGCTCAGACAACGTGCCATGTCGCTCAGGGACCGTGCCATGTTGCTCAGGGACCGTGCCATGTTGCTCAGGGACCGTGGCATGTCACTCAGGGAATGTGCCATGTTGCTCAGGGACCGTGGCATGTCTCTCAGGGACCGTGCCATGTCGCTTACGGATCATGCCATGTCGCTCAGAGACCGTGCCACGTCGCTCAGGGACCGTGCCATGTCGCTTACGGATCATGCCATGTCGCTCAGAGACCGTGCCATGTCGCTCAGGGACCGTGCCATGTCGCTTACGGATCATGCCATGTCGCTCAGAGACCGTGCCACGTCACTCAGGGACCGTGCCAAGTCGCTCAGGGACCGTGCCACGTCGCTCAGGGACCGTGCCAAGTCGCTCAGGGACCGTGCCATGTCGCTCAGAGACCGTGCCATGTCGCTCAGGGACCGTGCCATGTCGCTCAGGGACCGCGCCACGTCACTCAGGGACTGTGCCATGTCGCTCAGAGAACATGCCACGTCACTCAGGGACCGTGCCAAGTTGCTCAGGGACCGTGCCAAGTTGCTCAGGGACCGTGCCATGTCGCTCAGGGACCGTGCCATGTCGCTCAGGGACCGTGCCATGTCACACAGAGACCGTGCCATGTCGCTCAGGGACCGTGCCATGTCGCTCAGAGACCGTGCCATGTCGCTCAGGGACCGTGCCATGTCACTCAGAGACCGTGGCATGTCGCTCAGGGACCGTGCCATGTCACTCAGAGACCGTGCCATGTCGCTCAGAGAACGTGCCATGTCGCTCAGGGACCGTGGCATGTCGCTCAGAGAACGTGCCATGTCGCTCAGGGACCGTGGCATGTCGCTCAGAGAACGTGCCATGTCGCTCAGAGAACGTGCCATGTCGCTCAGGGACCGTGGCATGTCGCTCAGAGAACGTGCCATGTCGCTCAGAGAACGTGCCATGTCGCTCAGAGAACGTGCCATGTCGCTCAGAGAACGTGCCATGTCGCTCAGGGACCGTGCCATGTCTCTCAGGGACCGTGGCATGTCGCTCAGAGAACGTGCCATGTCGCTCAGAGAACGTGCCATGTCGCTCAGGGACCGTGCCATGTTGCTCAGGGACCGTGGCATGTCGCTCAGGGACCGTGCCTTGTCGCTCAGGGACCGTGCCATGTCGCTTACGGATCATGCCATGTCGCTCAGAGACCGTGCCAGGTCGCTCAGGGACCGTGCCACGTCGCTCAGGGACCGTGCCATGTCGCTCAGAGAACATGCCACGTCACTCAGGGCCTGTGCCATGTCGCTCAGGGACCGTGCCAAGTTGCTCAGGGACCGCGCCACGTCACTCAGGGACCGTGCCAAGTTGCTCAGGGACCGTGCCAAGTTGCTCAGGGACCGTGCCACGTCACTCAGGGACCGTGCCATGTCGCTCAGAGAACGTGCCATGTCACTCAGAGACCGTGGCATGTCGCTCAGGGACCGTGTCTTGTCGCTCAGGGACCGTGGCATGTCTCTCAGGGACCGTGCCATGTCGCTTACGGATCATGCCATGTCGCTCAGAGACCGTGGCATGTCGCTCAGGGACCGTGACATGTCGCTCAGGGACCGTGCCATGTCGCTCAGGGACCGTGCCATGTCGCTCAGGGACCGTGCCATGTCGCTCAGGGACCGTGCCATGTCGCTCAGGGAGCGTGCCATGTCTCTCAGGGACCGTGCCATGTCGCTCAGGGACCGTGCCAAGTCGCTCAGGGACCGTGCCAAGTCGCTCAGGGACCGTGCCAAGTCGCTCAGGGACCGTGCCATGTTGCTCAGAGACCGTGCCACGTCGCTCAGGGACCGTGCCAAGTCGCTCAGGGACCGTGCCATGTTGCTCAGAGACCATGCCAAGTCGCTCAGAGACCGTGCCAAGTTGCTCAGAGACCGTGCCAAGTTGCTCAGTGACCGTGCCAGGTCGCTCAGGGACCGTGCCATGTCGCTCAGGGACCATGCCACGTCACTCAGGGACCGTGCCATGTTGCTCAGAGACCGTGCCATGTCGCTCAGGGACCGTGCCATGTCGCTCAGGGACCGTGCCATGTCGCTCAGGGACCGTGCCATGTCGCTCAGGGACCATGCCACGTCACTCAGGGACCGTGCCATGTTGCTCAGAGACCGTGCCATGTCGCTCAGGGACCGTGCCATGTTGCTCAGAGACCGTGCCATTTCGCTCAGGGACCGTGCCATGTCGCTCAGGGACCGTGCCATGTCGCTCAGGGACCGTGCCACGTCACTCAGGGACCGTGCCATGTTGCTCAGAGACCGTGCCATGTCGCTCAGGGACCGTGCCATGTCGCTCAGGGACCGTGCCATGTCGCTCAGAGACCGTGCCATGTCGCTCAGAGACCGTGCCATGTCGCTCAGGGACCGTGCCATGTCGCTCAGGGACCGTGCCATGTCATTCAGAGAACGTGCCATGTCGCTCAGAGACCGTGCCATGTCGCTCAGGGACCGTGCCATGTCGCTCAGGGACCGTGCCATGTCGCTCAGAGAACGTGCCACGTCGCTCAGGAACTGTGCCATGTCGCTCAGAGACCGTGCCATGTCGCTCAGGGACCGTGCCATGCCACTCAGGGAATGTGCCACGTCGCTCAGAGAACGTGCCATGTCGCTAAGAGACCGTGCCATGTCGTTCAGGGACCGTGCCATGTCGCTCAGAGACCGTGCCATGTCGTTCAGGGACCGTGCCATGTCGCTCAGGGACCGTGCCATGTCGTTCAGGGACCGTGCCATGTCGCTCAGAGACCGTGCCATGTCGCTCAGGGACCGTGCCATGTTGCTCAGGGACCGTGCCATGTCGCTCAGGGACCGTGCCATGCCACTCAGGGGATGTGCCATGTCGCTCAGGGACCGTGCCATGTCACTCAGGGAATGTGCCACGTCGCTCAGGGACCGTGCCAGGTCACTCAAGGACCGTGCCACGTCACTCAGGGACCGTGCCATGTCGCTCAGGAACCGTGCCAAGTCGCTCAGGGACCGTGCCAAGTTGCTCAGGGACCGTACCATGTCGCTCAGGGAACGTGCCATGTCGCTCAGAGAACGTGCCATGTCGCTCAGAGACCGTGCCATGTCACTCAGGGAATGTGCCACGTCGCTCAGAGAACGTGCCAGGTCGCTCAGAGAACGTGCCATGTCACTCAGGGACCGTGCCATGTCACTCAGGGAACGTGCCAAGTTGCTCAGGGACCGTGCCATGTCGCTCAGGGACCGTGCCACGTCACTCAGGGACCGTACCACGTCACTCAGGGCCTGTGCCATGTCACTCAGGGACCGTGCCATGTCGCTCACGGACCGTGTTATGTCGCTCAGAGAACGTGCCACGTCACTCAGGAACCGTGCCATGTCGCTCAGGGACCGTGCCATGTCACTCAGGAACCGTGCCATGTCACTCAGGGACTGTGCCATGTCGCTCAGAGACCGTGCCATGTCACTCAGAGAACGTGCCACGTCACTCAGGAACCGTGCCATGTCGCTCAGGGACCGTGCCATGTCACTCAGGGACCGTGCCATGTCACTCAGGGACCGTGCCATGTCGCTCAGAGACCGTGCCATGTCGCTCAGAGACCGTGCCATGTCGCTCAGGGACCGTGCCATGTCGCTCAGGGACTGTGCCATGTCACTCAGGGACCGTGCCATGTCACTCAGGGACCGTGCCATGTCACTCAGGGACCGTGCCATGTCGCTCAGGGACCGTGCCATGTCGCTCAGGGACTGTGCCATGTCACTCAGGGACTGTGCCATGTCACTCAGGGACCGTGCCATGTCACTCAGGGACCGTGCCATGTCGCTCAGGGACCGTGCCATGTCGCTCAGGGACCGTGCCATGTCGCTCAGAGAACGTGCCATGTCGCTCAGGGACCGTGCCACGTCGCTTAGGGACCGTGCCATGTCGCTCAGGGACCGTGCCATGTCGCTCAGGGACCGTGCCATGTCGCTCAGGGACTGTGCCATGTCACTCAGGGACCGTGCCATGTCACTCAGAGAACGTGCCATGTCGCTCAGGGACCGTGCCATGTCGCTCAGAGACCGTGCCATGTCGCTCAGAGAACGTGCCATGTCGCTCAGGGACCGTGCCATGTCGCTCAGAGAACGTGCCATGTCGCTCAGGGACCGTGCCATGTCGCTCAGGGACCGTGCCATGTCACTCAGGGACCGTGCCATGTCACTCAGGGACCGTGCCATGTCACTCAGGAACCGTGCCATGTCGCTCAGGGACCGTGCCATGTCGCTCAGAGACCGTGCCATGTCGCTCAGGGACCGTGCCATGTCGCTCAGGGACCGTGCCATGTCACTCAGAGAACGTGCCATGTTGCTCAGGGACCGTGCCATGTCGCTCAGAGAACGTGCCATGTCGCTCAGGGACCGTGCCACGTCACTCAGGGACCGTGCCACGTCACTCAGGGACCGTGCCAAGTTGCTCAGGGACCGTGCCAAGTCGCTCAGGGACCGTGCCATGTCGCTCACAGACGGTGCTATGTCGCTCAGGGACCGTGTCACGTCATTCAGGGATCGTGCCATGTTGCTCAGGGACCGTGCCATGTCGCTCACAGACGGTGCCATGTCACTCAGGGACTGTGCCATGTCGCTCAGAGACCGTGGCATGTCGCTCAGGCACCGTGCCATGTCGCTCAGAGACCGTGCAATGTCGCTCAGGGACCGTGCCATGTCGCTCAGGGACCGTGCCATGTCTCTCAGGGACCGTGCCACGTCACTCAGGTACCGTGCCACGTCACTCAGGGACCGTGCCATGTCGCTTAGGGACCGTGCCATGTCGCTCAGGGACTGTGCCATGTCGCTCAGGGACCGTGCCATGTCGCTCAGAGAACGTGCCACGTCGCTCAGAGACCGTGCCATGTTGCTCAGGGACCGTGCCATGTCATTCAGGGACCGTGCCATGTTGCTCAGGCACCGTGCCAAGTTGCTCAGGGACCGTGCCATGTCATTCAGGGACCGTGCCATGTCACTCAGGGACCATGCCATGTCGCTCAGGGACCGTGCCATGTCATTCAGGGACCGTGCCATGTTGCTCAGGGACCGTACCATGTCGCTCAGGGAACGTGCCATGTCGCTCAGAGACCGTGCCATGTCACTCTGGGAACGTGCCATGTCACTCAGGGACCATGCCATGTCGCTCAGGGGCCATGCCATGTCACTCAGGGACCGTGCCATGTCGCTCAGGGACCGTGCCATGTCACTCAGAGACTGTGCCATGTCGCTCAGGGACCGTGCCATGTCGCTCAGAGAACGTGCTACGTCACTCAGGGACTGTGCCATGTCGCTCAGGGACCGTGCCAAGTCGCTCAGGGACCGTACCATGTCACTCAGGGACTGTGCCATGTCGCTCAGAGACTGTGCCATGTCGCTCAGGGACCGTGCCATGTCGCTCAGAGAACGTGCCACGTCACTCAGGGACTGTGCCATGTCGCTCAGGGACCGTGCCAAGTCGCTCAGGGACCGTACCATGTCACTCAGGGACTGTGCCATGTCGCTCAGAGAACGTGCCACGTCACTCAGGGACCATGCCATGTCGCTCAGAGACCGTGCCATGTCGCTCAGAGAACGTGCCATGTCGCTCAGGGACCGTGCCATGTCACTCAGGGACCGTGCCATGTCACTCAGGGACCGTGCCATGTCGCTCAGAGAACGTGCCATGTCGCTCAGGGACCGTGCCATGTCGCTCAGAGAACGTGCCACGTCACTCAGGGACTGTGCCATGTCGCTCAGAGAACGTGCCACGTCACTCAGGGACCGTGCCAAGTCGCTCATGGACCGTGCCACGTCACTCAGGGACTGTGCCATGTCGCTCAGAGAACGTGCCACGTCACTCAGGGACCGTGCCAAGTTGCTCAGAGACCGTGCCACGTCACTCAGGGACTGTGCCATGTCGCTCAGAGACCGTGCCATGTCACTCAGGGACCGTGCCATGTCGCTCAGAGACCGTGCCATGTCGCTCAGGAACGTGCCATGTCACTCAGGGACTGTGCCATGTCGCTCAGAGACCGTGCCATGTCACTCAGGGACTGTGCCATGTCGCTCCGAGAACATAGAACATAGAACGATACAGCGCAGTACAGGCCCTTTGGCCCACGATGTTGCACCGAAACAAAAGCAATCTAACCTACACTATGCCATTATCATCCATATGTTTATCCAATAAACTTTTAAATGCCCTCAATGTTGGCGAGTTCACTACTGTAGCAGGTAGGGCATTCCACGGCCTCACTACTCTTTGCGTAAAGAACCTACCTCTGACCTCTGTCCTATATCTATTACCCCTCAGTTTAAAGCTATGTCCCCTCGTGCCAGCCATTTCCATCCGCGGGAGAAGGCTCTCACTGTCCACCCTATCTAACCCCCTGATCATTTTGTATGCCTCTATTAAGTCTCCTCTTAACCTGCTTCTCTCCAACGAAAACAACTGCAAGTCCATCAGCCTTTCCTCATAAGATTTTCCCTCCATACCAGGCAACATCCTGGTAAATCTCCTCTGCACCTGCTCCAAAGCCTCCACGTCCTTCCTATAATGCGGTGACCAGAACTGTACGCAATACTCCAATGCGGCCGAACCAGAGTTCTGTACAGCTGCAACATGACCTCCTGACTCCGGAACTCAATCCCTCTACCAATAAAGGCCAACACTCTATAGGCCTTCTTCACAACCCTATCAACCTGGGTGGCAACTTTCAGGGATCTATGTACATGGACACCTAGATCCCTCTGCTCATCCACACTTCCAAGAACTTTACCATTAGCCAAATATTCCGCATTCCTGTTATTCCTTCCAAAGTGAATCACCTCACACTTCTCTACATTAAACTCCATTTGCCACCTCTCAGCCCAGCTCTGCAGCTTATCTATATCCCTCTGTAACCTGCTACATCCTTCCACACTATCGACAACACCACCGACTTTACTATCGTTTGCAAATTTACTCACCCACCCTTCTGCGCCTTCCTCTAGGTCATTGATAAAAATGACAAACAGCAACGGCCCCAGAACAGATCCTTGTGGTACTCCACTTGTAACTGAACTCCATTCTGAACATTTCCCATCAACCATCACCCTCTGTCTTCTTTCAGCTAGCCAATTTCTGATCCACATCTCTAAATCACCCTCAATCCCCAGCCTCCGTATTTTCTGCAATAGCCTACCGTGGGGAACCTTATCAAACGCTTTGCTGAAATCCATATACACCACATCAACTGCTCTACCCTCGTCTACCTGTTCAGTCACCTTCTCAAAGAACTCGATAAGGTTTGTGAGGCATGACCTACCCTTCGCAAAGCCATGCTGACAATCCGTGATCATATTATTCCTATCTAGATGATTATAAATCTTGTCTCTTATAATCCCCTCCAAGACTTTACCCACTACAGACGTGAGGCTCACCGGTCTATAGTTGCCGGTGTTGTCTCTGCTCCCCTTTTTGAACAAAGGGACCACATTTGCTATCCTCCAGTCCTCTGGCATTATTCCTGTAGCCAATGATGACATACAAATCAAAGCCAAAGGTCCAGCAATCTCTTCCCTGGCCTCCCAGAGAATCCTAGGATAAATCCCATCAGGACCCGGGGACTTATCTATTTTCAGCCTGTCCAGAATTGCCAACACCTCTTCCCTACGTACCTCAATGCCATCTATTCTATTAGCCTGGGTCTCAGCATTCTCCCCCACAACATTATCTTTTTCCTGAGTGAATACTGACGAAAAATATTCATTTAGTATCTCGCCTATCTCTTCAGACTCCACACACAACTTCCCATCCCTGTCCTTGACTGGTCCTACTCTTTCCCTAGTCATTCGCTTATTCCTGACATACCTATAGAAAGCTTTTGGGTTTTCCTTGATCCTACCTGCCAAATACTTCTCATGTCCCCTCCTTGCTCGTCTTAGCTCTCTCTTTAGATCCTTCCTCGCTACCTTGTAACTATCCATCGCCCCAACTGAAACTTCACACCTCATCTTCACATAGGCCTCCTTCTTCCTCTTAACAAGAGATTCCACTTCTTTGGTAAACCACGGTTCCCTCACTCGACGCCTTCCTCCCTGCCTGACCGGTACATACTTATCAAGAACACGCAGTAGCTGATCCTTGAACAAGCTCCACTTATCCAGTGTGCCCAACACTTGCAGCCTACTTCTCCACCTTATCCCCCCCAAGTCACGTCTAATGGCATCATAATTGCCCTTGACCCAACTATAACTCTTGCTATAACCCAGTATAACGGTGTATACTTATCCCTTTCCATCATTAACGTAAACGTCACCGAATTGTGGTCACTGTCCCCAAAGTGCTCTCCTACCTCCAAATCCAACACCTGGCCTGGTTCATTACCCAAAACCAAATCCAACGTGGCCTCGCCTCTTGTTGGCCTGTCAACATATTGTGTCAGGAAACCCTCCTGCACACACTGTACAAAAAACGACCCATCTAATGTACTCGAACTATATCTTTTCCAGTCAATATTTGGAAAGTTAAAGTCTCCCATAATAACTACCCTGTTACTTTCGCTCTTATCCAGGATCATCCTCGCCATCCTTTCCTCTACATCCCTAGAACTATTTGGAGGCCTATAGAAGACTCCCAACAGTGTGACCTCTCCTTTCATGTTTCCAACCTCAGCCCATACTACCTCGGAAGATGAGTCCCCATCTAGCATCCTCTCCGCCACCGTAATACTGCTCTTGACTAGCAGCGCCACACCTCCCCCTCTTTTGCCTCCTTCTCTGAGCTTACTAAAACACCTAAACCCCGGAACCTGCAACATCCATTCCTGTCCCTGCTCTATCCATGTCTCCGAAATGGCCACAACATCGAAGTGCCAGGGACCAACCCATACTGCCAGTTCCCCTACCTTATTTCGTATACTCCTGCATTGAAGTAGACACACTTCAAACCACCTACCTGAACACTGGCCCCCTCCGGCGACGTCAAATCTGTGCTCCTGACCTCTATACTCTCATTCTCCCTTACCCTAAAACTACAATCCAGGTTCCCATGCCCCTGCTGCATGTCGCTCAGGGACTGTGCCATGTTGCTCAGGGACCGTGCCATGTCGCTCAGGGACCGTGCCATGTCGCTCAGGGACTGTGCCATGTCGCTCAGGGACCGTGCCAAGTCGCTCAGGGACCGTGCCATGTCGTTCAGAGAACGTGCCATGTCGTTCAGAGAATGTGCCACGCCACTCAGGGACCGTGCCACGTCGCTCAGGGACTGTGCCAAGTCGCTCAGAGACCGTGCCATGTCGTTCAGGGACTGTGCCATGTCGCTCAGGGACCGTGCCATGTCGTTCAGGGACTGTGCCATGTCGTTCAGAGAACGTGCCACGTCACTCAGGGACTGTGCCATGTCGCTCAGGGACCGTGCCAAGTCGCTCAGGGACCGTACCATATCGCTCAGGGACCGTGCCATGTCGCTCAGGGACCGTGCCATGTCGCTCAGAGAACGTGCCACGTCACTCAGAGACCGTGCCATGTCGCTCAGAGACCGTGCCATGTCGCTCAGAGACCGTGCCATGTCGCTCAGAGACCGTGACATGTCGCTCAGGGACCGTGCCATGTCGCTCAGAGACTGTGCCATGTCGCTCAGGGACCGTGCCATGTCGCTCAGAGACCGTGCCATGTCGCTCAGAGACCGTGCCATGCCGCTCATAGACCGTGCCATGTCGCTCAGGGACTGTGCCATGTCGCTCAGAGACCGTGCCATGTCGCTCAGAGACCGTGCCATGCCGCTCAGAGACCGTGCCACGTCGCTCAGAGTACGTGCCATGTCACTCAGGGACCGTGCCATGTCGCTCAGAGACCGTGCCATGTCGCTCAGGGACCGTGCCATGTCGCTCAGAGACCGTGCCACGTCACTCAGGAACCGTGCCATGTCGCTCAGTGACCGTGCCATGTCGCTTAGAGACCGTGCCATGTCGCTCAGAGACCGTGCCATGTCGCTCAGGGACCGTGCCAAGTCGCTCAGGGACTGTGCCATGTCGTTCAGAGAACGTGCCACGTCACTCAGGGACTGTGCCATGTCGCTCAGAGACCGTGCCATGTCGCTCAGGGACTGTGCCATGTCGCTCAGGGACTGTGCCATGTCGCTCAGGGACCGTGCCAAGTCGCTCAGGGACTGTGCCATGTCGTTCAGAGAACGTGCCACGTCACTCAGGGACTGTGCCATGTCGCTCAGGGACTGTGCCATGTCGCTCAGGGACTGTGCCATGTCGCTCAGGGACCGTGCCAAGTCGCTCAGAGAACGTGTCATGTCACCCAGGGACCGTGCCATGTCGTTCAGAGAACGTGCCACGTCACTCAGGGACTGTGCCATGTTGCTCAGGGACCATGCCATGTCGTTCAGAGAACGTGTCATGTCGCTCAGGGACTGTGCCATGTTGCTCAGCGCCCGTGCCATGTCGCTCAGGGACTGTGCCATGTCGCTCAGGGACTGTGCCATGTCGCTCAGGGACCGTGCCAAGTCGCTCAGAGACCGTGCCATGTCGTTCAGAGACCGTGCCAAGTCGCTAAGAGAACGTGCCATGTCACTCAGAGACCGTGCCAAGTCGCTCAGGGACTGTGCCATGTCGCTCAGAGACCGTGCCATGTCACTCAGGGACTGTGCCATGTCGCTCAGGGACCGTGCCATGTCGCTCAGAGAACGTGCCACGTCACTCAGGGACCGTGCCACGTCACTCAGGGACCGTGCCACGTCACTCAGAGACCGTGCCATGTCACTCAGGGACTGTGCCATGTCGCCAACGGACCGTGCCATGTCGCTCAGAGACCGTGCCAAGTCGCTCAGGGACCGTGCCATGTCGCTCAGAGACCGTGCCATGTCGTTCAGAGACCGTGCCATGTCGTTCAGAGACCGTGCCATGTCGCTCAGAGACCGTGCCATGTCGCTCAGAGACCGTGCCATGTCGTTCAGAGACCGTGCCATGTCGCTCAGAGACCGTGCCATGTCGCTCAGAGACCGTGCCATGTCTCTCAGGAACCGTGCCATGTCGCTCAGGGACCGTGCCATGTCGCTCAGGGACTGTGCCATGTCGCTCAGGGACTGTGCCATGTCACTCAGGGACCGTGCCACGTCACTCAGGGACTGTGCCATGTCGCTCAGGGACTGTGCCATGTCGCTCAGGGACTGTGCCATGTCGCTCAGGGACTGTGCCATGTCGCTCAGGGACTGTGCCATGTCGCTCAGGGACTGTGCCATGTCGTTCAGAGAACGTGCCATGTCGCTCAGGGACCGTGCCATGTCGCTCAGGGACCGTGCCATGTCGTTCAGAGAACGTGCCATGTCGCTCAGGGACCGTGCCATGTCGCTCAGGGACCGTGCCATGTCGTTCAGAGAACGTGCCATGTCGCTCAGGGACCATGCCATGTCGTTCAGAGAACGTGCCATGTCGCTCAGGGACCGTGCCATGTCGCTCAGGGACCGTGCCATGTCGCTCAGGGACTGTGCCATGTCGCTCAGGGACTGTGCCATGTCGCTCAGGGACTGTGCCATGTCGTTCAGAGAACGTGCCATGTCGCTCAGGGACCGTGCCATGTCGCACAGGGACCGTACCATGTCGTTCAGAGAACGTGCCATGTTGCTCAGGGACCGTGCCACGTCCCTCAGGGATCGTGCCATGTCATTCAGGGACTGTGCCACGTCGCTCAGAGACCGTGCCATGTCGCTCAGGGACCGTGCCATGTCGCTCAGAGACCGTGCCATGTTGCTCAGGGACCATGCCATGTCGCTCAGAGACCGTGCCATGTCGCTCAGGGACCGTGCCATGTCACTCAGGGACTGTGCCACGTCGCTCAGAGACCGTGCCATGTCGCTCAGGGACCGTGCCATGTCGCTCAGAGACCGTGCCATGTTGCTCAGTGACCGTGCCATGTCGCTCAGAGACCGTGCCATGTTGCTCAGAGACCGTGCCATGTCACTCAGGGACCGTGCCATGTCGCTCAGAGACCGTGCCATGTCGCTCAGAGACCGTGCCATGTCGCTCAGGGACCGTGCCAGGTCGCTCAGAGACCGTGCCATGTCGCTCAGGGACCGTGCCATGTCGCTCAGAGACTGTGCCATGTTGCTCAGTGACCGTGCCATGTCGCTCAGAGACCGTGCCATGTTGCTCAGAGACCGTGCCATGTCACTCAGGGACCGTGCCATGTCGCTCAGAGACCGTGCCATGTCGCTCAGAGACCGTGCCATGTCGCTCAGGGACCGTGCCAGGTCGCTCAGAGACCGTGCCACGTCACTCAGGGACCGTGCCAAGTTGCTCAGGGACCGTGCCATGTCGCTCAGAGACCGTGCCATGTCGCCCAGGGACCGTGCCATGTCGCTCAGGGACTGCGCCACTTCGCTCAGAGACCGTGCCATGTCGCCCAGGGACCGTGCCATGTCCCTCAGCGACTGCGCCACTTCGCTCAGAGACCGTGCCATGTCACTCAGGGACCGTGCCATGTCGCTCATAGACCGTGCCATGTCGCCCAGGGACCGTGCCATGTCACTCAGGGACCGTGCCATGTCGCTCAGGGACCGTGCCATGTCGCTCAAAGACCGTGCCATGTCGCTCAGAGACCGTGCCATGTTGCTCAGGGACCATGCCATGTTGCTCATAGACCGTGCCATGTCGCCCAGGGACCGTGCCATGTCACTCAGGGACCGTGCCATGTCGCTCAGGGACCGTGCCATGTCGCTCAGGGACCGTGCCATGTCACTCAGGGACCGTGCCATGTCACTCAGGGACCGTGCCATGTCGCTCAGGGACCGTGACATGTCGCTCAGAGACCGTGCCATGTTGCTCAGGGACCGTGCCATGTCGCTCAGGGACCGTGCCATGTCGCTCAGAGACCGTGCCATGTCGCTCATGGACTGTGCCATGTCGCTCAGGAACCGTGCCATGTCGCTCAGGGACCGTGCCATGTCGCTCAGAGACCGTGCCATGTCGCTCAGAGACCATGCCATGTCGCTCAGAGACCGTGCCATGTCGCTCATGGACTGTGCCATGTTGCTCAGGGACCGTGCCACGTCACTCATGGACTGTGCCATGTCGCTCAGGGACCGTGCCATGTTGCTCAGGGACCGTGCCATGTCGCTCAGAGACCGTGCCACATCATTCAAGGACCGTGCCATGTCGCTCAGAGAACGTGTCATGTTGCTCAGGGACCGTGCCATGTTGCTCAGGGACCGTGCCATGTCGCTCAGGGACCGTGGCATGTCGCTCAGGGACCGTGCCATGTTGCTCAGGGACCGTGCCATGTTGCTCAGGGACCGTGCCATGTCGCTCAAGGACCGTGCCATGTTGCACAGGGACCGTGCCATGTCGCTCAGAGACCGTGCCATGTCGCTCAGAGACCGTGCCATGTCGCTCAGAGAACGTGCCATGTCGCTCAGGGACCGTGCCATGCCATTCAGGGACCGCGCCACGTCGCTCAGTGACCGTGCCAGGTCGCTCAATGACCGTGCCATGTCACTCAGGGACCGTGCCATGTCGCTCAGAGACCGTGCCATGTTGCTCAGGGACCGTGCCACGTCACTCATGGACCGTGCCATGTCGCTCAGGGACCGTGCCATGTCGCTCAGGGACCGTGCCATGTTGCTCAGGGACCGTGCCATGCCGCTCAGAGACCGTGCCATGTTGCTCAGGGACCGTGCCACGTCACTCATGGACCGTGCCATGCCGCTCAGAGACCGTGCCATGTTGCTCAGGGACCGTGCCACATCACTCATGGACCGTGCCATGTCGCTCAGAGACCGTGCCATGTTGCTCAGGGACCGTGCCACGTCACTCATGGACCGTGCCATGTCGCTCATGGACTGTGCCATGTTGCTCAGGGACCGTGCCACGTCACTCATGGCCCGTGCCATGTCGCTCAGAGACTGTGCCATGTCATTCAGGGACCGTGCCATGTCGCTCAGGGACCGTGCCATGTCGCTCAGAGACCGTGCCATGTTGCTCAGGGACCGTGCCATGTCGCTCAGAGACCGTGCCATGTCGCTCAGAGACCGTGCCATGTTGCTCAGGGACTGTGCCATGTCACTCAGAGACCGTGCCAATTCGCTCAGAGACCGTGCCATGTCGCTCAGGGACCGTGCCATGTCGCTCAGAGACCGTGCCATGTCGCTCAGGGACCGTGCCACGTCGCTCAGAGACCGTGCTATGTTGCTCAGGGACCGTGCCATGTCGCTCAGGGACCGTGCCATGTCGCTCATGGACTGTGCCATGTTGCTCAGGGTCCGTGCCATGTCGCTGAGAGACTGTGCCATGTCGCTCAGAGACCGTGCCATGTCGCTCAGAGACCGTGCCATGTCGCTCAGAGACCGTGCCATGTCGCTCAGGGACCATGCCATGTCGCTCAGAGACCGTGCCATGTCGCTCAGGGACCGTGCCATGTCGCTCAGAGACCGTGCCATGTCGCTCAGGGACCGTGCCATGTTGCTCAGGGACTGTGCCATGTCGCTCAGGGACCGTGCCACGTCGCTCAGGGACCGTGCCATGTCGCTCAGAGACCGTGCCATGTCGCTCAGGGACCATGCCATGTCGCTCAGAGACCATGCCATGTCGCTCAGGGACCGTGCCATGTCGCTCAGAGACCGTGCCATGTCGCTCAGAGACCGTGCCACGTCACTCAGGGACCGTGCCATGTCGCTCAGGGACTGTGCCATGTCGCTCAGTGACCGTCCCATGTCGCTCAGGGACCGTGCCAGGTCGCTCAGAGACTGTGCCATGTCGCTCAGAGACCGTGCCACGTCCCTCAGCGACTGCGCCACTTCGCCCAGAGACCGTGCCATGTCGCTCAGAGACCGTGCCATATCGCTCAGAGACCGTGCCACGTCCCTCAGCGACTGCGCCACTTCGCCCAGAGAACGTGCCATGTCGCTCAGAGACCGTGCCATATCGCTCAGAGACCGTGCCATGTCGCTCAGAGACCGTGCCATGTCGCTCAGAGACCGTGCCATGTCGCTCAGGGACCGTGCCATGTCACTCAGGGACCGTGCCATGTCGCTCAGAGACCGTGCCATATCGCTCAGAGACCGTGCCATGTCGCTCAGAGACCGTGCTATGTCGCTCAGAGACCGTGCCATGTTGCTCAGGGACTGTGCCATGTCGCTCAGAGACCGTGCCATGTCGCTCAGAGACCGTGCCATGTCGCTCAGGGACCGTGCCATGTCACTCAGGGACCGTGCCATGTCGCTCAGAGACCGTGCCATGTTGCTCAGGGACCGTGCCATGTCGCTCAGGGACTGTGCCATGTTGCTCAGGGACCGTGCCATGCCGCTCAGGGACCGTGCCATGTCGCTCAGGGACTGTGACATGTTGCTCATGGACCGTGCCACGTCACTCATGGACTGTGCCATGTCGCTCAGGGACCGTGCCATGTTGCTCAGGGACCGTGCCACATCACTCAGGGACCGTGCCATGTTGCTCAGGGACCGTGCCATGTCGCTCAGGGACCGTGCCATGTCGCTCAGGGACCGTGCCATGTTGCTCAGGGACCGTGCCATGTCGCTCATGGACTGTGCCATGTTGCTCAGGGACCGTGCCATGTTGCTGAGAGACTGTGCCATGTCGCTCAGAGACCGTGCCATGTCGCTCAGAGACCGTGCCATGTCGCTCAGGGACCGTGCCATGTCACTCAGGGACCGTGCCATGTCGCTCAGAGACCGTGCCATATCGCTCAGAGACCGTGACATGTCGCTCAGAGACCGTGCCATGTCGCTCAGAGACCGTGCCATGTCACTCATGGACCGTGCCATGTCGCTCAGAGACCGTGCCATGTTGCTCAGGGACCGTGCCACGTCACTCATGGACCGTGCCATGTCGCTCATGGACTGTGCCATGTTGCTCAGGGACCGTGCCACGTCACTCATGGCCCGTGCCATGTCGCTCAGAGACTGTGCCATGTCATTCAGGGACCGTGCCATGTCGCTCAGGGACCGTGCCATGTCGCTCAGAGACCGTGCCATGTTGCTCAGGGACCGTGCCATGTCACTCAGAGACCGTGCCAAGTCGCTCAGAGACCGTGCTATGTTGCTCAGGGACCGTGCCATGTCGCTCAGGGACCGTGCCATGTCGCTCATGGACTGTGCCATGTTGCTCAGGGACCGTGCCATGTCGCTGAGAGACTGTGCCATGTCGCTCAGAGACCGTGCCATGTCGCTCAGAGACCGTGCCATGTCGCTCAGAGACCGTGCCATGTCGCTCAGGGACCATGCCATGTCGCTCAGAGACCGTGCCATGTCGCTCAGTGACCGTCCCATGTCGCTCAGGGACCGTGCCAGGTCGCTCAGAGACTGTGCCATGTCGCTCAGAGACCGTGCCACGTCCCTCAGCGACTGCGCCACTTCGCCCAGAGACCGTGCCATGTCGCTCAGAGACCGTGCCATATCGCTCAGAGACCGTGCCACGTCCCTCAGCGACTGCGCCACTTCGCCCAGAGAACGTGCCATGTCGCTCAGAGACCGTGCCATATCGCTCAGAGACCGTGCCATGTCGCACAGAGACCGTGCCATGTCGCTCAGAGACCGTGCCATGTCGCTCAGGGACCGTGCCATGTCACTCAGGGACCGTGCCATGTCGCTCAGAGACCGTGCCATATCGCTCAGAGACCGTGCCATGTCGCTCAGAGACCGTGCCATGTCGCTCAGAGACCGTGCCATGTTGCTCAGGGACTGTTCCATGTCGCTCAGAGACCGTGCCATGTCGCTCAGAGACCGTGCCATGTCGCTCAGGGACCGTGCCATGTCACTCAGGGACCGTGCCATGTCGCTCAGAGACCGTGCCATGTTGCTCAGGGACCGTGCCATGTCGCTCAGGGACTGTGCCATGTTGCTCAGGGACCGTGCCATGCCGCTCAGGGACCGTGCCATGTCGCTCAGGGACTGTGACATGTTGCTCATGGACCGTGCCACGTCACTCATGGACTGTGCCATGTCGCTCAGGGACCGTGCCATGTTGTTCAGGGACCGTGCCACATCACTCAGGGACCGTGCCATGTTGCTCAGGGACCGTGCCATGTCGCTCAGGGACCGTGCCATGTCGCTCAGGGACCGTGCCATGTTGCTCAGGGACCGTGCCATGTCGCTCAGGGACCGTGCCATGTTGCTCAGGGACCGTGCCATGTCATTCAGGGACCGTGCCATGTCGCTCAGGGACCGTGCCATGTTGCTCAGAGACTGTGCCATGTCATTCAGGGACCGTGCCATGTCGCTCAGGGACCGTGCCATGTTGCTCAGAGACTGTGCCATGTCATTCAGGGACTGTGCCATGTTGCTCAGGGACCGTGCCATGTCGCTCAGGGACCGTGCCATGTCATTCAGGGACCGCGCCACGTCGCTCAGTGACCGTGCCAAGTCGCTCAATGACCATGCCAGGTCGCTCAGAGACCGTGCCATGTTGCTCAGGGACCGTGCCATGTCATTCAGGGACTGTGCCATGTCGCTCATGGACCGTGCCATGTTGCTCAGGGACCGTGCCATGCCGCTCAGGGACCGTGCCATGTTGCTCAGGGACCGTGCCATGTCATTCAGGGACCGTGCCATGTTGCACAGGGACCGTGCCATGTCATTCAGGGACCGCGCCATGTCTCTCAGGGACCGTGCCATGTTGCTCAGGGACCGTGCCATGTCATTCAGGGACCGCGCCATGTCGCTCAGGGACCGTGCCATGTTGCTCAGGGACCGTGCCATGTCATTCAGGGACCGTGCCATGTCGCTCAGGGACCGTGCCATGTTGCTCAGGGACCGTGCCATGTCATTCAGGGACCGTGCCATGTCGCTCAGGGACCGTGCCATGTCGCTCAGAGACCGTGCCATGTCGCTCAGGGACCGTGCCATGTTGCTCCGGGACCGTGCCATGTCGCTCAGGGACCGTGCCATGTTGCTCAGGGACCGTGCCATGTCGCTCAGAGACCGTGCCATGTTGCTCAGCGACCGTGCCATGTCGCTCAGGGACTGTGCCATGTTGCTCAGGGACCGTGCCATGTCGCTCATGGACTGTGCCATGTTGCTCAGGGACCGTGCCACGTCACTCATGGACTGTGCCATGTCGCTCAGGGTCCGTGCCATGTTGCTCAGGGACCGTGCCATGTCGCTCAGGGACCGTGCCATGTTGCTCAGGGACTGTGCCATGTCATTCAGGGACCGTGCCATGTCGCTCAGGGACCGTTCCATGTTGCTCAGAGACTGTGCCATGTCATTCAGGGACCGTGCCATGTCGCTCAGGGACCGTGCCATGTTGCTCAGGGGCCGTGCCATGTCGCTCAGGGACCGTGCCATGTCGTTCAGGGACCGCGCCACGTCGCTCAGTGACCGTGCCAGGTCGCTCAATGACCATGCCAGGTCGCTCAATGACCATGCCAGGTCGCTCAGGGACCGTGCCAGGTCGCTCAGTGACCCTGCCAAGTCGCTCAATGACCATGCCAGGTCGCTCAGGGTCCGTGTCATGTTGCTCAGGGACCGTGCCATGTCATTCAGGGACTGTGCCATGTCGCTCAGGGACCGTGCCATGTTGCTCAGGGACCATGCCATGTCGCTCAGGGAAGGTGCCATGTCATTCAGGGACCGTGCCATGTTGCTCAGGGACCGTGCCATGTTGCTCAGGGAACGTGCCATGTTGCTCAGGGAACATGCCATGTCGCTCAGGGACCGTGCCAGGTCGCTCAGGGACTGTGCCAAGTCGCTCAATGACCATGCCAGGTCGCTCAGGGACCGTGCCAGGTCGCTCAGTGACCATGCCAAGTCGCTCAATGACCATGCCAGGTCACTCAGGGACCGTGCCACGTCGCTCAGGGACCGTGCCAAGACCATCTGGGTGGGATTCTCTGATCCAGCGGCTAAGTGTTGATGCCGTCGCAAAACCCGGAGAGTTTTACGACGGCGTGAACGGGTCGCGATCAGCAGCAATTCTGGCCCGCAAAGGCGTCAGCGCAGGCGCAGCGAGAGGCGGGGTGTGAGCGGCCCCAGAACGGCGGCGGATAGGCGAGACGTGTCAATGATGCTGGATCGTGTCGCTAAAGGTGCGTGAGTGGCGCAGAGGCCCGAGACCCGCAAGGTGGGTGCCGCCCGCCGTGCCGCCCCGACCTGGACAGGTTGATGGACGGGGTGGAGGAGAGGTGGGCGGTCCTGTGCCCCAGATATCTGCACCACTATCTGCGCATCACTGTCCGGCATATGTGGAGGGAGGTGGGCAATGCCATCCGTGCCATTGGGCACACCCCACGTACCGGAAATCAGTGCCGGAAGAAGATGCACGACCTCACGAGGGCAGGCAGGGTGAGTACACAGTGACGTGCCCGTGGCACCACCCCCGCATACCACCCGCATATGTGAAAGGTGCCCTCCCCCACCCCTCAGGGGGATGGCGCAACCCCGGACGGCGCACATGGCCTGCACCCACCCATGCCAGGTGCTTTGGCTGGGTGCCCCGTGCTGCCATGCCATCCTATACCCAACATCTGCGCTGCCTGCGTTGGACCGCCTAACACTGATGTTTGTTCCCCCTCCCACCCCCAGGAGAAGACTGCCCACAAACACAGGGCGCGGGAGAGAACCGGAGGGGGTCCACCCATACTGCACCTGCTCACCGTCCATGAGCAGAGGGCACTGGACCTCGTAGGTGGAGCAGAGGACGGGATTAGGCGAACCAGCAAGTAGGACTCCCCCGCCTGACTCCTCCACCCTCCCATCATGACCATTACACCCCCCTCACCTCATGCCACTGCACCCCCCTCACCTCATGCCACTGCACCCCCCTCACCCCATGCCACTGCACCCCCCTCACCTCATGCCCACTGCACCCCCCTCACCCCATGCCACTGCACCCCCCTCACCCCATGCCACTGCACCCCCTCACCCAATGCCCACTGCGCCCCCCTCACCCCAAGCCCACTGCACCCCCTCACCCCATGCCACTGCACACCCCTCACCCCATGCCCATTGCATCCCCTCACCCCATGCCATTGCACCCCCCTCACCCCATGCCCACTGCCCCCCCTCACCCCATGCCACTGCACACCCCTCACCCCATGCCCATTGCATCCCCTCACCCCATGCCACTGCACCCCCCTCACCCCATGCCACTGCACCCCCCTCACCCCATGCCACTGCACACCAGCCCAGCCGGCCGCCTGTCTAATGATACGTGCTGTCTTGTGTCTCACGTGAGACCGTGCCATGTCGCTCAGAGACCGTGCCATGTCGCTCAGAGACCGTGCCATGTCACTCATGGACCGTGCCATGTCGCTCAGAGACCGTGCCATGTTGCTCAGGGACCGTGCCACGTCACTCATGGACCGTGCCATGTCGCTCATGGACTGTGCCATGTTGCTCAGGGACCGTGCCACGTCACTCATGGCCCGTGCCATGTCGCTCAGAGACTGTGCCATGTCATTCAGGGACCGTGCCATGTCGCTCAGGGACCGTGCCATGTCGCTCAGAGACCGTGCCATGTTGCTCAGGGACCGTGCCATGTCACTCAGAGACCGTGCCAAGTCGCTCAGAGACCGTGCCATGTCGCTCAGGGACCGTGCCATGTCGCTCAGAGACCGTGCCATGTCGCTCAGGGACCGTGCCACGTCGCTCAGAGACCGTGCTATGTTGCTCAGGGACCGTGCCATGTCGCTCAGGGACCGTGCCATGTCGCTCATGGACTGTGCCATGTTGCTCAGGGACCGTGCCATGTCGCTGAGAGACTGTGCCATGTCGCTCAGAGACCGTGCCATGTCGCTCAGAGACCGTGCCATGTCGCTCAGAGACCGTGCCATGTCGCTCAGGGACCATGCCATGTCGCTCAGAGACCGTGCCATGTCACTCAGGGACTGTGCCATGTCGCTCAGTGACCGTCCCATGTCGCTCAGGGACCGTGCCAGGTCGCTCAGGGACTGTGCCATGTCGCTC
Organism: Scyliorhinus torazame; assembly: GCF_047496885.1. Classification (NCBI taxonomy): domain Eukaryota; kingdom Metazoa; phylum Chordata; class Chondrichthyes; order Carcharhiniformes; family Scyliorhinidae; genus Scyliorhinus; species Scyliorhinus torazame. The sequence goes on along the minus strand of NC_092714.1, from coordinate 254,313,184 downwards.
AGAGACCGTGCCACGTCCCTCAGCGACTGCGCCACTTCGCCCAGAGACCGTGCCATGTCGCTCAGAGACCGTGCCATATCGCTCAGAGACCGTGCCACGTCCCTCAGCGACTGCGCCACTTCGCCCAGAGAACGTGCCATGTCGCTCAGAGACCGTGCCATATCGCTCAGAGACCGTGCCATGTCGCTCAGAGACCGTGCCATGTCGCTCAGAGACCGTGCCATGTCGCTCAGAGACCGTGCCATGTTGCTCAGGGACCGTGCCACGTCACTCATGGACCGTGCCATGTCGCTCATGGACTGTGCCATGTTGCTCAGGGACCGTGCCACGTCACTCATGGCCCGTGCCATGTCGCTCAGAGACTGTGCCATGTCATTCAGGGACCGTGCCATGTCGCTCAGGGACCGTGCCATGTCGCTCAGAGACCGTGCCATGTTGCTCAGGGACCGTGCCATGTCACTCAGAGACCGTGCCAAGTCGCTCAGAGACCGTGCCATGTCGCTCAGGGACCGTGCCATGTCGCTCAGAGACCGTGCCATGTCGCTCAGGGACCGTGCCACGTCGCTCAGAGACCGTGCTATGTTGCTCAGGGACCGTGCCATGTCGCTCAGGGACCGTGCCATGTCGCTCATGGACTGTGCCATGTTGCTCAGGGACCGTGCCATGTCGCTGAGAGACTGTGCCATGTCGCTCAGAGACCGTGCCATGTCGCTCAGAGACCGTGCCATGTCGCTCAGAGACCGTGCCATGTCGCTCAGGGACCATGCCATGTCGCTCAGAGACCGTGCCATGTCACTCAGGGACTGTGCCATGTCGCTCAGTGACCGTCCCATGTCGCTCAGGGACCGTGCCAGGTCGCTCAGGGACTGTGCCATGTCGCTCAGAGACCGTGCCACGTCCCTCAGCGACTGCGCCACTTCGCCCAGAGACCGTGCCATGTCGCTCAGAGACCGTGCCATATCGCTCAGAGACCGTGCCACGTCCCTCAGCGACTGCGCCACTTCGCCCAGAGAACGTGCCATGTCGCTCAGAGACCGTGCCATATCGCTCAGAGACCGTGCCATGTCGCTCAGAGACCGTGCCATGTCGCTCAGAGACCGTGCCATGTCGCTCAGGGACCGTGCCATGTCACTCAGGGACCGTGCCATGTCGCTCAGAGACCGTGCCATATCGCTCAGAGACCGTGCCATGTCGCTCAGAGACCGTGCCATGTCGCTCAGAGACCGTGCCATGTTGCTCAGGGACTGTTCCATGTCGCTCAGAGACCGTGCCATGTCGCTCAGAGACCGTGCCATGTCGCTCAGGGACCGTGCCATGTCACTCAGGGACCGTGCCATGTCGCTCAGAGACCGTGCCATGTTGCTCAGGGACCGTGCCATGTCGCTCAGGGACTGTGCCATGTTGCTCAGGGACCGTGCCATGCCGCTCAGGGACCGTGCCATGTCGCTCAGGGACTGTGACATGTTGCTCATGGACCGTGCCACGTCACTCATGGACTGTGCCATGTCGCTCAGGGACCGTGCCATGTTGTTCAGGGACCGTGCCACATCACTCAGGGACCGTGCCATGTTGCTCAGGGACCGTGCCATGTCGCTCAGGGACCGTGCCATGTCGCTCAGGGACCGTGCCATGTTGCTCAGGGACCGTGCCATGTCGCTCAGGGACCGTGCCATGTTGCTCAGGGACCGTGCCATGTCATTCAGGGACCGTGCCATGTCGCTCAGGGACCGTGCCATGTTGCTCAGAGACTGTGCCATGTCATTCAGGGACCGTGCCATGTCGCTCAGGGACCGTGCCATGTTGCTCAGAGACTGTGCCATGTCATTCAGGGACTGTGCCATGTTGCTCAGGGACCGTGCCATGTCGCTCAGGGACCGTGCCATGTCATTCAGGGACCGCGCCACGTCGCTCAGTGACCGTGCCAAGTCGCTCAATGACCATGCCAGGTCGCTCAGAGACCGTGCCATGTTGCTCAGGGACCGTGCCATGTCATTCAGGGACTGTGCCATGTCGCTCATGGACCGTGCCATGTTGCTCAGGGACCGTGCCATGCCGCTCAGGGACCGTGCCATGTTGCTCAGGGACCGTGCCATGTCATTCAGGGACCGTGCCATGTTGCACAGGGACCGTGCCATGTCATTCAGGGACCGCGCCATGTCTCTCAGGGACCGTGCCATGTTGCTCAGGGACCGTGCCATGTCATTCAGGGACCGCGCCATGTCGCTCAGGGACCGTGCCATGTTGCTCAGGGACCGTGCCATGTCATTCAGGGACCGTGCCATGTCGCTCAGGGACCGTGCCATGTTGCTCAGGGACCGTGCCATGTCATTCAGGGACCGTGCCATGTCGCTCAGGGACCGTGCCATGTCGCTCAGAGACCGTGCCATGTCGCTCAGGGACCGTGCCATGTTGCTCCGGGACCGTGCCATGTCGCTCAGGGACCGTGCCATGTTGCTCAGGGACCGTGCCATGTCGCTCAGAGACCGTGCCATGTTGCTCAGCGACCATGCCATGTCGCTCAGGGACTGTGCCATGTTGCTCAGGGACCGTGCCATGTCGCTCATGGACTGTGCCATGTTGCTCAGGGACCGTGCCACGTCACTCATGGACTGTGCCATGTCGCTCAGGGTCCGTGCCATGTTGCTCAGGGACCGTGCCATGTCGCTCAGGGACCGTGCCATGTTGCTCAGGGACTGTGCCATGTCATTCAGGGACCGTGCCATGTCGCTGAGGGACCGTTCCATGTTGCTCAGAGACTGTGCCATGTCATTCAGGGACCGTGCCATGTCGCTCAGGGACCGTGCCATGTTGCTCAGGGGCCGTGCCATGTCGCTCAGGGACCGTGCCATGTCGTTCAGGGACCGCGCCACGTCGCTCAGTGACCGTGCCAGGTCGCTCAATGACCATGCCAGGTCGCTCAATGACCATGCCAGGTCGCTCAGGGACCGTGCCAGGTCGCTCAGTGACCCTGCCAAGTCGCTCAATGACCATGCCAGGTCGCTCAGGGTCCGTGTCATGTTGCTCAGGGACCGTGCCATGTCATTCAGGGACTGTGCCATGTCGCTCAGGGACCGTGCCATGTTGCTCAGGGACCATGCCATGTCGCTCAGGGAAGGTGCCATGTCATTCAGGGACCGTGCCATGTTGCTCAGGGACCGTGCCATGTTGCTCAGGGAACATGCCATGTTGCTCAGGGAACATGCCATGTCGCTCAGGGACCGTGCCAGGTCGCTCAGGGACTGTGCCAAGTCGCTCAATGACCATGCCAGGTCGCTCAGGGACCGTGCCAGGTCGCTCAGTGACCATGCCAAGTCGCTCAATGACCATGCCAGGTCACTCAGGGACCGTGCCACGTCGCTCAGGGACCGTGCCAAGACCATCTGGGTGGGATTCTCTGATCCAGCGGCTAAGTGTTGATGCAGTCGCAAAACCCGGAGAGTTTTACGACGGCGTGAACGGGTCGCGATCAGCAGCAATTCTGGCCCGCAAAGGCGTCAGCGCAGGCGCAGCGAGAGGCGGGGTGTGAGCGGCCCCAGAACGGCGGCGGATAGGCGAGACGTGTCAATGATGCTGGATCGTGTCGCTAAAGGTGCGTGAGTGGCGCAGAGGCCCGAGACCCGCAAGGTGGGTGCCGCCCGCCGTGCCGCCCCGACCTGGACAGGTTGATGGACGGGGTGGAGGAGAGGTGGGCGGTCCTGTGCCCCAGATATCTGCACCACTATCTGCGCATCACTGTCCGGCATATGTGGAGGGAGGTGGGCAATGCCATCCGTGCCATTGGGCACACCCCACGTACCGGAAATCAGTGCCGGAAGAAGATGCACGACCTCACGAGGGCAGGCAGGGTGAGTACACAGTGACGTGCCCGTGGCACCACCCCCGCATACCACCCGCATATGTGAAAGGTGCCCTCCCCCACCCCTCAGGGGGATGGCGCAACCCCGGACGGCGCACATGGCCTGCACCCACCCATGCCAGGTGCTTTGGCTGGGTGCCCCGTGCTGCCATGCCATCCTATACCCAACATCTGCGCTGCCTGCGTTGGACCGCCTAACACTGATGTTTGTTCCCCCTCCCACCCCCAGGAGAAGACTGCCCACAAACACAGGGCGCGGGAGAGAACCGGAGGGGGTCCACCCATACTGCACCCGCTCACCGTCCATGAGCAGAGGGCACTGGACCTCGTAGGTGGAGCAGAGGACGGGATTAGGCGAACCAGCAAGTAGGACTCCCCCGCTTGACTCCTCCACCCTCCCATCATGACCATTACACCCCCCTCACCTCATGCCACTGCACCCCCCTCACCTCATGCCACTGCACCCCCCTCACCCCATGCCACTGCACCCCCCTCACCTCATGCCCACTGCACCCCCCTCACCCCATGCCACTGCACCCCCCTCACCCCATGCCACTGCACCCCCTCACCCAATGCCCACTGCGCCCCCCTCACCCCAAGCCCACTGCACCCCCTCACCCCATGCCACTGCACACCCCTCACCCCATGCCCATTGCATCCCCTCACCCCATGCCACTGCACCCCCCTCACCCCATGCCCACTGCCCCCCCCTCACCCCATGCCACTGCACACCCCTCACCCCATGCCCATTGCATCCCCTCACCCCATGCCACTGCACCCCCCTCACCCCATGCCACTGCACCCCCCTCACCCCATGCCACTGCACACCAGCCCAGCCGGCCGCCTGTCTAATGATACGTGCTGTCTTGTGTCTTACAGGACCAGCCGCCGGTGGTCCCGGCCCGTTTGCCGTTGCATGCCCATGGCCAGTTCCAGGCCCAGTGGCCCCCAGGGCTGCAGGCCACGGTGGGGAGACAAGACACCATGGAAGCTTGTCCACTGACAAGAGGACCCAGGAGACAGAGACACAGAGGGATGGACACCCAGGACACCGAAAGCCAGGACACAGACACCCAGGACCCAGATGCAGACAACACCAAAGGCATTGACACAAAGAGGACTGACTCACAGGACACTGACTCACAGAGGACTGACACACAGAGCATGCCAATCCAGAGGACTGACACACAGTGGACGGCAACCCAGAGGACTGACATACAGAGGACGGCATCCCAGAGGACTGACACACAGAGCATGCCAACCCAGAGGACTGAAACCCAGAGCATGCCAACCCAGAGGACTCACACACAGAGCATGCCAACCCAGAGGACTGAAACCCAGAGCATGCCAACCCAGAGGACTCACACACAGAGCTTGCCAACCCAGAGGACTGACAGACAGAGCATGCCAACCCAGAGGGCTGAAACCCAGAGCATGCCAATCCAGAGGACTGACACACAGAGGTCGGCAACCCAGAGGACAGGCGCACAGAGGACAGCAACCCAGAGGACAGGCGCACAGAGGACGGCAACCCAGAGGACTGACACACAGAGGACGGCAACTGACAGGCGCACAGAGGACAGCAACCCAGAGGACAGGCGCAAAGAGGACGGCAACCAGAGGACTGACAGACCAGACAGTGAAACGTAGACGAGGGCGAGACATGGACCATCAGGCCAGGCGTTGACGCAGAACACCCCGGACTTTGGCTCGGACGGCGACCTTGACTTCTCGGCACTGCTACCTCCTACACCCTTCATCATCGCAGAGACTCTCATCTTGGTTGGGCACTTTAGTAATGAGGCATCTGGGACACTGACTGGTGCGCACCACACAGCCGTACTGGTACAACAGGTGGAGTTAGGAGCAGCCGAGGGGCCGGACGGTTGGAGGGCAGCCCAGCCCCAGCAACCAGCTGCCGCCCAGATGGTTCCCAGGTTCCTGGACTTACCAGACTCACCCATACACCCGATACAGTTAGACACCCAGGGATGGACAACGGGATGACGGCCGGCTTCCAGCAGCTGCAGACGCAGGTGGAGGAGTCCATCCGCGTCCAGGAGCAGGGAGTGGTGCCGGTCATGGCTGTCACCCAGGCCGACACCGCATGGGTGGCATCCGCAGTGGAGGCAATGGGGGCAACGGTGTTGGCCATGGGTCAGGTTCTGCAAGGTGTGGGGCTTCATGTGCATGCGTCATCCGTGGACCAGGACAGGGCTGCCCTCTCACAGGCAGCCATGTGCCAGAGCCAGCTGGACATTGCAGCCGCGCTCCACAGTCTGGCCGAGTCGCAGCAGGCCATGGCCCAGTCTCAGCAGGCCGTGGCCCAGTCTCAGCACGCCATGCCCAGTCTCAGCAGGCCATGGCCCAGTTTCAGCAGGCCATGGCCCAGTCTCAGCAGGCCATGGCCCAGTCTCAGCAGGCCATGGCCCAGTCTCAGCAGGCCATCGCTGAGAGCATCGGCGGCCTTACCCAGATGCTGGATGGCGTCGCACAAACCCAGAGGGAGGTGACGCAGTCCCAGACTGGGATGGCCCACTCCCTGAGCTCCATCGTTGCTAACGTTCAGACCCTGGTCGATACCACAGCGGGCCTCCAGGACTGGCAGAGCCAGGTGTCGGTGGTCCCACGGGGTTTGTCCCATAGAGCATCCCTGTCCCATAGAGAGACCCGGGGGCCACTGGGCACCCCGAGGGAGGAGGAGGGGCTAGGGCCTGTGCCTGTGACTCCTGCAGGGGAGGTCCCGGAACACCGCAGCACCTTGGACTCCCCCTGTTCCATCCCTGGTGCAGCTAAAATAATAATAATTTATTGTCACAAGTAGGCTTCAATGAAGTTACTGTGAAAAGCCCGTTGTCGCCACATTCCGGCACCTGTTCAGGAAGGCTGGTACGGGAATTGAACCCATGCTGCTGGCATTGTTCTGCATTACAAGTCAGCTGTTTAGCCGACTGTGCTAAACCAGACCCTATCTGGTGGGCAGTGGGCAGAACAGGGTGGCACCACGCCATCCAGGACACCCGAGGAGCAGCCTGGCCCATCCAGGCCGGGCTGCCCCAGGAAACGAGCGCCAACAAGTCGCAGGGCAGGAGTCTCAGCAGTCCGCCTCCACTCCTGCTGTGCTGTCTGGGGAGGCACAGAGACGTAGTGTTAGGGCCCGTAAGGCCAGGAAGTTAGACACCTAGCAAGTTGGCACGGGTGCAGGGCACAGTTTAGTTATAGGGGCTAGGGCACGTGTATATAACCTTTCTAATTAAACTCACTGTTACACCAACGCAAGCTGCCTCTGTGCTATGTCCGATGCCTGCAGGGTCAGGTAGAGGACTGTGTGCCAATGTGGTCGAGGGGTTAACTAACTTGAGCCCCACCCCCCGGACGTCCATGCCACCCCATCCCCAGTGATTCGACAGGGTCATGCGACGGAGTGCCCAGCACGCAGCCAGGGACCACCCAGGTGGAGGGCATAAATGTGGCCATGACTCAGACATTGTCTAACGATTTTGAGCTCATCGCAGAGTGGGTTATCATCATCCTCCATGGCATCGAGCACATCTGCTTCCACAAGCAACCGTGTGAGCCCAGCCCGTTGTGCCGCAGGTGGATGTGTAATGGAAGGGTGTGGTGCATGAGGTCGTGTGAGAGGTAAGGGTGGTGGGTGGTGAAAGTGGTGCACCTCATGGATGTTGTGAGAAGTGGGGGTGCGGGGTGGTGAGATGGTGCCGTACAGTGGGGTCAGTGCCCGTGCCCAGCGAGCTCCTATCATCTAGTTGGTGAAACGTGCGGCGGTCAACGCCTCCTGTGCTCGCTGGCAAAGCCGGAGGCGTCGTGCAGCCTCCCGGCCATATCCAGCCCCCATGTCCCATACGCACAACTGAGGGCTCATGCTCAGCCAGCGCCCAGGGTCGGTGCCCATCGGCCTGGCCGCCGTAATGGCGGCCGTGGCTTAGGCACTGCCCTGCCACGGCTGCCCGTTCCCGGTCGGCGGGGCTGTCCTTCCCACGCCCACTCCCCCGAACCTGGAGGCCCTCCCCCCGTCACCCCCCTCACCCCCCCCCAGCCACGCCCATGCCCATCCCGCCACGCGGAGGTCCCCTCATGCCGGCCCGCTCACCTCCTGCGTCCAGATCGTGAGCCAGCAGGAATGGCTCACGATTTTTAAAAGCAGGTTAGAACGGCGCCGGCGTGACCTGGGGTCGCGCCGTCGGGAATTCGGCCCATCCGGGCCGCAGAATCGCCAGGGCCCCGGAGAATCGCTAAAGAGAGCCCCTCCGGGCTGCTCTGCGCCGATCGCGACCCCCACCGTTTTGGCCTGTTGGGAGAATCGTGAAATTGCGTCAGACCGGCATCACGCGCAAAACCGAGGGGAAAGGGGATTCTCCGAACCGGCTTGGGCTGAGAGAACCCCGCCCTCTGTATCTGGTTCAGGCCAGCCAGCGCGAGGCCAATGCTCCTGACGCCCAGGAGAATCCTGCCCTCTGTATCTGGTTCAGGCCAGCCAGCGCGAGGCCAATGCTCCTGACGCCCAGGAGAATCCTGCCCTCTGTATCTGGTTCAGGCCAGCCAGCGCGAGGCCAATGCTCCTGACGCCCAGGAGAATCCCGCCCTCTGTATCTGGTTCAGGCCAGCCAGTGCGAGGCCAATGCTCTTGACTCCCAGTCCAACGCCCTTTGCTCTGCAGTGGTAAGGGCCCGCAGGTCCGGTGGGCCCCCTCTGGCCTCCTCTTTCTCCTTGCGGTTGTGGACCGCCTTCTCCTTAGGGGGGTGGAGGGACAGACAAAGCACATATGAGACACTCGGGCAGTGGCAGCACAGGGGGTCCGCGGCTAGTGGCCTGTGTGTACAGGACGCCCAGCCATGGCAGGCAGTATGGATATTGGCGTGAGATGCAGGATGGGATGTGCGTGGACTGTCGGCGGATGGGATTCGATTGACCCCTAGGGGGTGGGGGGGGGGGAGCGAGGCGGTTAAATTGTCGACTCCTGAACAAAGAACAAAGAAAAGTACAGCACAGGAACAGGCCCTTCGGCCCTCCAAGCCTGCTCCGACAATGCTGCCCGACTAAACTACAATCTTCTACACTTCCTGGGTTCGTATCCCTTGATTCCCATCCTATTCATGTATTTGTCAAGATGCCCCTTAAATGTCACTATCGTCCCTGCTTCCACCACCTCCTCCGGCAGCGAGCTCCAGGCACCCACTACCCTCTGTATGACTTTCAATACTCTTGAGGGTTCTACCATTCACTGTATATTCCCTACCTGCATTAGACCTTCCAAAATGCATTACCTCACTTTTGTTTTCAGTTCTTATGTTCTCTGATATGGGGGGGGTCTGATATGAGGGGTTCTCTGTTACAGGTAGTTCTCTGATATGGGGGGTTGTCTGTTATGGATGTTCTCTGTTATGGAGGGAGTTTCGGATATAGGATGTACTCAATTATTGGGGGTCTCTAATTTGGGGGATTTTCTGGTGTTGGAAGTTCTCTGATATGGGGAGTTATCTGATATGGGGTTCTCTCGTTGGGGGTCTCAGATATCGGGGTTCATTGTTACGGAGGGGTCTCTGATATAGGGGGACCTCTGGTGGGGGGGGTTCTCTGTTATGGGGGTTCTCTGTTATGGGGGGGTCCCTATTATGGGGGTGTTCTTTGGTATGGAGGTCCTCTGATATGGGGTGCCTCTGGTGGGGGTCTCTGGTGGAGGTCTTTGATGGGGGGGTCTCTGATGGGAGGTCATGGGGGGTTGGGTCGGGTCACCCTTATGCATGCATGCTGTGGGTGGGGTGGGGGAGGGGGGGGGGGTGGGGGTGAGGTTACCCATTTATTCCAGTGGTAGGGTTGACTGGGGTGAGGATGCCCCTACTTGTCAACAGGGTGGGAGGGGGGCGGAGGCAGGATTAGCGTTGCTTGGAGGGGGAGCTAGCTGCCGGACCTTGCTTCAGGCCGCACATGGCAGCCCAATAGCGGAATTCGGAAAGGAATCACCTGCGATCCCTGCCATGAACAGGTTTACATGGTTGGGGAGAGTGAATTGCTTCTGGATGCCTCTCTTAGTGCTAGCACAAACCACAAGCTATTCAGCTCTGGCAGGGGAAGTCTCCCAAATGGAGAATCCAGTCCTACATTAAATGCTTCAAAAGGCACCATCCTTGCGTGCAGAGTGAATTGGAATTGTACCTAATTGTAATTAAACCATGACAGAGCGAAAGAAGACCTCCCTTTAAAAGGTTTTAACATTTGTATTTCGGGGTGGTTTATTTGGGGGTTTGGGGAGAGGCCCATTTTGAGACTCCCACAGTGAGGGATGGAACCGTTCCCACACTCTACTCACGTTAGTACAGTCTGAGATAGTTGCCAGCCACAGTGTCTGAGTGATGTGCCTCAAATCCAATCTCACGGCAGGGTCCCAATGTGTTATTCAGTTTCAGTTTTGCACGCCAGCATGGGCAGCACGGTGGCGCAGTGGTTAGTATTGTTGCCTCACGGCATCGAGGTCCCAGGTTCGATCCCGGCTCTGGGTGACTGTCCGTGTGGAGTTTTCACATTCTCCCCGTGTTTGCGTGTGTTTCGCCCCCACAACCCAAAGATGTGCAGGGTAGGTGGATTGGCCACGCTAAATTGCCCCTTAACTAGAAAATAATGAATTGGGTACTTTAAATTTATAAAAAGAAAAAAAAAAGCTTTGTACGCCAGCCTTCCTTGTGGTTCGCATGACAGACTTTTGTCAGCCAACTGGTGCTGAATTACCGATATGTGATATGGGGTGTGCGTCCCAACTTATTTCACCAGATACATAGGCACAGGAATTGGCCATTCGGCCTATAAAGACTGTTTTGCCACTACTCCAGATCTGTGTTTACCCACCTTTGTTCCATAACCCTTCATATCCTCACCTTACAAAAACACAGTATTGAATTTTTTCATTAACCAAATCTCAACAGCTGGAAGAACCCGACAGAGTAAAGAAAGTTGATCTGAGCAATTTGGATACATTTTTGGCGGAGGGTAGCCAAGGTGGAAGGACATCCTGTTGGCACATGCACAGCAACTTGTCTCTCAAAGGTTTTTAAGACTCTAAAATGTTGATTGGTCGAGGTAAATTTAAGTCAAGTCAACTGGCCTTGAAACCACAGCGCAAAAGCACAATCACAATTAGCATTATTATTAATTATAAAATTCTTTTGACCTACCACACCTTTGATATAGTGTAGTGTTTATAGCTTTCATATTAATAGGGAAATAACGTAAAACACCACTGTCTATAAAGTTTTTTTGCATAACTTCCAAACATTTTGGGCGGGATTCTCCGTTCCCCGACGCCGATCGGCGATCAGGCGGAGAATCCCTTTTTACGGTGGAATGTTATCGTATGCTTCGTCCCCTCCAAATCGACGTCATCGAAGAGTATGCCATACGCTGTTGGGACAGCCTTAGGGCATTACCGGAAGGCCCTCCTCCGATGCTCCGCCACCGATGGGCCGAGTCCCCGACCGCGCGGGGGATGTGTCCCCTCAGCGGTCAGGAACACGGCGCGGCGGTTGCAGACTGTGTCCAACGCCGCCACAGTCGGGCGGGAGCTGTGCTGCTGGCCAGGGAGGCTTTGGCGTCGGCTGGGGAGACTGGTGGGGGGTGGCCAGCAGCTGGCGAAGGGGTCTCCAGGGGGGCACTATCCGGCGGGGGACCTCTATTAATCTCTGTATAAAAGGTCAGCCAGTAAGGCACTGACCAAAAAGGAACCTGATAGGGATTTACCGGGATATGTATTGTGCTGTAAATAAAAACTTTGTTTCCATATTTTACTCGGTTTGTCCTTATTAAAGTGCCTTCATCACTTCCATGGCCCCACTTGTCATAATATCCACTCATGTATATAATGAGATGCAGACAGGCAGTGATTGACACATAGGATGACCAGTAAGCATGCAACACAGCACAGCCAATCACCAAACAGGACACTACCACTATAAAGCCAGAGGGCACTAGGTTTCCCGCTCTCTCGGGACCCAGCTACTGAGACAAAGAACAAAGAACAAAGCAAATTACAGCACAGGAACAGGCCCTTCGGCCCTCCAAGCCTGCGCCGATCCAGATCCTTTATCTAAACCGGTCTCCTATTTTCCAAGGACCTACTTCCCTCTGTTGCCCGCCCGTTCATATATCTGTCTAGATGCATCTTAAATGATGCTATCGTGCCCGCCTCTACCACCTCCGCTGGCAAAGCGTTCCAGGCACCCACCACCCTCTGCGTAAAAAACTTTCCACGCACATCTCCCTTAAACATTCCCCCTCTCACCTTGAAATCGTGACCCCTTGTCAGTGACACCCGCACTCTTGGAAAAAGCTTGTTGCTATCCACCCTGCCCATACCTCTCATAATTTTGTAGACCTCAATCAGGTCCCCCCTCAACCTCTGTCTTTCCAATGAAAACAATCCTAATCTACTCAACCTTTCTCCATAGCTAGCACCCTCCATACCAGGCAATATCCTGGTGAACCTCCTCTGCACCCTCTCTAAAGCATCCACATCCTTAGGTAATGTGGCGACCAGAACTGCACGCAGTATTCCAAATGTGGCCTAACCAAAGTCCTATACAACTGTAACATGACCTGCCGACTCCTGTACTCAATACCCCGTCCGATGAGGGCAAGCATGCTGTATGCCGTCTTGACCACTCTATCAACCTGCGTTGCCAACTTCAGTAAACAATGGACCTGAACTCCCAGATCTTTCTGTACATCAATTTTCCCCAGGACTTTTCCATTGACCGTACAGTCCGCTCTTGAATTAGATCTTCCAAAATGCATCACCTCGCATTTGCCTGGATTGAACTCCATCTGCCATTTCTCTACCCAACTCTCCAATCTATCTATATTTTGCTGTATTCTCTGACAGTCCTCCTCACTATCTGCACCTCCACCAATCTTATTATCATCTGCAAACTTGCTAATCAGACCACCTATACCTTCGTCCAGATCATTTATGTATATCATAAACAGTGGTCCGAGCACGGATCCCTGTGGAACGCCACTAGTCACCTTTCTCCATTCTGAGACACTCCCTTCCACCACTACTCTCTGTCTCCTGTTGTCCAGCCAGTTCTTTATCCATCTAGCTAGCAAGCACAAACACCATGCGGTAGCTAGTAAGTCTGGTCAGGCTACTACAAGGTCACTAGTCCGATCAGTATAGTGTCGACCCACAGCTGAATATGTACAGAGTTCATCTCGTTGAATAAAACAGTGTTGGATCTTCTCCTGTGTTAGACGTCTGTTTCTAACTTCCCTGCATCGAGTGCAGTCCACATCGAACCAACCTGCCTAACACATCACCACTCACCGCCCACACATGCTAGCCAACTTTATCATCTGGCCTGGCAGGCATCCTGCTTACACTCTCTCCATCTGTCTTCAGGCAGGACAGGCTTCAAAAGAGAGAGTTGCCAGATTTGTGGGGGGAAGGCTGAACTCAAGGTCTGATGAAATGGATTGTTTTGTGTGCTGACGGTGAGGTCGGCAGCACTATATCAACTGAGGGTCCAGCACGGCAACATCCATCAGACAACCATAACGAGGGGGATGTCTCCTGTTTCACAGGCCCTGCCACGCACTGATGACCTCTCCTTTCCTTCGCACGCACATCTGGGAAGCAGATGAGGGGGTTAACCAGTGAGGTCCTGGACTCCAGCCCACAGAGCAGTACAGAGTAGGAATTCACAGACACCGACACAGTGCTCACCCCTGTCATAATATCGACTCATGTATATAATGAGATGCAGACAGCCAGTGATTGACACACAGGATAACCAATGAACACACACAACATATAACAACCAATCATCAGACAGGACACCACCACTATAAAGCACACAGGGCATTAAGACTCTCCCTCTCTCGACAGGACACATCTACTGAGATAGTAAGAGTGCACAAGTCAGTGAGCACTATCACCATGAGGTAGAGAGTTAGTCTGGTCAAGCCAGTAGGAGGTTATCAGTTCGATTGATAGAGTGTCAACTCACAGCAGACTATGTACAGCAATCAGGAAGTTCAATAAAACAGTGTTGGACCATCTCCTGTGTCAGAAGCCTGTTTCTAGTTTCACTGCATCCAGTTGCAGTCAACGTTGAACCAACTTACTGAACACATCATGGTACCAGAGTGCTATTAATCCTAACGAACCTACCTCGAGTGCATCTGCAACGACCAGCAAGCAGCCGTCCAGCGGCATGGAAACGATCCAGCCTCATTCGCAACTCCGGATCTCCGGAAACCTCGGCGCCAAATGGAAAGTCTTCAAACAAAAATTCCTCCTGTACATCGAGGCCTCCGACCTCGAGGCAGCATCGGATGCCAGAAAGATCGCGCTGTTCCTGTCGACTGCGGGGGATCACGCCATCCACATTTATAACTCGCTTACATTTGCCGATGGCGAAGACAAGACAAAGTTCAAGACAGTTCTGCTGAAATTCGACAGCCACTGCGACATTGAGGTGAATGAGAGCTTTGAATGATACATCTTCCAACAGAGGCTTCAGGGTAAGGATGAACCTTTTCAGTCCTTCTTGACCCATCTCCGCATCCTAGCGCAGTCATGTAATTATGACTCGACGACTGATTCCATGATCCAGGATCAGATCGTTTTTGGGGTCCAGTCTGACTCACTGCGGGAGCAGCTCCTCAAAATCAAACAGTTGACCCTCTCCGTCGCCATCGAAACGTGTGTTGTCCATGAGCATGCCAGAAATCGCTACTCCCGCATCAGGGCGGCAGAAACGGCAAAACTGGCCTCCCACAAGGCAGAAAGGGTGCAGGCCATAGCGAAAATGCAAGGCCTGAGCATCGAGGAGAGTGGCAACTTCACGCGTTTTTCCCAGGTCCCCACACATGCGTGACATGACCGTGTGGACGATGAGGCCGAAGACCTTGAGGCGAATGCGCAAACGTCGGCCGACCGCACTGCGCATGCGCGATGGCGCACAGAACGCGCTGACGTCAGCGTCATGACGTGTCCGAATTGTGGCTCCGCCCATTTAAAGCGGCAATGTCCAGCCAAAGGCAGGCGATGTCTATAGTGTGGAAAGCCTGGCCACTACGCGGCCTTCTGCAGGTCCGTTCCACCGAACAACAGCCAGCGATCCCAGCTGCAGTGCAGACGTGTCCTCTGCGTACAACAAGGCATGCAGGATTCTGATCCAGACAGCCCAACGGACCCCGATGCTGACTGCCTTGAGTCTCCATATCGGGTGGGCATCATCACCCCACGCGAGTTTGTCTCTACCGTGCCTGCCAACCGTCTTTCGATTCTCAGTGTGGATCCTGACGACGAGTGGTGTGCCGTCATCACGGTCAACCAGTCTTGCATCCGATTTAAATTGGACACTGGTGCGTCTGCGAACCTCATATCACAGTCGGACCTCGACAACATCCGACACCAACCGAGCATTCTTCCACCAGCCTGCCAGCTCCTTGACTACAATGGTAATGCCATAGCTGCCAGTCGGTCGTGTCAGCTAGGTGTCTCTCACAAGGCAATCAAGGCGACGTTGAGATTCAAGATCGACTGGCCTGACAAGGCATCCCTGCTCGGTGCTCGTGCATGCAAACTCCTAAATCTGGTCCAGCGAGTCCATGCCATGTCCTCGACACCGGCGACTGCCTCGCCCAATGCGAATCTCCAGGCTGAGATAGATGACATTCTCACACAATACTACAGTGTGTTTGATGGGATGGGCACGCTCCCATATCGCTACAAGATATTGCTCAAGCCATCCCAGTCATCTATGCGCCAAGCCGGGTGCCGGCTCCTCTCAAGGATCGTCTGAAAACGCAGCTACGAGAGCTCCAAGACCAGGGCATCATCTCAAAGGTCACAGAACCCACTGACTGGGTCAGCTCCATGGTCTGCGTCAAGAAACCTATGGCGAACTCCGCATTGATCCCAAAGACCTGAGTCGCAACATCATGCGAGAGCACTACCCGATCCCGAAGCGTGAAGAATTGACCTGTGAGATGGCTCACGCCAAATTCTTTACCAAGCTGGACGCCTCCCGTGGCTTCTGGCAAATTCAGCTGGACGAGTCCAGTCGGAAGCTGTGCACTTTTAACACTCCATTCGGCAGGTATTGCTACAACCGCATGCCTTTTGGTATCATATCAGCTTCCGAAGTATTTCATCGCACAATGGAGCATATGATGGAGGGCATCGAGGGGGTGCGAGTCTACGTGGACGACGTGATCATCTGGTCCACGATGCCCGAGGATCACGTTGCTCGCCCCAAACAGGTTTTCCAGAGGATTCATGAAAACGGCCTCCAGCTCAACAGGGCCAAATGCTTGTTTGGGCGGTCCGCTATCAAGTTTCTGGGTGACCACATTTCACAGCAAGGTGTGCAACCTGACGCCGACAAGGTGCTGGCAATCAATGCCATGAAGACACCAGACAACAAAAAGGCGGTCCTCCGCTTCCTCGGGATGGTAAATTTTCTCGGAGAATTCATTCCCAACATGGCATCCCATACCACGGCCCTCCGGCATCTCGTTAAAACGTCTACAGTGTTCCAGTGGCTTCCCGCACATGAAGCGGAGTGGCTTGAGCTGAAGGAGAAGCTCACCACAGCCCCAGTACTGGCGTTCTTTGACCCAACCAAGGATACCAAGATATCCACAGACGCAAGCCAGGACGGCATTGGGGCTTTGCTCCTCCAGCGAGACGATTCCTCGTCCTGGGCTCCAGTGGCATATGCCTCCAGGGCCATGACTCCGATCGAACAACGGTATGCCCAGATCGAAAAGGAGTGTCTGGGTCTCCTGACAGGAATAGTCAAGTTTCATGACTACATATACGGTCTGCCGAAGTTCACGGTGGAAACAGACCACAGGCCTTTAGTCCACATAATCCAGAAGGATTTAAATGACATGACATCTCAGCTGCAGCGAATTCTTCTTCGTCTCCGCTGATATGACTTCAAACTCGTCTACACACCGGGCAAGTAGCTGATCATCGTAGATGCCCTATCCCGATCCATCACCATGCCGTGTGAACCGGGCGACTTCATTTGCCACATCGAGGCACAAGTGCAGTTGTGTGCCAGCAACCTCCCAGCCACTGATGAACGAGTTGTCCAGATACGCAAAGAAACTGCCAAAGATCCTCTACTGCAGCACGTGATGCAACACCTTGCCCATGGCTGGCAAAAGGGACAGTGCCCCCAGTTCTTCAACATTAAGGACGAGTTAACGGTTGTCGAGGGGATCCTTCTTAAACTGGATAGAATTGTCATTCCCCAAAGCATGCAAGCCATGGTGCTCAGACAACCATGAGGGTCACCTAGGGGTCGAAGAATGTCGACGCAGAGCTCAGCAGGCAGTCTACTGGCCTGGCATCAGCCAGGACATTGCCAACACGGTCCTCAACTGCACAACATGCCAGAAGTTTCAACCAGCTCAGCCCAAGGAAACACTGCAACAGCATGAGATCGTGACTTCTCTGTGGTCCAAGGTGGGGATAGACCTTTTTCACGCAAATGGGCGTGATTACGTGCTCTTGGTCGACTACTTCTCCAGCTACCCGGAAGTGGTGAAACTTTCGGACCTCATGTCCAAGTCAGTGATTAAAGCCTGCAAAGAGACGCTTGCCAGGCACGGCATACCACTCACAGTAATGAGTGATAACGGCCCATGTTTCTACAGCCAAGAGTGGTCCGACTTTGCACGATCCTACCACTTCAGTCACATCACATCCAGACCCCATTACCCGCAATCAAACGGGAAGGCCGAAAAAGGGGTCCACATTGTCAAGTGGTTGCTGTGCAAGGCTGCAGACTCAGCCTCGGACTTCAACCTGGCGCTGTTGGCATACAGGGCAACCCCTCTGTCAACTGGTTTGTCTCCGGCGCAGCTGCTCATGAACCGCAACCTGAGGATAACTGTTCCAGCCATCCATGTTCCAGACCTTGACCGCCGCACGGTGCTGCAGGAAGTGCAGCGATCCAGGGACCAGCAGAAGATCACGTATGATGCTCATGCCAAAGATCTACCTGCGCCTGCTCCAGACGATGTTGTTCGCGTCCAGTTGCCTGAGGGAGGTTGGTCAGCCCCAGCTGTTGTCGTCAGGCAGTCTGCCCCCAGGTCCTTCATTGTCCAAATGGCTGATGGCTCAATTCTACGGCACAACAGGAGGGCGCTATGACACGTTCCCTGCCCACAGCCTGGCTGCACTTCTCCCCGCATGTCATCATGCCCCCTCCGGATATCTCGCACCACGAGGCCACCGATCTGGCATCAATCCCGCCTCTCCATGAGGCCACCGACATGGCAGCAATCCCACCTGTCCAAGTGCCGGTGTCCCCGCCTCCATCTCTGAGGCGATCAACAAGAATTCGTCGTCCGCCAGAAAGACAGAATCTATAGACTTAAATCTTGTAAATTTTGTTCAGTTTGCTCTGTATCTGCACGATAGACACCTTCCCATGTACATATGTTCATTCACTCACCACTTGTATATAATCTTGCATGCATATATATCGCCACGTTCCAAAATTTACTTCAAAAAGGGGAGATGTCATAATATCCACTCATGTATATAATGAGATGCAGACAGGCAGTGATTGACACACAGGATAACCAATGAACACACACAACACATAACAACCAATCACCAGACAGCACACCACCACTATAAAGCACACATGGCATTAAGACTCTCCCTCTCTCTAAAGGACACAGTACTGAGATAGTAAGAGTGCACAAGTCAGTGAGCACTATCACCATGAGGTAGAGAGTTAGTCTGTTCAAGCCAGTAGGAGGTTATCAGTTAGATTGATGGAGTGTCAACTCACCGCAGACTATGTACAGCAATCAGGAAGTTCAATAAAACAGTGCTGGACCATCTCCTGTGTCAGAAGCCTGTTTCTAGTTTCACTGCATCCAGTTGCAGTCAACGTTGAACCAACTTACTTAACACATCTACCCCCTCCCCAGTGCAGAGGCACAAACCTCGGTGGGACCGCGGGGTCACAATCTGGTGAGCACATCCCACTGCCTGATGCAAAGGAGGCAGGGACATGCCAGGGTTCTGGCACTCAGGGGATTTCTGGAGGCCAGGAATCTGCTGAGTCCGACTCACAGGAGACGCCTCTGGACTCCTGTCCCGCCTCAGTTGCTGAAGCTGGAAAGACAAGCTCAGGGACATTGGGGAGGGGTATCTGCTGCACTCCTCAGATTGCAAGGCTCGATGGAGGATTCCGTCCACCTTCAGATCAAGGTGACAGTGACAGGCCAACATTTTGAGGTAAAGACTGGTAGGGTAGCATCCACTGTTGAGATCTTGGTCCAGAACATCTGTCCTGCACTGCTATGGGGGCTACACTCCATCACTGAGGCACTTATTGAAATTGGCTAATGGCAACATGAGGGCAGTGGGGGAATCTCAATCTCACTTCAGCTGCCCCTTCCTCTCAAAGACTAAGCAAGGAGCCCACGGGCCCTCATAGGGAAGAGGATCAGCAGGTGCACACCTCGGGGCAATCCACCTAGCTCACTCTGCTGCATCCAAATACCTTCTTCCTGTGACCCCATCAGCTCCAGCTCCACAGACCAAGGAGGGTGGTACTGCCACACACTAGGACCCTGAAAGCAGGCTGGGGTCATCCAGGCCTCGGCCCTCCATAGGACGTGTGCCAAGGTTATCACAGACAACAGGGCATAGCAGTCAGCAGACAACCCCCATAGAATTCCTACATTGCAGAAGAAGGCCATTCGGCCCATTGAGTCTGCACCAACCCTCTGAAACAGCACCCTACCTAGGCCCACTCCCCCACCCTATCCCCACAACTCCATAATTCCACCTAATCCTGCACATCTTTGGATATAAGGGGCAATTTAGCATGGCCAATCCACCTAAGTTGCAAATCTTTGAATTGTGGGAGGAAACCGGAGCACCCGGAAGAAACCCACCCAGACATGGGGAGAAAGTGCAAACTCCACACAGACAGTGACCCAAGGTCGGGATTGAACCCAGGTCCCTGATGCTATGAGGCAGCAGAGCTAACCCCTGTGTCACCAAGCAACAGAACATAGCGGCAGGATTAGAAAGATCAATAAGGTGCAGCCACACAGTGTGGGCACGGGTGTTAATCACGTGTAGATTGTGTTGGCCATTGCAAATATGTTCCCAAAATATCTGGGTGTCTGTAGCTGCTCGTTATGATGAACAGCATTCATGTCAGTCAGATGCGAAGTCAGATGTGAGTGGGCGGCACGGTAGCAGTGGGCGTCACCTTAGCACAGTGGTTAGCACCGTTGCTTCACAGTTCCAGGGTCCCAGGTTTGATTCCCGTCTTGGGTCACTGTCTGTGCGGAGACTGCACGTTCTCCCCGTGACTGCGTGTGTTTCCTCCGGGTGCTCCGGTTTCCTCCCCCAGTCCAAAGATGTGCAGGTTAGTTGGATTGGCCATGCTAAATTGCTCCTTAGTGTCCAAAAAAGGTGGGATTACTGGGTTATGGGGTTTGGGTGGAGGTGTGGGCTTAATTAGGATGCCCTTTCTAAGGGCCGGTGCAGACTCGATGGGAACAGTAATCCCAAAGTGTGACCACTATAATAAGCTCCAAATTTATTTAAATTAGCCTTCCGACATCTAACGGCAGGAAACACAGTCCTCCATTGACAGGGGATGGGACAATCGCTCCTGGATTTACAAAGCCGGGAAACGCACTTAGTGCCTTCTTACGTGATTTTCCAATCTCACCTCCAAGGATTCCGGTTCGGGCTTGGAATACCCCGCCAATATACTCAAGAGCTTGATGAATTTTATCTTTCTTCAATTCAATATTTTGTCAGCAAATTGCCATATAATGAGTCAGTTCTGCCAGATTCCATTAGATCACGATTAAGGACAAGCATGTTAGTGTATCTATTGTGATGATATGCATAAAGCAATTCTGTACATAATGTTATACATGACCCCTGACCATTAGGTGACAGTGTAAACCCACCATGTGACCCGATGGCTGTGGAGTTGGCGGTAGGTTGTGTTGGAGGATGGACGTATTTTGTAGTAGCTCTACAATAGTTAATTAGTGTTAGTAGTTTATTATTTTATTTATCCTGGTTATCTTTATCACGC
Source organism: Scyliorhinus torazame (assembly GCF_047496885.1). Taxonomy (NCBI): domain Eukaryota; kingdom Metazoa; phylum Chordata; class Chondrichthyes; order Carcharhiniformes; family Scyliorhinidae; genus Scyliorhinus; species Scyliorhinus torazame. The sequence goes on along the minus strand of NC_092714.1, from coordinate 254,292,208 downwards.
AGTGGTTTCATAATAAATTATTTAAACTATCAGCCAGTCTACAGAGCATGACATCTATTTCCAAGTTGACTTTCTTAGTAGGATGGTTTTAGGACCCATGTTGAAAAGAACAAAAGAAATGTCTCTGAGGCTGTCTCAATGGCTTCACCAGTTTATCCAGTGAGCAGGTGAATGATACAAATCAGGAAAGACTCACATTTAACCTCCAGTCCCTATTGTTTCCAGGCACGATTTCCATTCTTGAACGCTATCCAAAGGCAAAGTACCTGATGGTGACTGGCATCTACCTAATTGTATTATTAGAGATTTAAGGCCCTATTTTAAAACTAACCTCTTTGCCCAAGCTTGGACACCCCTCTCGTACCTCCTATATCTAGGTGTCCATTGGTGTCTGGTTCTGCCTTTCTTAACTATCCTGGGACATTAAAGGCACAAAATAAATGCAAGTTGTTGTGATTTACTTTCCCTCTAATCGAGAGTCACCAGAAGCATGGGTCACCGACCCACAAGAGTTTAATTCAACTTATTGTCAGTCAGTATTACATCTAAAGAAACAAAGTGGATGTCCCAATGATAATCACAATATTAACAGAGACACATCTGTGGTATGACAACGGTAGAGACATGACCTGGGATGATAGTAGATGTTTCAATGGAAGTGCAGTTGGAATCCCAATGCCCACCCTTCACGAAATGTGGGAGAAGTTGAGAAGCCAGCCAGGTTATGAATTGTTAATGCATATTGTGTGATTCGTGTGAAAAATAGAATACGTTGGACACATTAACACAGTGCTTGAACATAGAATTTGTTAACATCCCCTCACCCCCAGCCCTTTTAAAGAACGAAAACTCATGACTCGGAGTGACCTTGAAGAGAACAAGGACCACTGATCTCTGATGTAGATTTCTTCTTTTTATCATCAGCTATAGGAGAGGTATAGGCCAAGAAGCCAATTACATTGATGTATTCTCACAGACAACAAACCAGAAAGTCTTGTTTATTCTTCGCTCTTTATCATTTTACAAAGAGCAAAGTAAAGATCGGGGAATACACATGGGTAGAAGCTAAAATATCAACAACTTTTAAAAGAATAATCTTTTTGTATTCTTTTTTAGTTTTACTATTTAAAATTCAGTGAAGCTCATTATAATGGAGAAATTTGACATTCCACAAATACATCATTAGTTTTTCAGGGTTACAGGTAATTATGGCTCAGTACATCATTTGTAACCGAGTTACATGTTATTCATCAAAGTATAACTTTGTTCAAGCCTTTTGCTGTGGGTCTTCAGAAGATAAAGGAGCGGAATTGGAGCAGCACGGTAGCATTGTGGATAGCACATTTGCTTCACAGCTCCAGGGCCCCAGGTTCGATTCCGGCTTGGGTCACTGTCTGTGCGGAGTCTGCACATCCTCCCCATGTGTGCGTGGGTTTCCTCCGGGTGCTCCGGTTTCCTCCCACAGTCCAAAGATGTGCAGGTTAGGTGGATTGGCCAAGCTAAATTGCCCTTAGTGTCCAAAATTGCCCTTAGTGTTGGGTGGGGTTACTGGGTTATGGGGATAGGGTGGAGGTGTGGACCTTGGGTAGGGTGCTCTTTCTAAGAGCCGGTACAGACTCGATGGGCTGAATGGCCTCCTTCTGCACTGTAAATTCTATGATAATCTATGAATTAGGCCGCCATTCGATCATGGCTGATCCCATCCTGGCTTGAACTCCACCATCCTGTCCGATCGCCATAACCCTTAAAGCCATTACCAATTATAAATCTGTCTAACGCCTCCTTTAATTTACTCATTGTCCTAGCATCCACTGCACTCTGGGGTAGCGAATTCCACAGATTCACAACCCTTTGGGAGAAGTAGTTTCTCCTCAACTCTGTATTAAACTTGCTACCTCTTATCCGAAGATTATGACCTCTCGGTCTAACAGTTTAAAAAGTGGAAGTTCATGTTAAATTAAGACCCTTCTGTTATGGGCCAGGGTTTAGAGAACCCTAAAGTGTATCATGGAGTTCACCTGACACACAACTTTTAATAGATTGTGGTATGGGGAACACACGGCCCACTCTACAGGTGTGGTACAGCAGAAATGGAAAAGTATTTTTTAAAGCAAAACAATGTCTATTCTATGAACTCAAGTTTACCTTTTTGAAACATACAGTGAACATCTTAGCAACCATCAATTCAAATACAACCCCCAAAGAATACAACACTAAGTAATCCTGAATAAATTCCCAAACAACATCCAGAAGACAAAAGAAACACCTTTCAACAGAAGCACATTAACTTTAAATTCACCACTGAAAACAGTTATAATTCTGAATTCACCAAATGATCAAGAGATAGTCTTTTCATGGCAGAGAGAACAGCAGTACACCTGCTTTGTCTGGCTTCAGCTCCAACACTGAAAACAAAACCAGAAAACACAGCCACACCCAAGCTTTTCCCAAAGTGAAACTAAAAAGCAGTGCCAGAGCTCAGCTCCACCCACACTCTGACATCACTGCAGTAACATGAGCAGACATTTCTTAAAGTAACATTTTCATGTCACCTCCCCCCAAGAAAAAATAAATAAACCATTTTACACCTTCTCACTATCCTTTAAGAAATGCACACAGTAAATATACTTTCTCATTTCAAAAAACAACACACGCAAATAGGTATAATAATATAGTCCATTTTTTTTTGTTCTTCTTCCTCCAACTGAAATCCTTCTTGATTGACAGTCTCTTTGAACAAGAAGGTCTATGAACGATCCGTCCAGTTCTCTACGCCTCGGCATTTCTCTTTAAAGTCAGAAACTTTAGTTCAATCTGATCACAGAGTCCCTTGCAATTCTCCAACACACGAGCATTGGTTATCACAGCTTTCAGGCAGTCAAATGCCTGTTGAAAGTCTGCTGTCCACTGAAACTTTCGACGTTTCTTCAACAAGTCCATCAGTGGAGTAATCACGTTGCAAAACCTTTGCACAAATGTTCGATCAAATCCACTCATGCCAAGAAATCGCATTATTTCCCTTTGTCTTGAGGGTATCGGAAACTCCTCAACAACTGTTGGTTTCACATCCCGTGCGACCATTCGACCCTGTCAAAGAACAAACAAAGAACAAAGAAATGTACAGCACAGGAACAGGCCCTTCGGCCCTCCAAGCCCGTGCCGACCATACTGCCCGACTCAACTACAATCTTCTACACTTCCTGGGTCCGTATCCTTCTATTCCCATCCTATTCATATATTTGTCAAGATGCCCCTTAAATGTCCCTATCGTCCCTGCTTCCACTACCTCCTCCGGTAGCGAGTTCCAGGCACCCACTACCCTCTGCGTAAAAAACTTGCCTCGTACATCTACTCTAAACCTTGCCCCTCTCACCTTAAACCTATGCCCCCTAGTAATTGACCCCTCTACCCTGGGGAAAAGCCTCTGACTATCCACTCTGTCTTTGCCCCTCATAATTTTGTATACCTCTATCAGGTCGCCCCTCAACCTCCTTCGTTCCAGTGAGAACAAACCGAGTTTATTCAATCGCTCCTCATAGCTTATGCCCTCCATACCAGGCAACATTCTGGTAAATCTCTTCTGCACCCTCTCTAAAGCCTCCACATCCTTCTGGTAGTGTGGCGACCAGAATTGAACACAAAACTCCAAGTGTGGCCTAACTAAGGTTCTATACAGCTGCAACATGACTTGCCAATTCTTATACTCAATGCCCCGGCCAATGAAGGCAAGCATGCCGTATGCCTTCTTGACTACCTTCTCCACCTGTGTTGCCCCTTTCAATGACCTGTGGATCTGTACTCCTAGATCTCTTTGACTTTCAATACTCTTGAGGGTTCTACCATTCACTGTATATTCCCTACCTGCATTAGCCCTTTCAAAATGCATTACCTCACATTTGTCCGGATTAAACTCCATCTGCCATCTCTCCGCCCAAGTCTCCAGACAATCTAAATCCTGCTGTATCCTCAGACAGTCCTCATCGCTATCCGCAATTCCACCAACCTTTGTGTCGTCTGCAAACTTACTAATCAGACCAGTTACATTTTCCTCCAAATCATTTATATATACTACAAATAGCAAAGGTCCCAGCACTGATCCCTGTGGAACACCACTGGTCACAGCCCTCCAATTAGAAAAGCATCCCTCCATTGCTACCCTCTGCCTTCTATGGCCTAGCCAGTTCTGTATCCACCTTGCCAGTTCACCCCTGATCCCGTGTGACTTCACCTTTTGTACTAGTCTACCATGAGGGACCTTGTCAAAGGCCTTACTGAAGTCCATATAGACAACATCTACTGCCCTACCTGCATCTATCATCTTAGTGACCTCCTCGAAAAACTCTATCAAGTTAGTGAGACACGACCTCCCCTTCACAAAACCGTGCTGCCTCTCACTAATACGTCCATTTGCTTCCAAATGGGAGTAGATCCTGTCCTGAAGAATTCTCTCCAGTAATTTCCATACCACTGAAGTAAGGCTCACCGGCCTGTAGTTCCCGGGATTATCCTTGCTACCCTTCTTAAACAGAGGAACAACATTGGCTATTCTCCAGTCCTCCGGGACATCCCCTGAAGACAGCGAGGATCCAAAGATTTTTGTCAAGGCCTCAGCAATTTCCTCTCCAGCCTCCTTCAGTATTCTGGGGTAGATCCCATCAGGCCCTGGGGACTTATCTACCTTAATATTATTTAAGACACCCAACACCTCGTCTTTTTGGATCACAATGTGACCCAGGCTATCTACACCCCCTTCTCCAGACTCAACATCTACCAATTCCTTCTCTTTGGTGAATACTGATGCAAAGTATTCATTTAGTACCTCGCCCATTTCCTCTGGCTCCACACATAGATTCCCTTGCCTATCCTTCAGTGGGCCAACCCTTTCCCTGGCTACCCTCTTGCTTTTTATGTACGTGTAAAAAGCCTTGGGATTTTCCTTAACCCTATTTGCCAATGACTTTTCATGACTCCTTCTAACCTCCTGACTCCTTGCTTAAGTTCCTTCCTACTTTCCTTATATGCCACACAGGCTTCGTCTGTTCCCAGCCTTTTAGCCCTGACAAATGCCTCCTTTTTCTTTTTGACGAGGCCTACAATATCACTCGTCATCCAAGGTTCCCGAAAATTGCCGTATTTATCTTTCTTCCTCACAGGAACATGCCTGTCCTGTATTCCTTTCAACTGACACTTGAAAGCCTCCCACATGTCAGATGTTGATTTGCCCTCAAACATCCGCCCCCAATCTATGTTCTTCAGTTCCCGCCTAATATTGTTATAATTAGCCTTCCCCCAATTTAGCACATTCATCCTCGGACCACTCTTATCCTTGTCCACCAGTACTTTAAAACTTACTGAATTGTGGTCACTGTTACCGAAATGCTCCCCTACTGAAACATCTACCACCTGGCCGGGCTCATTCCCCAATACCAGGTCCAGTACCGCCCCTTCCATAGTTGGACTGTTTACATATTGTTTTAAGAAGCCCTCCTGGATGCTCCTTACAAACTCTGCCCCGTCTAAGCCCCTGGCACTAAGTGAGTCCCAGTCAATATTGGGGAAGTTGAAGTCTCCCATCACCACAACCCTGTTGTTTTTACTCTTTTCCAAAATCTGTCTACCTATCTGCTCCTCTATCTCCCGCTGGCTGTTGGGAGGCCTGTAGTATACCCCCAACATTGTGACTGCACCCTTCTTATTCCTGATCTCTACCCATATAGCCTCACTGCCCTCTGAGGTGTCCTCTCGCAGTATATTGTATGGCCAAGGAAAATGACTTGGGCTTTTCCAAATTCAATTTTGGCTAGGTTTATCATCAAACCCGCCTCCTGAAGTTGATCAAATAACTCCATCAGATGTTTTAAATGTTCTTTCCATGTCTGGCTGAAAATTACCAGATCATTGATGTATACCGCACAATTGGGTAATCCTGAAATGACTTTGTTAGTTTACTGTTGAAATGTGGTTGGGGCGTTTTTCATGCCAAATGGCATAACGTTAAATTGGTATATACCATCTGGAGTCACAAAAGCTGAAATCTCCTTCTCCCTTTCGGATAAAGGTACCTGCCAGTAACCTTTAAGTAAATCCGGTTTGGAAATAAAAGCTGATTGTCCCACTTTCTCAATGCAATCCTCCAAACCTGGGATAGGATAAAAGTCCGTTCTTGTAACTGCATTAACCTTTCTATAGTCCACACACAACCATTGGGTACCGTCTGGTTTAGGTACCATCACTATGGGTGAGCTCCATTGGCTGCAACCCACTTCAATTATGCCATTTTTAAGCATACTCTCAATCTCTTTGTTAACCTGTGCCAATTTTAAAGGGTTAAGTCAGTATGGATGTTGTTTGATTGGAACAGCCATTCCCACATCTACATCATGTATAGCCATTTTAGTACATCCCAATTTATCTCTACAAACTTGCCCATGTGATATCAATAACTCTTTCAGGTCAGTCCGTTTTTCCTCTGGAAGGTAACTCAACAATTTATCCCAATTTGTAAGAACATCCTCGTTTTCCAATTTAATTTGAGGTATGTCAAATTCACAGTCATCTGGATTTGGTTCGTCACTTTGAGTTAGAATCATTAAAACCGCCTTTTTCTCTCCTTCCCTTTCAAAGTACCTTTTAAGCATATTCACATGACACATTCGGTGAGTCTTCCTTCGATCTGGTGTTTTACCACATAATTCACCTCACTTAATTTCCTTTCAATCTGAAACGGTCCACAAAACCTTGCTTTTAAAGGTTCACCTACCACTCGTAACAACACTAAAACTTTGGGCGGGATTCTCCACTCCCGCGCCAAAATGCCCACGCCGTCGTGAACGCCGTCGAGGTTCACGACGCTGCGAAACAGCCCCGATCCCGAACGATTCAGGCCCCGACAATGGGCTAGGATCGGGGCCGCGTCATCTACACACGCCATGCCTTGTCGCCGCATAAAGGCGGCGCCGCATAGGTGACGCGGCCGGCGCCGCATAGATGACGCGGCCGGCGCCGCATAACTGGCATCACCCGCGCTTGCGTGGGTTGGCCGGCGCCAACCGGCGCATGCGTGGTTGCTGTCCTCTCTAAGTCCGCCCCGCAAGAAGATGGCGGACGGATCTTGCGGGGCTGCAGAAGGAAGGAGGTCCTCCTTCAGAGAGGACGGCCCGACGATCGGTGGGCACCGATTGCGGGCCACCCCACATTTGAGGTACACCCCGGTGCAAGGTCCCCCCTCGCCCCCCCCCCCCCCCCGCAGGCTGCCCCCCCAGTGTTCGCGCGCTGTTCCCAACGTCAGCGACCAGGTGTGGACGGCGCCGGGGGGAACCCGCCGTTTTGGCCTGGCCGCTCGGCCCATCCGGGCCTGAAAATAGCGGAGGTGCCGGAGAATCGCCATTTTGGGTGTCTCCGGCGATTCTCTGGCCTGCGGCCCGCGGAACTCGACCGGGCCGTTCCCGCCGCTTGGGAGAATCGCGGGAGGGCGTCGGACCGGCGTCCCGGGAAATTTTGGTGGCCCAGGCGATTCTCTCAACCAGCGCGGGAGTGGAGAATCTTGCCCAATATCTCCACTGGCAAAACTACGGACTTTGGATTTCTTGACCGCTACCCGTTTCATAACATTTTGTGCAACTTTCAAATGTTGTCCAGCCAATTCACCTGCTCTATTTACTCGTTCCCTAAAATTTGACACGTAATCCAATAGTGTAATTTCCGATTTCTCGCCCACCAATTTTTCCTTAATCAATTTAAGTGGTCCTCTTACCTCATGACCAAAAATTAGTTCTCAATGACTGAATTTGGTTGACTCATTAGGTGCATCCCTAATTGAAAACAGTACGAATGGAATTCCTTTATCCCAATCCTCTGGATAATCGTGACAGTGAGCCCTCAACATTGTCTTTAATGTCTGATGCCACCTTTCTAACGCTCCCTGCGATTCTGGATGGTATGCAGTTGATTTAAATTGTTTTATTCCTAAGCTATCCATAACTTCTTTGAATAACCTTGAGGTAAAATTTGATCCTTGATCCGATTGTATTTCTGTGGGTAGTCCATATCTAGTAAAGAATTTAAGTAACTCCTCCACAATCTTTTTAGCTGTAATATTACATACTGGAATGGCCTCTGGAAACCTAGTAGACACATCCATTATAGTCAAAAGATATTGATTCCCACTTTTTGTTTTAGGAAGCGGTCCTATGCAATCAAAAGGTTCCTCAAATGCTGGAATGGGTATTGAGGGCGCTGGTTTTATCACAGCTTGAGATTTCCTATCACTTGATATGTGTGACATGATTGACAAAACTACATCTTTATGTAGTCCAGGCCAATAAAAACGTTTTTGTATTTTAGCTTGAGTTTTCCTGATTCCCAAATGACCTCCCACTGTTACCTCATGTGCAACTTGCAACACCTCCTTTCATCCGCCTGCATATGTAAAGGTCTCCATTTTCTCATCAAGACATCACTTTTACGGTACTAACACTCTGGTATACACTCAGATTCCTCTTCCGTATATGTTTTCTGATGTATTCATTTTATATCTACATCTTTCTATTGTAACTCCGCCAATTTTCCTGAACTAAAAATATCCGCCTCATCCTCCACCATCTGATCAAAAATCATTTCTGATAATTGCACTTCACCTTTATCTTCACTCTCTGATTTCTCCTCTTGTCTGAACCTGAGACTTTGCGACCTTGTTACTCCACAATCCGGAAAAATCCCAAGATATTCGTCCTTCAAAACTTCAATTATCTGATTTTCCACTGGCTTATCAACCACAGTAGGCATCACTCCCACCTGCGGTCCAGCTATATCATTACCCAAGATAAACAGTGTTCCTGGACAAGATAGTTTCTCTATTACTCCTACTACCACTTCACCACTCTTCACTGGACTTTCCAACCTTACCTTATAAAATTGAACACTGCTCCTCTCACCCTGAATTCCACATATCACCACCTTTTCTGCCAACATTCTTCCCAGACTACATAACTCCTCATCTCTTACCATTAGCTCCCGTATCTCTTACAATTGTGACTTCTTTACCTGCTCCTCCTGATACACATGAGTAAACTTTACCCACACAAGTAAATTCTTTAGAGACATCTGGCACCTTCTTATCATTAACTCTTGATCAGGCTGTACAATCTTTTGCACTTCCTTCGCTTCACTTGGGCTTTCCTTCACCACTTTAACAAACCCCACTGTCTTATCCTGTTTTACCACATCAGCCTTCCCAGTGCTTTTCTTCAACCACCAACACTGTGACTTTACGTGGCCTAGTTTATTACAGTGAAAACATTTGATATTTTTCACTTCTTTTCCACCGTCCTGGATTTCTTTTTCAGTCTGAGCTACACTCTCCTTATTATCTCCAATCAGATAACCTTTACCTTTACCACTTGAGTATTTCTCATGTCCCCAGTTTCTATCCCTCACATGCTTTGAGAAGCAGCACGGTAGTACAAGTGACTAGTACTGTGGCTTCACAGCTCCAGGGTGCCAGGTTCGATTCCCCGCTGGGTCACTGTCTGTGCGGAGTTTGCACTTTCTCCCTGTGTCTGCGTGGGTTTCCTCCGGGTGCTCCGGTTTCCTACCACAGTCCAAAAATGTGCAGGTTAGGTGGATTGGCCATGCTAAATTGCCCTTAGTGTCCGAAAGGTTAGGAGGGGTTATTGGGTTACAGGGATGGGGTGGAAGTGAGGGCTTAAGTGGGTTGGTGCAGACTCGATCGGCCGAATGGCCTCCTTCTGCACTGTATGTTCTATGTTATCTATGTGTGGGCTGCACGGTAGCATTGTGGATAGCACAATTGCTTTACAGCTCCAGGGTCCCAGGTTCAATTCCCGGCTTGGGTCACTGCCTGTGCGGAGTCTGCACATTCTCCCCGTATCTGCGTGGGTTTCCTCTGGGTGCTCCGGTTTCCTCCCACAGTCCAAAGATGTGCGGGTTAGGTGGATTGACCATGCTAAATTGCCCATAGTGTCCAAAATTGCCCTTAGTGTTGGGTGGGGTTACTGGGTTATGGGGATAGGGTGGAGGTGTGGATCTTGGGTAGGGTACTCTTTCCAAGAGCTGGTGCAGACTCGATGGGCCGAATGGCCTCCTTCTGCACTGTAAATGCTATGAAATTCTATGAAATTCTATGCTGAAACTGATGTCGGAAACCAAGCTTTGATTTATGAACTAATTCATAATCATCTGCCATTTCTGCTGCTACTCTCACAGTTTTAACCCTCTGTTCTTCCACATGAGTTCTCACTACATCAGGAATTGAATTTTTAAACTCCTCCAAAAGTATAATTTCTCTGAGAGCTTCATACGTTTGATCTATTTTCAAAGCCCTTATCCACCTATCAAAATTACTCAGTTTGATCCTTTCAAACTCCATGTAAGTTTGACCAAATTCTTTCCTTAAATTTCTAAACCTTTGTCTGTAGGCTTCAGGCACTAGTTCATCTGCACCGAAGATGGATTTTTTTCACCTCCTCATACATCCCATATACCTCCTCCGGTAGTGATGCAAACACTTCATTCGCCCTACCTACCAGCTTTTTTTGAATCAGTAATACCCACATGTCCTGTGGCCATTTCATTTGTTTAGCTACCTTTGCAAATTAAATGAAAAAGGCTTCTACCTCCTTCTCATCAAACCTTGGCAATGTTTGGACATATTTAAATAGATCCACACCAAGCCTTCGACTATGACGCTCTTTCTCACTATCCTCATCACTATCATCCAATTGTACGTTTCCCTTTACGTCTGCCAATTTTAACTGACTATCATGTTTCATGGCCATTTTCTGAAGTTCAAACTCTCTCTCTTTATATTTTTCCCTGATCTGTATCTCCCTTTCTCTTTCTTTTTGTTCTGCTAAGGCTATTCTTTCGTTTCTTCTTTCTTCTCTCTCTTTCTTTTTCCTCTCTTTCGTATTCAAGCCGCTTTAATTCTTTCTCATGTTCAATTTGTTTAAGTTGTAACTGAATTTTTGCCATTTCCAATGAGTCAAACTGTATCTCATGCGATTTTAAATGCTTTGCCACCGCCATACTTATCTCACCTTTTCGCATTTTGTCAGGTAATGTTAACTGCAATGTTTTTGCCAAATCCAACAGTCTTGTTTTTAGTCTCTGTCCGTAAGGTACTGCGTGTGACCATCTCAACCCCCCAAAACTTCTGAGCCTCTGAAAGTGCCATTGTCCACAGTACACTCCCTACTTAAACTAAAATACCACACCTGAAATGCAACCACAATATGCTCACCCCTCACTGTCTTTAAGTTCACTAAGCCAATCCAATAGATAGCCCCCAATTTGTTATGGGCCAGGATTTAGAAAACCCCAAAGTGTACCATGGAGTTCACCTGACACACAATTTTTACTCGATTGTGGTATGGGGAGCACACGGCCCACTCTACAGGTGTGGTACAGCAGAAATGGAAAAGTTATTTAAAAGCAAAACAATGTTTATTCTATGAACTCAAGTTTACCTTTTTAAAACATACGGTGAACATCTTAGCAACCATTAATTCAAGTACAACCCCCAAAGAATACAACACTAAGTAATCCTTAATAAATTGCCAAACAACACCCAGAAGACAAAACAAACACCTTTTAACAGAAGCACATCAGGTTTAAATTCACTACTGAGAACATTTATAATTCTGAATTCACCAAAATGATCAAGAGATAGTTTTTTCATGGCAGAGAGAACTACAGTATACCTGCCTTGTCTGGCTTCAGCTCCAACACTGAAAACGAAACCAAAAAACACAGACACACCCAAGCTTTTCTCAAAGTGAAACTAAAAAGCAGAGCCAGAGCTCAGCTCCACCCACACTCTGACATCACTGCAGTAACATGAGCAGACAGACATTTCTTAAAGTGACATTCTCATGACACTTCAAAAGCGTACCCCGTGGAGGAGTGCGAATCACCAACAGTAATGTCTGAATTTCTCCATTTAATTGTTCACTCCATAGTTGCTGACAGATTCTCAGTTGTAATGATGGCGAGCATTTGACATCTTTACTGACATTGGAATCCCAAAATCTGGACCAATGCTTTAACCTTTTTGGGGGATCCTAGTCAAAATAGCACAAAAGCTCCCACAACTCAACCACCAAGAATATTCTTGAACAATGAATGGCAAATGTTTAAACAACATCTGCTAACTGCGGAAAGTTAGAAATTTGGGATAAAATTGTTTTGTATGGTATTGATTAAGACTTTGTTACATATGCAGTGTTTTTTATTATCTGGCACCATAGATATGTTCTCATACTGAATTAGACACGTCCATCTCTCTCGGGTACCACATCCATGAGACCAAGTCTGCTTGGTGATTGTAAAGAGCCTTGATTCTAGGAGACACCACAATCAAATCCCCGAAATCTTTATCCATAGTTTTCATGCTGGCATTACCAGTTGGAGTCAGGGAATCCCATTCAGACTCTGCCTGAACTCTTCCCCCTAGCCAGGGTTGCCTGAAAGCACGAGCATGAATGGTCACCAGAGAGTCAATGGTGCTTCTTCTAGATGACAAAGAAATGAACATGGAGGTCTGCATATGGATGAAGTACTTCCTAATCAGAGGAGAAACAATGAGGCTGCAAGGGTTCCAGACTATTTAGCGTGACTGCAGAATGTGGGCACAGAGCTGAAGCCTTGCTGGCTCCGCCCTCACTAATAATACACCGTCAGTTAAACATTAATAAGCAAAGGCTGAAGTCCTCAGAAGTGTTGCCATGTTTTTCGCCACATAAATTTGAACATATGTATTTGACTCATTGACAAAAGCTACCCAGTGTGCATCCCTTAAGAACAGGATTGAACCGCTACCTGCTGTGAGCTAATGATTACAGGGGCAGCAAATTAATGCTGATTGGTGTGGTTCTCATAGAGCGGGTTGAGGGAGGGGAAGGGAGGGAGGAGAGGTTGCATGGTCCCCATGTGCTGTACATATGTGCACAGTCCATCTGAAATGACTGATCATGCGCCAGGCTGCATTTATAAGCATCAGATTTTGCTGGTTTTGAAGGTAGTTATTCAAAAATAACCCCAGCTGGAAGAGAGATCTGAGCTGGTGTTTGTGAACAGCCCGTCGTAATGAATGCCCTTATTAAGAAGTAACAGGGACGGAACATGAGAGGTTACCTCTACGAACCACTCCTGCAACTCATGCAGAAGGAACCAGGATTTACAAATGATCGTTAGTATTGCACCAGGTAATTCGAATCCTTGGAGGACTTCAGGCACATCTGTATCAACATCAAAACTGAGATGAGAGCACAAGTCTACTTCAATCATGGAATGCAGAAAAATCCAGAAATGATGTACATTTCTGTACACTCTAACTTTATTGAATCATATTTATGAGGGACATACAGAAATTATACGGGCGATGTTGAGCACGCACTTGCCGACATGTGAGAAAATCCAGAGAGAATCGAAAAACGCGATTCTCTGCGGTGTGATTTAGATTTACGATTTTCAACCCCCCCCGGTCCGGTGGAGTAGTGTCAATCACTCCACGGGAACATCATTTTAATACATCAGCACGACATTAGCAAGCACTCACTCTGCCTTCGCCCCTCACGGAATATTCGCCGGGCACCGATGTGGCGTCACACCAGTTTCATTTACAACATGTCTGCATAGAATTTACAGTGCAGAAGGAGGCCATTCGGCCCATCGAGTTTGCACCGGCTCTTGGAAAGAGCACCCTACCCAAGGTCAACACCTCCACCGTATCCCCATAACCCAGTAACCCCACCCAACACTAAGGGCAATTTTGGACACTGAGGGACAATTTATCATGGCCAATCTTTGGACTGTAGGAGGAAACCGGAGCACCCGGAGGAAACCCACGCAGACACGGGGAGAAAGTGCAGACTCCGCACAGACAGTGACCCAAGCCAGGAATCGAACCTGTGACCCTGGAGCTGTAAAGCAATTGTGCTATCCACAATGCTACCGTGCTGCCCAAACAGAGAGAACATAGAACATACAGTGCAGATGGAGCTGTAAAGCAATTGTGCTATCCACAATGCTACCGTGCTGCATAAACGTGAATCTGCCGGCCTCACCTTCGAGGGGGATATCAGAGGTGAGCGTGCAGGCAGCCATGATTCTCCAGGGTCTTCAATGCTCAGGGTGCACCGGAGAGGAAATGAAGAATGGAGGACACAGATAAGTTCAACTCGAGGCCAGGGCTGGGGTTCAGTCTCTCAATCTTGGGGGTGGGGGATGGGGGGGAGGGGGGAGGGAGTCATAGCAGATCTTACCTTCCCCTCATTGCTGGGTGGCCCTTGCTTTATTGCTTTAAGGGAGTCTGAAGTCTGGCATGCAGGCATCACTTCCTGTGCCCTCCTTGCTGGGCTTGTGCTCAAATCACCGCTGAGGGAGTCCCCATCCTTAGTGGGAGCTGGAAAGTGGGTGGGAGGAGGTGAATACAGAGGTTCAGCACTGGGGTTGACTGTGAGGTTCTTGGATGGGGATTCATGCGAGGCCGGACTCAGGAATGGGTCACAACAATGCCTCATGAGGAATGAAGCCCCCCTCACCTGGGAAAGCACGACTGCGGTGTGAATAGAACCCCACACTCAGGCAGCACCATGAGGACAAACGGGGTAAGCTGTATGGAATTTCAATTCCACATGTTTGGGAAGTTTGACTGTCAGGAAATAGTGTGTTGAGCTGTGAACTGGGAAAATGAGAGTGCCCTCTCGGGATGTCATGCTAATTCCATGCTTCACTCTAATCAGCTGTGACTCATCTGCACAAAAGGCAGTCATTTTCCTGATATGCCATCTCACTCTTCATTGACTAGTCAATTGTGCCAATAAAATCTGAAGAGCTAAACAGCCGTGTCGCTGATGGGAGTCCCAAGCATTGAACTCCAAGGCTGCTGCAAAAGTTAACCTCACGCAGATCACACTGATGCGCAGGTTAGGTAGGGTTGCGGGATGGGGCGCTTAGGTGGGCTGCTTTTTCAGAATCTATGCAGACTTGATGGGCCGAATGGCCTCCTTCTGCAGTGTAGTAATTCCATGTTCTCCGTGTGTACCCCAATGCAAAAAGTCATGGTGAAGTCTACCATCTTTCACCCTGTTATAGGTCATGTTGGGGGACACCTTTGAGGTGCCCCATGAGGATGCAGATGCTGCTCCCTTGCATCCACTCAACTGCCCTGTCACCTGACGTGAGGATTTGGGGGGCTTCTTGGGGAAATGTTGGGGGAGATGTGCTGCTGAGACGCTCAAGGGTCCAAGTGCCTAATCCTGGTGGAGGACAGCTCTGGAGATTTGTCAGAGTGAGGGGGTAGGGTGCGAGGCCTAGTGGAGAGGCACTCACTAAGAGGGGCGTGCGCATGTGGAGGTCCCAGAGGAGTGGAGGGTTGAGGGACAGGGCTCTGGCAGTAATACTCACTGCTGACTTTGGTGTTCTCTTCTTTTCAGTGCAATGTTCTGGAGAATCATGGAACCTGATGACTTAGCGTTTCTGCAAGTAGCAATTCAACAGCAGCAGAGACAGATGTGCCAGTGCATGTGGCCAGGACCAGCACCATGCAGAGGAGGATGAGGCAGTGCCCATAGCTGTTCCGGAAGCAGAATCACAGAGGGTGAAGTCCCATGGGAAACGCTACCAGCAAAGGGTCTTCCGACATCAGACAACCTACTTACAGATTTCCGAGCCTCAGTGTCGACAAAGACTGCGCCTGCTCCGGGGGACAATAGTCCACATTTTCCATATCTTGCAAGAGTGGGCACCACATGGGATGGGAGGACGCCCACTGCCTGTGGCCCTTCACCGCGGCTCTGACCTTTTATGCGAGCGGTTCGTTTCAGGGCAGCGACAGTGATATGCGTAGCATCTCCCAGTCAACTGTGCACAAATGCAGGGAGGTATCAGATGCACTTCATGCGAGGGCCCACATGTATATCAACTTGTACTGGGACCAGGAGAGCCAGAACCTCAGGGCTGTGAGCTTTGCCTATTTCACAGGCATGCCCCAGGTGCATGGTGTGATAGACTGCACCAACGTGGCTCTTCGGTCTCCATGGCAACATGCGGCAAAGTAACGAGTCTCATGCATCATTGCATGCTCTAGTCGAGCAGGCGATTGGACTGTTCAAAATTGGACTGTTCCAGTGTCTGGACCGGCCAGAGGGGAGCCGTGAAATGCAGCCCTCACAGGGTGTCCCGCATTATTGTGGTCTGCTGCGCTCTCCACAACTTGGCGCTGCAGAGGGAAGGCCAGCTGGAACAGAAGGATTTGGAGGAGTACCACATATCCTCGGATGAGGAGGAGATCAGGGAGGGTGGTGGAGGAGGAGGACAAAGGGCCTCGAATCACGGGCAGGGCCCACATGGGCCAATGAGCTAGGGACACTCTCATAACCTCTCGGTTTGAGGACGAGGAGGACTAGGGGTGAAGACATTTCCCACTTTGTGACTGTAATGTCATCATGAATGTGGTGCAGAGGTAGTTTTTCATGATGGTGCCCTATTCCATGGGCTGGGTGATAAAGCCATTTGCCAGACTCTGCGGAAGAATGAGGATGCATTGCAGACCGGGCGATGCTCCTCTCATCCTCAGCCAGCAGCAGCACATCTTCACTGAAGCATCAGTGCGGGAGATATAACACTGCCATTCTCACAGTGCACAGGGATGAAACGCTGACAGGGTGGATGATCTGCTGTGATCAGAGTGATGTTTATCTACAGGCTATATTACAGTGGTGACCTATTTTAATCAGTGCCTATGTTCACCCATGCCAACTCGATATCTACTGTTTCTTACTCTTCCTCATCTTTCCGCTATGTCTCAATGTTGCTCCAGGGTCCACAGTCGAGTTTGAGGCGGTCTGCTGAATTCTACACCCTGTCGTCTGAGATTACCTTGACGGGCATTCCCTCGAGGGCCTGGGCCTTAAGGGTCCAACCCTACTTTTGGGCAGCGCAGCTGTTGCAGTCCTACCCTCCCCGGTGTGCTGGGCTGGAGGTATGTCACTCATAGGGAGCGGGGCGTCAGATGAGATGGGCACTCCCAGAGTCTGCTGGGTGGAGGGCCCTGGGCAGCGCTCCGACTGATCTACTTCCCTCTGGGTGTCTGGGGGGCCCTGCGCTCCTCCATAGGATAGAGGGGCAGCTCAAGTGTGATCCAGAAGCCCTGCCATCCTCTGGCGCTGACACTCGTGGATTCCAACCAGTGCCTGCACCATGCAGTTGAATCCCCGCACTATGGATCTCAAGCCCTCAGCCACAGAGGTCATGAGTTGAGCCAGGTAGTGTACATCCCCCACCATGGAGTGTATCTCCTGCACCCAAGGTCTCCGCTGTGGACACCGCCCTCACAGTGTTGGCCTCATTGCGTTGGAGTGATGGCTCCATCTCCTCGGACATAATGCGATGGGACGCCTCCAGTTGCCTTGCAGTCGGAGGAAGGGTGTTGTCAGTGGTCGCTCTGAGATGGCCTAACAGTCTATTCAAGCCAGTGTCTCACAACTACCCTCAAAAGGGCAATTAGGAATGGGCAATAAGTACCACGTCATGAATGATGGAAAGGTCCACAGCACAAAACTGCACACCATTTGACAATAATTAGTAACTTCACTAAAAGTTGTCGCAGGATTTGTTGTTGTAAGATGACAATGTCACCCCAACACACATGGGGATGAACATCTGAGGTTGGGTTTACAGGGAGAGCCACAAATTGACATGAACCATTTTTTTGTTGAGCTGGAAGGGAAAAATATTGTTTTTCCGAGGATTGAGACTCTTCCCAAAAACATGTAAAAAAAAAAATTAAAACGAGTTGGAAAAATACGAATTCTTCAAATCGGGCTCTGAGGATGAGACATTGTGAACATAAAACCGCGACTGAGAATTTGAGACAAAAGCTTGACGAAGATGAGGACGTGTCTTTAAGTGTTCCTTCCTTTAAAACTCACACAATGTATCATGGAGCTTTACTGAAGGGTTATTAGACTACATATATTTGACATAATTTCAGCTTTTAGGACAATACTAATGTAGCAATATATAAAAGGGCTTTGTTCAATATGTCTGATTTATATTTGCCTAAAGTGTGGAGTATTAAAATAAATCATTGACCTTGGCAACATCCTTTAAAAATTTTGACAATTAATGTCTTGAATTAAAAAGCCAGTATTTAAAATTCTGCAGGTCCCCTACAGTTTTATCGGCACGGTTACACTTCACCTTTTTTTTCACATTAATTGGTCACTTTGATCAATGCACTGGGTGATATCATCACAAATTTCTCACATGATGGAGGGTTCAAATGGCTGCAAAAAAAAAATGAACCATTGAAAACGGAAGAAACAGCACCAAAAAAACCCCGAACCAGCACTTTTTATGTTTTGGGCATTGCAATTATTTTTAAATGGGATTAATTACTTGTTAGTCTCCCGCTGGCAATTCCTCAAATTGCTAAAGAGAATCAACCCGCTTCCTTCTGGAACCTGAAGGATTTATTTGTCTGGGGCAGAGATTGCATCATATCGTAGATAAGTGGATTAACAGATAATGTTCCCGTGGTCATTTCTGAACTGGGTTGAACAGCCTGAGGAGGTAGAGAGACATTTCCAGGGATTTTTATTTTTAACCCATTTTGAACCCTGTTTTTTTTTTTAACCTCTCCCACGGTGGCAGAGTGGTTAGCACTGCTGCCTCACAGCGCCAGGGACCCGGGTTCGATTCCCACCTTGATGACTGTCTGTGTGGAGTTTGCACCTTCTCCCCGTGTCTGCGTGGGTGTTCTCCGAGTGCTCTGGTTTCCTACCACAGACCAACGATGTGCAGCTTAGGTGGATTGGCCATGCTGAATTGCCCCTTAGGGCGAGGTTACAGGGTGGGGGATAGGGCCTAGGTAGGTGGTCTTTCAAAGAGTTGGTGCAGACACGATAGGCCGAAAGGCCTCTTTCTGTACTGTAGGGATTCTATGATTATATGAACAGATTACATAGCTGTTGCAGTGGTGGATTGTAAAATAGGAAACAACCAGCCATGATGATACAGCTGACCTGACTATATTTTGCTGATCGCATTCTCGTTACTATTGAATGTACATCCATTTATGCCACTTAGAAATTCATTCCTCCGCCAGTGGAGGCATGAGAACTCACAGAAAACTGAGCTTCAGAAAACTGGCTGAAGACCTGCCTCACTAGATCTCCTATCTTCCTACTTGTGAACTTCTGTCCAGTCTCAGGATGATGTTAACCAAAGGACGATGCTCCGTCTCAATGGAATTTCTCCAAGCCTACAACTAAACGCAGGCATTCTTTTTCGATTTGAGCATACCTCTGCTCTGTTGTCGGCATGGGTGCATATGCTACAGGTTTCCAATTGCCATGCTCGAGTTGCAGAAGAACTGCTCCCAGACCATCTTTGGACCTATCTGTTGGCACTTTAATCTGCTTACATGGGTCAAAAAATGTGAGGATTAGCGTGGTGGTTAGTGACGTCTTGAGCTTCTTCCACTCTTGCTCATGTTGCTCAGTCCAAGTGAAATCCGTTGTCTTGTGCAGGAGATCAGGTAGATGTGTTGTTTTTACTGACAGGTTTGGAATGAATTTCCCTCTAAAATTGATCATACCCATCACTCTTAAGATGGCTTTCTTGCCGTGTGGTTTTGGCATGTTGAGAATTGCTTGGATATTGTCCTTGTCAGGTTCAATGCCATGCGATGAGAGTTTGTCACCTAGGAATGTGGCTTCAGTGACTCCAAATTGGCACTTTTGCTTGTTGGGCTTCAGCCCATTTCTCCTGATGCTCGTTAGAACTTTAAGTAACCTCGCATTGTGCTCTTCTTTTTTTTGGTTGCAAAATTTAGACTACCCAATTATTTTCTTCCCCAATTAAGGGGCAATTTAGCGTGGCCAATCCACCTAAGCTGCACATCTTTGGGTTGTGGGGGTGAAACCCACGCAGACATGGGGAGAATGTGCAAACTCCACACGGGCAGTGACCCAGGGCCAGGATTCAAACCCGGATCCTCAGCGCCGCAGTCCCAGTGCTAACCACTGCGCCACATGCCGCCCGTATTGTGCTCTTCTATGGTTGAGCCCAAAACGATGATATCATCCACATACACACCTTCAATGCCTTCCATTATGTGCTCCACGCCACGGTGAAAAATTTCTGATGCCGAAATTATGCCAAACGGCATTTTCAGAAAGTAGTACTGTCCAAATGGCGTATTGAAATTGCAGTATTTTGTACTTTGTTCCTATAGCTTTAGTTGCCAGAAACCCTGAGATGCGTCAAGTTTCAAAAAGAATTGTGCACCAGCCATCTCAGATGTGATTTCCTCACACTTCGGTATTTGGTACTGTTCTGTTTTGCCAGTCTCGTTAGGATCTTTAGGATCCATGCATATACAAATAGCACCATTCCTTTTCTTCACACAAACCATGGAGTTTACCCAGTCGGTAGGTTCTTCTATTTTTCTGATTACTTTTAATTTTGTCATTCTGTCCAGCTTCTTTTTGAGGCGATCCCGAAGGGGTGCAGGCACTTTCTGGGTGCCTGTATCACAGGTTTTGTGTCCTCTTTGAGTTGTATCTTGTAGGTGAATGGTATTGTACTAAAACCTGTGAGCACTTTGCTGAATTTGCTGATAATGTTCTCAGAATCGTTGGTGTGTTGATCCAATCCGTTGCGGAAGCTATATACCAACAAGCAAGGAGCAGCCCTTAGTTGGCCATTGAGTGGCTACTTGTAGGCCCTCAATCGAGCAAGGACGGGGCTAGGCCTTACCAACCCCTCACTTCAAGAAGGCGACCATCATCCCTGTACCAAAACAAAGTCAAGCAGTGTGCCTTAATGACTATCGTCCAGTGGCTCTGACATCCATCATCATGAAGTGCTTCGAAAGGTTAGTCACGGCACAAATCAACTCCAGCCTCCCGGACTCCACTACAGTTTGCCTACTGCTGCAATAGGTCCACAGCAGACGCCATCTCCATGGCCCTGCACTCTACCCTGGAACACCTAGATAACAAAGACACCTATGTCAGACTCCTATTGATCAACTACTGCTCAGCCTTCAACACCATCATTCCTACGAAACTCATCTCCAAACTCCGTGGCCTTGGCCTCGGCTCCTCCCTCTGCGACTGGATCCTGAACTTTCTAACCCACAGGCCACAATCAGTAATGATAGGCAACAACACCTCCTCCACAATCACCCTCAACACCGATGACCCACAAGGCTGTGTCTTCAGCCCCCTACTATACTCCTTATAGTGGGTCGGATTTCAAACAATGACGAGACAGAGTACAGGAATGAGATAGAGAATCTGGTGAACTGGTGCAACAACAATAATCTCTCCCTCAATGTCAACAAAACGAAGGAAATTGTCATCGACTTCAGGAAGCGTAGTGGAGAACATGCCCCTGTCTACATCAATGGGAACAAAGTAGAAAGGGTCGAGAGCTTCAAGTTTTTAGGTGGACAGATCACCAACAGCCTGTCCTGGTCCCCCCATGCCGATACTATAGTTAAGAAAGCCCATCAACGACTCTTCTTTCTCAGAAGACGAAGGAAATTTGGCATGTCAGCTACGACACTCACCAACGTCTACAGATGCACCATAGAAAGCATTTTTTCTGGTTGTATCACAGTTTGGTATGGAGCCTGCTCTGCCCAAGACCGCAGGAAACTACACAAGGTCGCGAATGTAGCCCAGTCCATCACGCAAACCAGCCTCCCATCCATTGACTCTATTTATAATTCCTGCTGCCTCAGAAAGGCAGCCGACATAATTAAGGACCCCACGCACCCCGGACATACTCTCTTCCACCTTCTTCCGTCAGGAAAAAGATACCAAAGTTTGAGGTCACGTACCAACCGACTCAGGAACAGCTTCTTCCCTACTGCCATCAGACTTTTGAATGGACCTACCTCGTATTAAGTTGATCTTTTCTCTACACCTTGCTATAACTGTAACATTGAATTCTGCAGTCTCTCCTTCCTTCCCTATGTACGGTATGCATTGTTTGTATAGCATGCAAGAAACAATACTTTTCACTGTATACTAATACATGTGACAATAATAAATTAAATCAAATCAAATCAAATCAGTAAAATCACTGCCAGGTCAGGAGTGGGCAGTCAGGTGGCTGGAAGGGCACCTGGAGAATTTTACAGGCCCTCCCGCCTGCATACCCAACAGCAGGGGAGCTTAAAATTCTTTCCAATCTGTCTGGCACGGTCCAAACTGCCAAAGGGAACATCAGCAAAATATAAATAAATCTTCAGCCAATCCAAAGAACAAATTACTGATGCACTGTTCATCGGGATAAAGAATTGCAATACTTTCCCCATAGTCAACTCACAACACAACTAAAGGTTACATTTTTTTGTGTCCAAGAATTTCAAAGCACCATTGATTTGCCTGTTTGGCTCAATAGACCATTGTGCACAATCCCATAGTTTATAAGTACGCAAGAGTGTTCACTAACCCGTCATCAACATCTGACCATCAGAACAATGCCGAGCCCTGCTTCACGTGCAGTTGTGCATACTTTAAGGCAATCCATCATGCCAGGAGTTTTGACAAAGGTGTAGACTGGGTTATCATTCGATTGAGTCAGCAGCCCTGACTCAATCGACCCTTCATAGACGACAAAAACAATGGCCGATACACTTCAAATACAATGGTGGGCAATTTACCAACTTCGTTGGAGGTGATGGGGTGGATGTGGAAATATAGGACACAAGGCGGGATTCTCCAAACCCCCGCCGGGTCGGCGAATCCCCGAGGGGCGGCGCAAATTCTGCCCCATCGCCCCAACATCGGCTGTCGTATTCGCCGGCGCCGTTTTTCGGGTGGGGGCGGGATTCCTGCCACGCCGGTCGGGGGCCGTTGGCAGCAGCCCCCCGGGCAATTCTCTGGGCCCCGGTGGGCTGAGCGGCCGTCCATTTTTGGCCAGTCCCGTCGGCGTAGATTATGCATGGTCCCACACGGCGGGACCTGGCAGGTAAGTCAGCTGGGGCGGTCCTCGGGGGGGAGCGCGGAGGGGATCCGATCCCGGGGAGGGCCCCCACGGTGGCCTGGCCCGCGATTGGGGCCCACCGAATCTGCGGGCGGGCCTGTTCCATGGGGGCACTCCTTCCTTCCGCGCCAGCCCCTGGAGGGCTCCGCCATGGCTGGTGCAGAGAAGAGAACCCCCCCCCCGCGCATGCGCCAAAACACAGCGGCAGCTACGCGCATGCACGAGATCACGCTGGCCCTTTGGCGCATGCGCGAACTCGCGCAGTCCCTTCGGCGCTGGCTGGAGCGGCGCCAACCCCTCCGGAGAATTCCGCATTTTCGGGGGCTGTTGATGCCGGAGTGGTTGGCGTTGGTTCTCCCGCCGGTGTGGGTACTTAGTCCCCAGAAGGAAGAATCCCGGCTACAGTGTTTGGGTCAGCTCGCTGACATATTCCTGTCTCCGTATCCATTTCCTGGAGTTGGGCTCCCTGCAGAAGTGGGGGAGATTGATTTAACTAATTAACAGGTCAATTAGCCCCTAATCCGGCGCTGTATTGAAATTTTATGAACAGCACCCAGCTCCCTCACCAACCGACATCCAGCTCTGCCATTTGGAGTAATTCCATTTAATAATAATAATCTTTATTGTCACAAGTAGGCTCACATTAACTCTGCAATGAAGTTACTGTGAAAGTCCTCCAGTCGCCACATTCCGTCGCCTGTCCAGGTACACTGAGGCAAAATTCAGGATGTCCAAATTACCCAACAGCACGTCTTTCGGGACTTCTGGGAGAAAACTGGAGCACCCGGAGGAAACCCACGCAGACACGGGGAGAATGTGCAGACTCCTCACAGACAGTGACCCAAGCTGGGAATCGAACCTGCGACCCTGGAGCTATAAAGCAACAGTGCTACCCACTGAGCTACCATGCTGCCCACAGATAATCGAGGTGGTTCTGCTCACTGTTCAGAAGATACCATTTCGACCTTTGAACCAATTGACTGAACAGCCCTGACCTTCCCTTCAGCCCATCCAGTTTGCTTTCACACGTCAATGTGCCATCTGCTGTTCCCAATTAGATGGTGATTTCCAAAGCAGCCAACGAATTGGCCACCTCACGTCAAATTAAGCCACTTTGTACATGGACCTGGGAATGGTCCCGGCATCAGGCGCCCAATGGCCGTTGGGATATTCAGCCCAATAAGACCACCTCAGAGGGCAATTAGGAATCAACAACATTGATGAGGGTAGGACTGGAGTCACATTTAGGCCAGACCATTTAAAAAAAAATCATTTTTAAGGGATGTGGGTGTCACTGGCTTGGCCAGCATTTGTTGCCCATCCCTAGTTGCCTTTGAGAAGGTGGTGATGGGCTTCATTCTTGAACCTACACAGTCACTGAGGTGTAGGTACACCCACAGTGCTCTTAGGTAGGGAATTCCAGGATTTTGACCCAGTGACAGTGAAGGAACGGTGATATATTTCCAAGTCAGGGTGGTGAGTGACTTGGAGGGAACTTCCAGGTGGTGGTGTTCCCAGGTATCTGCTGCTCTTGTCCTTTCAGATGGTTGTGGTCGTGGGTTTGGAAGGTGCTACCTAAGGAACTTTGGTGAGCTCCTTGCAGTGAATCTTGTAAAAGGTACACATGGCTGCCACTGTGCGCCAGTAGTGGGGAGATTGACTATTTGTGGAAGGGGGAGCAATCAAGATGCTTTTATCTGAATGGTGTTGAGCTTCTTGAACATTGTTGGAGATGCACACATTAAAGCAAGTGGAGAGTATTCCATTACACTCCTGACTTGTGCTTTATAGATGGTGGACAGGCTTTGGGGGCTCATGAGATGAGTTAGTTAGGGCAGGATTCCAGCTTCTCATCTGCTCTTGTAACCATGGTATTTATATGGCTAGTCCAGTTCAGTTTCGGGGCCATGGTTGTCACAATATACATCAGTACATTATGGTGCAATCACACACACACACTGATGGACATGCAGTAGGACCAACCAGCATACATAACACCGCAGCCAATCACCAGTGAGAGCACAAGCACTATAAAGACAGGAGAGTTCCTGCTCATTCTAGCAGCAGCCAGCTCAGAGCACAGAGCTCACAGCCTGCATCACAGACATTCACCATGTGCTGAGTGCCTCACCATAGCTAGTGATAGGAAAGTGTCCACAGTTAAGCTGGTATTGCTTATACCCACGTTTACAGTATGTTAGCATAGTTGAACAGTTAATAAAATAGCGTTACACCACTTCCAGCATTGTTGGCTTGTTTGTGAACCAGAACACCCAACATGACAATGGTAACCCCCAGGATGCTCATAAGACAGAAGGTTCCCTATCGTAAATGCCATTAGTGAACTAGCTGGATTTGAATTCTCATTTTCTGCATTATTAGGCCGGTAGCTAAATTTGAACTTTCATTCTCTGCATTATTAGACCGGTAGCATAACCACTGCATTACTTTATCTATAGTATATGTGCCAATCTGTCTGATAAACTAAGAGTTAATGCTAAAATATTGAAGTTTGAGGAGCAAATAAACAAGTGAGAACCAAGTGATTGCCTTGCATTGCAGATGGTGTGCGAGTATATAAACATACATCAAAGAGATTAATTATGTGGTAAGCTTGCTTTTGTGTGCTTTTTTTTCAATAATGGTTAAGCGACAAAAGTTGCAATTTTAAATGGCAGTAATAAAAAGCACCGTGCAGTATTTTGGGATTGAATGTGAGGCTTAGAAAGAGCTGGGTACCTCAGGCAGGATGTGTACAGGGTCAAAGCAAACTGTTAGTGGCCTACATAGTTTTCTAACTTGTATTCATAGACTTCCTGAAGCTATTAATCTTTTTGTTTGCCATCTGTCTCCAGGTCATGGATGTTGGAGGCTGCCTGAATTCCATGGCCACCTCTTGCCAAGAAAAGCACACATCTCTTTTCAGAGCTGATCTCCTTTACCGCGATATTTCTAAGAGGTTCTACAAACCTACGATGCAACTGATCTGCTCAGTAGTGAAAACATTTCTCCTTATATTGGCCAGCAACTCATAATTCAGGCTGCTACTTCAGTGGAGTACTGAGGAGAGTGCTGCTTTGCCAGAGGTGCTGCCTTTCTGATGGGACGTCGAAACAAACTTCTTCCTGCTCTAGCAGAGGAACGAAAGAAATCCAAGGACTGTATTCAAAAAAGAACAGGGGGAGTTCTCTCAGTACAGAATAAGTAACCCTCAACTGAAATAATTAAAGAAACAAAAGCGTTCAATTGGCCATTTTCCTCTTTGGTCTTTTTGGGAGCTTGCTGTGCACAAAAAATGGCTGTGTTTCTCTAGAAAGAACATAACAACGAGGAACAGAAGTCGGCAATTCAGCCCCTTGAGCCTGCTCCCCCATTCAATATGATCATGGTTGATCTCTCCTGGCCTCAACTCCACTTTCCTGGCCATTCTCCATAGCCCTTCAACCCATTAGTAATTTAAAATCTGTCTAGCTCCTCCTTAAATTGACTCAATGTCCGGGCATCCACTGCACTCTGGGGTAGTGAATTCCACAGATACATCTCTGTTTTAAATCTGCTGCCCCTTATCCTACAACTATAATAATAAATGACCCCTCATTCTAGATTTCCCCACAAGATAAAGCATCCGCTCTGCGACTACTTTGCCAATACCTTTTATCATCTTATATATCTCAATTAGATCATAGAATCATAGAATTTACAGTGCGGAAGGAGGCCATTCGACCCATTGAGTCTGCACTGGCCCTTGGAAAGAACACTCCACACAAGCCCACACCTTCACCCCATCCCTGCAACCCAACAACCCCATTTAACCTTTTTGGACACTAAGGGCAATTTAGCGTGGCCAATCCACCTAACCCGCACATCTTTGGACTGTGGGAGGAAGCCAGAGCACCAGCGGATTCTTTCCGCATGGTCTTACAAAATAAAACAAACTATTGGGGTTTCGGTCCAGTATCCTAACCACTGTTGGAGTCTGGTCTGAGATCGTTATACTGACCTTCTATCCAAGTCAATAAATTACCTTTAATTCCTTGCGATCTTAACCTTGTGTATTAAACTTTTTGCAGCACCTCTACGTTGCAACATTGATGTGAAAGGAAGTACTATGAGATGCCCTAAGGTCATGAAAGGGGCAATAGAAATACAAGTTCTTGTTTTGCCCAGAAATAATTAATCTGTCCCTTTAAATAACAGCCACTGTCTTTAAGAGGCATTTTGGTAGTGTGTCTGCAAAATTTCCCCTTTAAAATTTACTTTCATATACCATTAAAAAAAATAATTTAATTGCCTGTTAAGTGGGCAATATGCTGGAGCTGCCAGCAATATAATTTTAAAAATAATTTCAGGAATAATTTGCTCCTGAAAAAAGAAAGGAATCATTTACATTTGATGGGATGTGGAGTCATTTCCTGTCCTCTCGGAATTGATCTGCAGGACATCAATTGAAAAGTCAGGATTTCAGTAAGTTAGGACCATCAACCTGCCCATAAACAACTTGTTTCTAAATGTTTTTATTTTTTAAAAAACTTTTTTATTCTTATGGGATCCTCGTGTTAATGAACACTTGTAAATTAAAGTTAAACTATGGTGATTCTGCCATTTTATTTTATCGTTTTCTCCCCTAATGATCTGGAGGTACTGGGGTGCATTTTCAGTCACTGCAGCCCTGTGGTAAAGAAAGAGTAAAGTTGCCAGAGTCCCAGGTGATGATTTAACCTGAGGATCGGCATATCTCAGGCGAGGGGCAAGGTTGAGAATGCAGGGCGTTTATGAATAACCTCAGCTGGTACAGGAATTGAACCTGTGCTGTTGGCCTTGCTCTGCATCATGAATCAGTCATCCAGCCAACTGACTAAACCAGCCCCCAGGTACTTCACCCTGTGGTACTTTACATGCCTCATTTAGGAGTCAATGTGACTATTACATGGGACACACAGCACAGAACCAGGCCACCCAGCCCAAGCAGTCCATGCCGGTGTTTATGGTCCACTTGAGCCTCCACCCATTTTTTCTCATCCAAATTTATCATCAATCCCCTTTGTTCCTATCTCCCTAATATGTTTCTCTAACTTCCCCTTAAATGCATCCAGACTACTCACGTCAACCATTCCCTGTGGCAGTGAGTTCCACATTCTCACCGCTCTCCGGGTGAAGAATGGGAAGTCGTTGGGATTCGCTTTTCCCGGAGGCAGCCCACCCCACCAGCAGGTTTCATGGCTTTGTGGGGTGGTTACAATGGGAAATCCCATTGACAAGCGGCGGGAGGATAGAATCCCATCATCAGTGAACGGCACACGGCTGAGAAACACGTGGCTGGGAGACCGGAGAATCCCGCCTCTCTTCTGTATTCCCTCTTGGATTTCTTGATCACTCTCTTGTACCGATGATCTCTAGTTATTCTTCTCCCCACAAATGGAAGCATTGGGCTGGATTTTCCAGGATGTGTTTCACGGCGGCGGAGGCAGCTTGCCATTGGCCAGTGGCAGGATTTTCTGATCCTGCCGCTGTCAAATGGGTTTCCCGTTGTTTACGCCCTCTGCCGCCGGAGGAACTCGTGGTGAACTGTCGCCGTTGGCAGGACCGAGAAACCTCATGGCCAGGAACAACCGGCAAATTCCAGCCAGTCTCTCTGTAGCCACTCTATCAAAGCCTTTCCTAAATTTAAATTCCTTTGTTAGGTCACCCTTCAGCCTCATCTCTTTAAGAGAAAAGGGACTAAACCTGTCATTGTGTATCATGTTGGGCATCATAGCCTAACTCCATCTTATCTTCCGTCCAGGCATTCAGATATAATCCTTCCAGCAGAATTATTCAGTAGCTGTCAGGATGGCTAATTTCGCCTATCTCCTCAATCTAATTGTCATGCCTTGAATCAATATTCCGCTTGAGTTCAGTTATTCAGTTCCAAGCCAGGGTTAGAGGGTTTGGGCAGTGCATTGCAAAATGGTGGCACAGTGGTAATGTTGTTAGACTCGTGAGACAGGTGCTGATAATGTGGGGACATGGGTTCAAATCCCACCATGGTAGTACTGAAATTTAAATTCAATGAATAAAATTGGGAATTCAAAGCTCACCTCAGTAATGAGACCCATAATACTAGCATCGATACCGACCCGATTGACTAATGTTCTTTTAGGGAAGGAACTCTGCTGTCCTTACCTGGTCTGGCCTACATGTAAGACCAGACCCACAGCAATGGCCAGGCAAGCCATTCAATTCAAGGGCAATTCGGAATGTGCAACAAATCCTGGCCTTGCCAGGAACACCCACATTCCATGTAACAACAAATCAAAAAATAAAATTAATTTGCCAACTGAGTCAGCAGGAGATCATTGCAATGCTGCTTTAAACTGAATCTATTAACTGATAGGCTGTTTAAGTTGTACAACCAATGAGTCCACTATCAAACTCCATTGCTTCAAAATGCTGAACCCTTGGTCTAGATCGGAGAGTATTAGCCTCACTTTTATAAGCCCTCTTTGTTTATTTGAAATTCTCCTTTCATTAATGCCTTAACTAGACTTTGGCAGCCATGTGTTTCTGTTGTCATTTGGTTCCCAGATGTTGTTAATAATCAAGCTTTAAGTTTGTAAAGATCAGAAACTCTTTATATTTAATTTTGCCATGCTGTCTTGGTTCAAAAGGAAAACCAGATTGAACTGGTTATGTACAGATCACTTCAGTTTCTAGTGCAGCTGTGAAATGTGCCCCCCTGGAATACTTACACATAACATATTAGTTCTTCGCTAGGTAGTTCCTAGCTATTTACAGGTATTTACAGATAATAAAACAATATATAACAGTGATGTCAATAGGAAAATCCTTCACACAAAGGATTGTTCAAACATGGAATGACAATCAGAAACACAATGGAAACAGAATCCATTATAAATGTTCACAAGGGAAGCGGATAAACATTTTAATAAAATAATTACAAAATAATTTTGGGAAGTGGCAGGGTGCAGTGGAACTCCGAATAACTCTTCTAAGAAATTGTACATAATGGACAGAATGTTGGGCTTCTGTAAAATGCTGTAAATTACCGTATTTGAAATTCGTATACATCAGACTAGATCTTTTTAAAAAAATCTTGCTCTGGCGGCTCAAGTGGACTCTTGACGGGGATCAGGGATGTCCTCCAATATCTTCATCAACACTGAAAAACAGGCATATTGACAGGGCATTCACCATTTTGCTGTGCATAAGATCTTAATGCGTTCATGTTTGCTGGCATACGTTCCGAAAGTAAATTACTGTTGGAAGTGTTTTGAGGTATTTCAATGTGATAAAGGTGAAAATAAGCAAAGAAATATACTATAAATTTAGCTTGGATCCTCATTAGCGTAAAAATTAATTTAGGGAAGGGGGAAAAAAAGGTCCATTTGACAGAAAACTCAAACAGCTGAAAGAAATGAAATGACAAGATTCCCAAAAATGGGAACTCATTACTTTGAGATATTTTCTATGAGTAATTTAAACTACATATTCATTTAAGGTTATAATTCTCCCAAACCAAGTGTTCTACAGGGAGCGACTGTGCAGCAACACTCCAACAGCACATTAAAGAGCGTGACAGGCCTGTGCAGAAATATTAGCCGTCTTTCATGATTCCCGTCTCCCAAATGATGAAGAAGCAATGTCTTAGAGAATTTCATGAGACCGGTGAAATGATTTTCTTTCATTTTTTTTTTAAACATTAAGCCTCTCCCTTCCAGATGTGGTAAATCTCCCTAGCAGCGGATGCAAACTCCAACACTGCATGGTAAATTAAGTGTGCCATGCTCCTACAGTACTTTGAGGCCATGCGATAAATGAGCTATAACAACTGCCAGCTACCCAGGGACAGGATGACTGCCTCTGCAGCCAAGCTACACTAAGTGATGAATTCTTAATCTGTCTCAGGATTACATTTGAAACAATCTGCAGAACCGTTCTGATAACCTTGACATTTTCCGACTGCACATGTCAGTGTTTCCTCAGCACCCTCAATTCGGTTTAATGCTTCATCAGTAGTTCTCTTTCGCTTTTGTTGTAACTGCTTTGCACAAGCGTTTCCCCTTTTGTTCCGGAATCCATTTGTCTTTCTGCTCAGAAACATCTTCCAGCGATGTAAAGTTACAGCAAAATTGCTTTGAATTTTAACATTGGTTTCGGAAGCGTACCCTCTCTAGCACATTTATGTCTCTCAAAATAATGATTCTGTGATCAGATCCACCTATTTTCTGCAGAATGGGTTCTGATTGGGATTTCGCCGAATTCAATCCGCTTCAATTAAGAACCTTCAAAGAGGCAGAGAAAATATTTTCATCCATTCGATCTTCTGGCACTTCAGATCAAACCATATCGCCCTTAGCTATCATGTTTAATGTTTAAAGCTGGCACTCGGTTGATGTAGACAGGCTGGGGCCCAGATATTTGCTCCGGATTGTGTAGCTCAAGGTGGGAATTCTCTCAGTTCACTCCGCCTGTCTTGGGTGAAGGGTGAACCTACCTCCTCCCCCCTCCCCCCAGTCCCCAATACCCCGTAACCTCCAGAATGGTGGCATCTTCACTCCAGGAATGCCGAGTGTGGTATGGAATCCGATCTGCCTCCCCGGCTGCAGATCAGGCACAGCCACAAGGATTGCCAAGTGTTAAGACGGGCTGTTAAAAAGGCCTACCTTGATTCTCTGGGACATCAGCCCAGCTGTTCTGTTAAGTTTTAGGACCCTTAGCCCTCAACCCTCACATCTCCTCATCCCGCACCTACTCCCCATGCCCCATCCATACCTATTCCTGAGCCCACCCATCACCCTTTGTCCTTACACCC
Source organism: Scyliorhinus torazame (assembly GCF_047496885.1). Classification (NCBI taxonomy): domain Eukaryota; kingdom Metazoa; phylum Chordata; class Chondrichthyes; order Carcharhiniformes; family Scyliorhinidae; genus Scyliorhinus; species Scyliorhinus torazame. The sequence continues at coordinate 254,260,371 of NC_092714.1, read as the reverse complement.
TCCATGCCAACTTACCTTGCTCTTTTTTTTAATTTTTAAAAGGCTGGGTATTTAAATAACTTGACAGCTTGACAGTTCTGCACACTTTAGCCACCTTTAAGAGCTTTTATAGCTACTCTAAATGTTTGTTAACTCCTACATTGCAAGTTATGGCCCTTGCAGCAGAGAAAATAGGGTCTGTTTGACAGTCCTGCTAAGTTAGGATTTCCCTCATGTGGGAATCAAGTCCGACCCCCTTCCCTTCTTACCAAAAATGGGACCAGTCAGAAACGGGAGTGGGATTTCTGAATCTGGGTTCCACTTTCCATTTTTAAAAGTCCTGGAGTTTCCACAAGACCTTGGAAATCTGGGCCATGCTTGTTGCTTTATAGAGTACAAAAGCAAGGAAGTTATGTTGAAGTTGAATAAAATACTGGCTCAGCCTCTACTGGTACAATGCATCCTGTTCTGGGCACTACGCTTTAGAAATTTTGTGAAGACATTAGAGACAGTGCAGAAAATATTCACGGGAATGGTTCCCGGGATGAGGGACTTCAGTTACGTGGATAATTTGGGGAATTGGTTTTCCTTGGTGAAAAGAAGGTTGAGAGGAGGTCTGATGGAGGTTTTCAAACTCATGAGGGGTCTGGACATAGTAGATAGGGAGAAACTGTTCTCATTGGTGGGAAGGGTCAAGAGCCACAGGGCACCCATTTAAGGTGTTTGGCAAAAGAAGAAATGTCGACATGAGGAAAAGCTTTTTCACGCAGTGAGCGGTCAGGATGTGGAATGCAGGGCCTGACAGTGTGCTGGAGGTAGGTTCAAATGAAACATTTCCAAGGAGGATTTGGATTATTACCTGTAGCAGAAGAATATGAAGGTCCACAAGGAGAAAAGGCACCCGTTGAATTGATCCTTGGAGAGCCAGCACAGACATGCTGGTCGGAGTGACCTCAATCCATGCTGTAAACATTCTGCGATTCCGGTCTTAGCATTAGAAAAGCTCCATATCTCACACTAAATTCTGGATTGTATCCCACACAAAATCGCCCCCATATACATTCCAATCATTGTTAATCTTCCAAATCCCCAGTGTATCTTAACCCTTGCTCTGATCTTCAGATCCCGCCATGGCCTCACATGCTTGCAAGCTCCTGTATCCCTCTACCCTTTTTAACTCGGCCTGTTCCCCTTCTCTCTGTTCAACCAATAGTGACAGGAGGTTCAGCTGTCTTGTCATCACATTTCACCTCAGTGAAGGCCCTGTTTAAATGCAAGTTGCTTCTTTCCCCTGTGGTTGTTCAACTTCGCAAGGAGTTGAACTCCAAGGCAAATTCAACTTTGCCTTCTTTTTTTTTTAAATTTAGAGTACCCAATTCATTTATTCCAATTAAGGGGCAATTTAGCGTGGCCAATCCACCTACTCTGCACATCTTTGGATTGTGGGGGCGAAACCCACGCAGACACGGGGAGAATGTGCAAACTCCGCACGGACAGTGACCCAGAGCCGGGATTGAACCTGGGACCTCGGTGCAGTGAGGCAGCAGTGCTAACCACTGCGCCACCGTGCTGCCCTAAGTTTGCCTTCTTAACGTTTCAAACCACCACTTGTCATTTGTATCTAAATACCTCTTAGTAACATCAGCTTTCTCTCCCGGCTAGCCCTAAGCTCATCTTTGTGTCACCAACCATCCATCTAATAGTGATAGCAATGGCAGGATCCAGAACAGATTTGTCAATGACTGATTCATTTGAAAGTGGAGCGGCTCGTAAGTAGATCTGTGCAGTACTATAAATCCCTGAAATGAAACAGAAAATAATTTTTCTGTTTTACTGCAAATAGTATTTATATATTTCACTACTATGTGACTAATATCTGCCATGGAGCAGATAAAGAATACAGATATTCATCCAAGGTCAGCTAATGAAAAATATGATTACTAGCCACCAATAAATACCTGGGAGTGAGTTACTGCTGAAATTCAGTCAAGGGGCTCTGATGATGTCATAAATTATATGAGCAAAGATTGAGCACTTTATGAATATAATCTGAGGCCTGTGATTGAATAACTGTCATTACTAACTCTCGGGCATTTGCCGCTTTATACATATTGCCGCTACTTTTACATATATCTCATTATTTGGCAGTCAGGATTGACTTGCATAAATCAGGTTGGACACAGCCAGTTTTTAGTTGATAAACAACACTCCCGCATGTGACTCTCTGACAACGTGACTCTGTTTATGTGTTGTTCAGCGGATGCTGCCACATCCCTCATCATGTGCGAAATGGGCATCTCCCTGGACTAAAACCAGGAAGCCTGACGACAACATCATCTTAAACATGCTGATCCTGACTATTAACAATCCTTTAAAAATGCAAAACTTTCCATGGGTGAGAACGGGAAACAGTAGGCGCGTGCGAGGCAATTTCGTTTTCACCTTTTACAGACAATGAACCTCACCTACGGAAAAAATGATGAAAGGCCAGTGATTTATTTGCTTCGCTGAGACGATAATTTTTTTAATGATTTGAATAATTTTAAAGACAAAAAAAATAAAGATCATATTAAACAAAGAAGATTGTTCAGTAAAGAAATTTGAAACGGTACCCTCTGCAGCAAAATGATAAAGATGTGCTTTCATAATAACAATTGATGCTTAGATACAGGAATCATTCAAAATCAAAAGCATGGTAAACTGGCAGAATGGTGAGTAACCAGAGGACGCAGCTTAAAGGTAATTAGCAAATGAGCCAAAGGTGAGATGATAAGAATTACTTTTGCACAGTGAGTTGTTATGATCTAGGCTCACTAGCCAATTGGGCTGTGTGGGGAAGCAGATTCAAAAGGGATTTTCAAAAGGGCGTTGGATAAATACTTGAAGGGAATACTTTGCAGGACTCTGCGAAAAGACCTGAAGCATGATTTAACGGCCTCGTCACACCCAACCTGGTCATGACAAGGCCATTGAATCTCGCAAGAGGCCTCTCACATGATTTGCAATGCTCGAAACACTTTGCGGGATTTAATGAAATTTCGCGAGACGTAGCGATCTGGATCTCGACCTGGGCATGACCCAGGTCTACAGTGCAGAGTGGCACGCTGGCATTTCCTATTCCACCCGAGTACCTTGGACCTGCCGGTGTGCCAGTGCCAGGGTTCCCAGGTGCTAGGTTGGCATTGCCAGAGTTCAGGCCCAGGGGGCCTTACCAGATGGAAAGGGGGTGTTCCTGGGGGCCAACCACATGTTGCACCTCCTCCATTTCCTTTGCCCCACTATTGGCAGGCATATTTTCAACTACCTGGTTCCAAGGTTCCGGAATTCTCTCCCTAAACCTCTCTATCTCTCTTTGCACCTTTGAACCACTCCTTAAAATCAATGGTATTTAGTCCAAGCTTTTGATAGCCTGTCTGTAATAACTTCCTCAATAACTCAGCGCCAAATTTTGTTTGAATATGCTTCTCTGAAGGGCCTTTGGGCATTTTGCAACATTGGAAAGTGCTGTATAAATGCAGATTGAGGATGTTGTTACAGGTTTTTATTTTGTGGCATTGATAAAGGTCTTTGAATTCAATCCCACTTCTTAATCTGGTTGGATAGAAAACAGAAATCGTCTCTGAATTGAAAAATTTAACTTCCTGGCGGGATTCTCTCAGACCGGGGCTGGGCCGGAGAATCCCCGCGACTGGCGTGAATCGGGCCACGCTTCCCCGACGCCGGCATGCGATTCTCCGCAGAGCGCCATTGGCGCCGGCGTGGTTGGTGCGGCGCCGGTCGCGGGCCTCTCTACGCGGCCTGCCCGCCGATTCTCGGTCCGGGATGGGCCAAGCGGCCGTCGTGGAAACGTCAGAGTCCCGCCGGGGCCGTCCACACCTGCTCTCAGCCGGCGGGAACTCAGCGTTGAAGGGTTGGGTGGTGGCCTGTGGGGGGTCCGACCCCGGGAGCGGGGGGGCGGCCATCGATGTGGCCTGGCCCGCGATCGGGGCCCACTGATCGGCGGGCTGGCCTCTCTGTCTCAAGGCCTTTCTTCCGCGCCGGCCCCTGTACTCCTGCGCCATGTTGGGTCGGGGCCGGCGCGGATAAGGGAGACACCGCGCATGCGCGGAAATCGCGCCGGTGGGACAGCGCATGTGCGGGTTCGCGCCGGACCCACTGAGCATGCGCGCATCCCCCGGCACCCATTCCACAGCCAGATCAGCAGCTGGAACGGCGTGAACCCCTCCAGCATCGTGCTGGCCGTCGAGAAACGCAACGGTGTTTCTGACAGCGTCAATACTTAGCCTCAGGATCAGAGAATCCTGCCCCCTGATCTTACCGGATTGGTCATAATTATTTGGTGGAGCTGTGCACAACAGAGCTCTGATCACTGCCTTTCTGACAAAATCGCAAGCGAAAGTCAAACTGACTGGAGAGGCACTCCAGAGGGAAAGAGAAAATGGCAGGTTGAGCCAACTTGCATTATTTTTACATGAGTTCCACAAACACTTTCTACTTGTCGGCACACTAGTGACAGCGAAAATGACATTTTCAGCTAATTTCTGAGTGAGTAACTGAAAAACGTCATCTGCACATTTGATTATCTATTCCTTGATTTTTATTCTGTGGCATTGGATAAGGTCTTTGAATTCAATCACAGGCGGGATTCTCCGACTCCCTGCCGGATCAGAGAATCCCCGGGGGGGGGGGGGGGGGGGGGCGGCATGAATCCCGTCCCGCCGCTCCGACGCCTGCTGCCGTATTCTCTGGTGCCGGTTTTCGGGCAGGGGCGGGGATCACGTCGTGCCGGTGGGGGCCGTTGGCAGCAGCCCCCTACGGCAATTTTCTGGGCCCCGATGGGACGAGCGGCTGTCCGTTTCTGGCCAGTCCCGCCGGCGTGGATTGGACATGGTCCCACAAGCGGGACCTGGCAGGTACGTCGGCTGGTGCGGTCCTATGGGGGGCATGAGGGAATCCGACCCCGGGAGAGCCCCCACGGTGGCCTGGCCCGCGATCGGGGCCCACCGATCTGCAGGCGGGCCTGTGCCGTGGGGGCACTCCTTCCTTCCGCGCCGGCCCCTGTAGGGCTCCGCCATGGTTGGCACGGAGAAAACACCCCCCTGCGCATGCGGCAGAATACGCCGGCCGGTCTGGGCATGCGCGGAACCAGGCCGGCGATTCTGCGCATGCGCGAGATCACGCCAGCCCTTTGCCGCATGCATTAACTCGCGCAGCCCCTTCGCCGCCAGCTGGCACGGCGCCAACCCCTCCAGCGTCCACCTAGCCCCCGGAGGTGTGGAGAATTCCGCACTTTCAGGGGCTGTTGATGCCGGAGTGGTTCACACCAGTTTTCCTGCCGGCGTGGGGACTTGGTCCCTGCACAGGAGAATCCCGCCTCCCATTTCTTACATCCCATAATCTGGTTAGATAGAAACACAAATACAGCGAACTTAAGGCACATTTCTTTTCAGGTCAATTAACTGGAGTGTAATCTTCCACATGTATCAAATATACTGCCATTGATGCTTCAGTTTGTCAATGAATGGATCTGCACTAAGGGCAGAGTGACTCCAGTGATACAGGGCTGGATTCTCCGACTTTGAGGCTATGTCCGGAGCAAGTGTCTAGTTTTACAATGAAAAACTCGGCAGCACCCCACGCAGATGCTCTGCCGCGTGGGGGCAAGCAGCCGCACCACGTAAAACTCCCGCCGTTCCCGACATAAACGCCTGGAGAATTTTCGGGTCCGTGGCCGCGCATGTGCACGGTGACGACCTGCAGCGGTCGCATTGTACAACATGGCGCGGACCTGGCCGGCCAAATAGTGTCCCCCTGGACAACCCCTCGCCAGCCCCTGGACCCCCCCCCCCCCCCCACCAGCCCCCCCGGCTCTCTCCGAGGCCAGCAGCATGGCTCCCGCCCGACTGTGGCAGCGCTGGGCACAGTCCGCAGCCGCCACGCCGGGTTTACAAAAACCCAGACCACACACGACCCACGTGGCCGGGAACTTGGCCCATCGGGGGCGGAGCACCGGGGAGGGCCTCAAAACAATGTGCTGATACCATCGCAACGGCGTGCGGCGCGCGCCATGATGATGCCGATTTGGAGGGGGCGGATCATCCGAAAAACGGCGCTGACCCCGATTCGGTCGCAAACGGGGATTCTCCACCCGATCGCCAGGCGACGTAGAATCCCACCCACCATATAGTACATGTGCAAGCTGTACAATGGAATAAGACAATGCCAACTGCCTTAGATTGTAGAGGCTGTTTCAAGAATAAATAATTCTCAACGAGACAAGTGAGTGAGTAGCTGTCTATTCGTGATTGAATGTATTGAGTGACGGAGAAAGGGGTTGGGGGGTGGGGTAGTGATTGATACTGAGAGCAGTACCACTCAAGGGTGGGGTGAGTGGTCTATTATACAAAGAGCGATGGAGGGTTGGGGTGTGGTCCAGCCAATACAGCAAATGCCCCAATGGCGTGTGAGAGAGTCTGGTGGTGGTTGGGATGGCAAATGATGTTTGAGGGGGAGGTGCTTCCTATGGTGAGTTGGGAGAGTCTGATAGTAGATGGAGGGGGTAGACAATTTGCATGGTGTTGGTTTAGTAGGTAGTTTCTTGAGACTGGAGGTAACACTTCTACCCACCTCGGTCCACAAGCACTGCTGTAAAGTCACTTACCTCTTCTTGCTTAGTCTCACCTGCCAGGTTTCCTGAGGGCCAACATGGGTTGACCAAAGAATGACTATTAAGATGAAGGCTTGAAAGATCATTATACTATTTATGTAACCTGCCCTTATGTAACCTCCTGCCAATGGATTGATCACCTGTCCCTCCCTCATCCCACCTTCTTAAAATCTGGGAGTGTGTAGGTTCGAGGTGGGTTGAGTTTTTGGTTCATATCTTTTGAACTTTAACCTTTGATGTGACACAAAGCCATCCATTTTTAAGAGCTAACATTCAGCCATTGAACAGCAAGGAAGAGGGCCATTTAATTAATTGTGCCTGTGCTGGTTTTTTGGAGTCGCTGTCAATTTAGTCCCTGTCATATCCAATACAGGCATGTCATTAGAAACTTCCAGTCAACACTTTTAAAATTGGACACAAACAAGCTTTTAAGATAGCTTCAGCCATGTTACCCAGGACCCAGCAGATCCATCAGAACCAGCCAATCATCAGCCAGTTTGAGATCCACACGCTGAAACTAGCTGCAAGTCATCAAGCAGCCAAAGAACTTTAACGTGTTCCAATTGCAATGTTTACCTGAAAGCAAACTCTTAGATATTCAAGAATCAGAAACCTCACGAGTTGCTGTGGACCCTTTGCTTTTCAAGGCCCTCATTTCAAATATCAGTCCAAATCCATTCAAGAAACCACAAGCCTGCAAACACGGAGACCAGAAATGTCAAATGAGAGAATGACTTAACTGTAATCTGTAAAATTGCACTATCGTTTGGCCTGAATTCTCCTGCTACTTGCTGGCGACGGGATTCTCTGGTCCTGCCGGCAGTGCACACTCTCCCCCTGGTTTCACAGCAGCGTGGGGTGGTTTCAACGGGGGGAGCAGGGAATCCCACTGTCAGCGAATGGCCACCACCGACAAGCTGGAGAATCCTGCCAGTGATCTGTATCCATTCTTTCCGTCTGCATGCGTGCGTGAGACCGAGTGTGTGACGTTGGACTAATTCTTGACAATGTGTGGGAGTAAATAACCTTCTTTATTTTAAACTCACAAAACCTTGCTGCTAAAGTATTTAATTGGAATGCACAATCCAAGTGTGAGAAAACACATAACTCGTTCCATACAAGACACACTGGTTTTAGGCAGTAAGAGAGCAGTTACTTTCCATCCGTGACAGTCCCACGCGACGGTTCTTTCCCCATAGTCCTCCAGAGTTGTCCTTTTTAGATATTTATCCGATTTTCTCCTGAAAGTTACCACTGAATTTGCTTCTATCTCCTTTTCAGGCAATGCACTCCAGATCAGAACAAAGCAACAAAAGGTAAAATAAATCCCCCTCGTCATCCTTCCAGTTTGTTTGCCAATTACCTTCAATCTGTGTCGTCTGGTTACCAACCATCCTGAAAATAGTTTATTTTTAATCTTATTAAAAAAAAACCTTTATTACCTTGAGCACCTGAATTAAATCCGTTCTTAACTTCTCTGCTCTAAGGAGACCAGTCGCAATTCCTCTAGCCTCCCCACATAACTGAAACCCTTCGACCCTCCTCCAACACTTGATCATTGTCTGCTGGTTCCTGCTGTTAGCATGTCTGTGTGGATATTGGCTGAGTGCAGGATCGGGTCTGCCTGTGTGTTTTTTTTCATTTTTCACAAGCCCCCCTGATCTCTCCACACACATTGAGGCTCCTCCGTGAATTGGGGGAGGAAGGGGGTTGCGCGCAGTGAACCATGCCCACAGAAGCAGGGGCCAAGGAAGGAGTCAACACCTTCGGAATCGAAGAGGCGAGAAAACTGGTTTGATGAACACATGAATCTAAAAACCACGCAGACAGAAAATAAACTCACAAGTGGGTTAGAGGTTAAACAGATCTGGGCTGAATAATGATGCTGCAGCTACAACTCCCTTTCAGCCTGTTCGTTTATCCATACTGTGCCATGATATGAATGATGTAGCACCCAGACATGGAATGGTGGAGAAACTAAGCTGTTTAATCGCGACAGAGAGAGCTGGGGAACTGCAGCAGCTAATTGCATTTTACAGCTCAATTAACACTTTCTGTTTCACAAAATTTGTCCATGCAAAATGAGGATAGACGTTCCACATGAGGATCTGTTGAATCACTGTTTGATACGCTGAGCTGCACAACGAGAATTTATATAGACATTCTCAGAAGGGTTCAAGACCTTATACCTACTATTAGTGTTCTGTACTGTGATGTGATGAGACAGGGACATTTTTTTAAAGCACAGAATGATGGTCAGGTCCTTGCCGGTGTTCCTATTATCTGCAATCAAACACACCAGTAATGATTTTATCAAACTGCTTGGTCAAACCCGTTGATTGCTAATTATAAGGGAGTCAAAACTTAACAATGGAATGTTTGCAATGTGCTGGAAAAGACGGTAGCAGTTTACTAATTTACTTACAATTTAATTCCATTGTTACCCCATCTGAACGTGTCCAAGTTGGATCCGCACCTTCCGAATGCACACGAGAAAGCATGCGCTTTTTGTTCATTTTATACACTTGTGAAATTGCTGGTGGGGGGAGATTTTTGAAAATGCAGTTTGCAAGAAAGTGGCATTTGTTGGTGTGATGAAACACCAGCTAATCGTTACATGTTGAATCATACAGCAACAAAGGAAACCCATTTGGCCCATCATTCACATACTGGGTCTCTGAAAGGACTATCCAATTAGTCCCCCTGTTCTCCCCCATTTTCTGAGTCTGTCGATGTCCTGCATCTGCAACAATCATCTTTCAACACTTGCAATACAGTCACTTCACCAAGATAAACTCCCTCCCAGGTTTGATTATTGAAGCTGCAGAGTATATCATTCAGTTTGGAAGTGGCCCAATGCACGTGGGACGGCAGGGTGGCACAGTGGTTAGCACTGCTGCCTCACAGCGCCAGGGACCCGGGTTCAAATCCGCCCATGAGTGACTGCGTGGACTTTGCATCTTCTCCCCGTGTCTGCGTGGGTTTCCTCCGGGTGTCCCGGTTTCCTCCCACAGTTTAAAGATGTGCAGTTGGGTAGTTGGGCATGCTAAATTGCCTCTTTGTGTCCAAATATGCGCAGGTTAGATGGGAATAGAGTGGGGGCAGTTGGCCTAGGTAGGGTGCCCTTTCAAACGGTCGGTGCAGACTTGATGGCTCGTTTACACTGCAGCAGTTCTATGATTCTAAGGGCACCAAAGAATAAAGGCGTTCACTGAAGGTGTGCAGAACTCCCGTGGGTGCTGACATGAAGCCCAGCAAAAACAGTTTTTGCTGGTTGTAGAAAAGCCTCAAATACACAGAGGAGGAGTCAGACATGGAAATATGTCACCCAGATCGCAAACTGCTTGTTAAAGACTAATATGGCCCATCAAGAAGTGAAGGGGAAAAGTAAATCACAGAACTTAGAGGACCAAGCTAATGCTGAGTTCTGAATGTAAAAATGCAGCAGGGGCGATGCAAGGTTCTAATTGTAATATGTTCGCACAAAATCAAAACTTTAATGACAGACATTTAAACAAAAATGCAATTAACGGGAGGGACCGACAATCGAACACCCTCCCGTTGTCTAACCGCCTCCCCAGCAAGTGGTCAGGCGGGCGTTTATCAGTACACCTTTTTAAATATGTGAAGCTGGCGGGAACTCTGGTGTGGGGGCCCGAGGAGGTGAGTAGCCATCTTAACGCACAGGCAAAGAGGCTGGGGGCACTGCCATTGCTGCCCCGGTACTCGGAGGGGGAGGGGGGGGACCCCCGCGGGCATGACCTCGGTCGGGGTGTGCCGACATTGGGGGAGGGGCGCAGAGGGGTGGGTGGTCGCTCATGGCCTGGGCTGAGCTTGCGGGGGCGGGGCGGGGGGTGGAGTGGAGATGGGTGCCTCAGCACCCGGGGACCACCAGGCCTGCATCTGGATCATGTGGTCCCATTCCGGGAGAAACCCCAGCCCCTGCCCGCCTGCCCCACCCTCTCATAACTCTCACTGACACCAGAGGCCTCCGACCGTAGGGTGAAGGCTATCGCTAATAGGGAATTCCCAATCGTGCTTAAGTGATCACTTCACACATCCCGAGTGGATTCCCATGGGTTGACATGCCATGTAGCAGGTAGGTGTTATTTCCAGCATCCCAATGAGACCGTGATGTCTGGACACTGTGCCTAAACACTGCAGGAAGTAACACCGAGGATGCAGTGACCAACATCCGAACAACCAGGGGTTGGGCCCCTCTTCAACCAGAGGGTGGATGAAGGCACTGGGGAGCAGACCAGCGCCTGGTGCAAGTAACTTTACGTACAGGTGTCTGGGGTATAGGGTCTGGGATCTGGCGAGCAGGGTGTACTGGGGGGGGGGAGCAATGGGGGGACTGGCCAGTCCTGAGGTGGAAGACACCACTGGCTGTCAGTCTCAGACCCTTTCCCAATTCCTTACAGATATTACATGGGACGGACGATATCTTGGACCTTGCGGAAGCTGCCGTTGTGGTGCTGCTGGCAGGCTAGGCGGCCGGACGCCGGTGAAGGTGGCATCCGCAGTGTCGACAGAAAACCGAGGCGGCGGCCCATGTGCAGAGGGTAGTGGATGGCATACATGCCGCCTCGCGCTCACCCGGCCATCAGGGAGTGCCCTCCGTCAACAGGAAGGGATTCCACTCCCTGAACATCCAGCTCGTGTGTGACCACCACATGAAGATCATGCACGTGTGTGCACACTTCCCAGGGAGTGGGCAGGACAGCGACACCCTGGGGCAGTCAGACATCCCCGGCCTCTTCGAGGACCATCCCACGATGGCCGGTTGGCTCTCAGGGGATAAGGGGGTACCTGCTGAGGACCTGGCTAATGACGCCAGTACGGACGCCGGTGACCAATACAGAGACCCGATACAACAAGGCACATGTGGGTTCCCAGGCTGTCACTAAACGGTGCATCGGGCTCCTGAAAGTGTAGTTCCGATGCCTCGACCGCTCTGGTGGTGCAATGCAGTACAGCCCTCGGAGGATCACCCACTTTGTGGTGGTCTGCTGTGTCCTCCACAACCTGGCACAGCAGCGGGGTGACGAGCTGGAGATGGAGGAGGAAGAATATGTGGCCACCTCAGAGGAGGAGGACGAGGACGGGGAGGCGCAGGAGGGTGACCCTGGAGAGGACGCGCAGGACCAGCCAGTGGATGGACGACAGGTAGCAGCGGCGAGGGACCGGCAAGCCCAAAGGCCAGGGAGGCCATCATCCTGAACCGTCTCACACAGGATGTGACCTCATCTGTCATTCCCCCTCTCCCCAACCTCCATCCCTCCGCGTCCACCCCGCCCATTCCCACCCTGCCAGGGACTGCGTAACATCATTCCAGGGTGATGGGAACGTGTCGACACTGACAGTGGGTCACGGTCAAGGGCAGGGGTTGATGATAACCCACAGAGAGCTCAGTGCTGGAGTTCCTCATTCGATACCAGACTCTGACCCCGGTCTGTCTGCTGAGTGCTGCTCACACCCATAACCTGCACATGGTGTACTGGGGGTGTGGATAGTGGGTGGGGGTGAGGATAGTGGGGGGGGGGGGGAGGATCCCAGGACCCCCATGATCAGGGAAATGGGGCATGGGACTGGTGCACGGTCCACACTGTTGAACAAAGTGCCAGTGAACTGATCGAGGCCAACAGACTTTAATGATGAACAAAAGTGCCCCCAACTGCCCCACTCTCCCGATGGTGCCATTCCACTCACCCCACCCCTTCTACACCTCCTTACTTCACACCCAATTACACCCACTCACGCCCTGCCCCCATATCCCCTACCCGTCTCAGTGATCCTCGACATGCTTAGCCTTCCATGCCCTACCACTGCGTCTAGGTGTGTACCCAGGATGCACATTAGAGGTGGAGGCAACCTGATGCCTACTACGTTCCGTGGCCTTCGATGCCCCTGGCGGCCGTTGTCTGGAGGCTCTGGGGCTGGAGGGCTCTGGTGCATTTGCCGGCAGTACATGTCCCAGCACCCCGGGTGCTGACTGCGAGACGAGACATTGTCAGGGGGGTGGAGCTCGGGCGGGCTGACGGCCAACATCGCCACTCCATAGTATGGCTCCTGGTTGACACCCAGCGCTCCCTCCTCCCAGTTGGTGCCCTTGGGGCCCTGGGATGCACCCTCTGGATGGAGCGGCAGCTGGATCGAGCCCCGGCTGACCCTGCGTCAACTGGCTCTGCCAGCCCTGGCAGCTCCCCAGTGTCCACAGCATGGTGCCGACACCTTCAGCGATGCTCCTCAGTGACTGGAACACGTCCCCCAGCAACAGGGACATGCTCTGCAGTGCCTCGGCAATGCCCACCTGAGACAGGGACATGCTCTGCTGTGTCTCGGCAATGCCCACCTGAAACTGGGACATGCTCTGCTGCGTCTCTGCTATGCCCACCTGAGACAGGGACATGCTCTGCTGTGCCTCGGCTATGCTCACCTGAGACTGGGATATGCTCTGCTGTGCCTCGGCTATGCCCACCTGAGACTGGGACATGCTCTGCTGTGCCTCGGCTATGCCCACCTGAGACTGGGACATGATCTGCAGCGCCTCATCCATGGCCATCTGGGACTGGGACATGCTCTGCAGTGCCTCGGCTATGCCCACCTGAGACTGGGACATGCTCTGCTGTGCCTTGGCTAAGCCCACCTGAGACAGGGACAAGCTCCGCAGTGCCTCAGGTATACCCACCTGAGACAGGGACATGCTCCGCAGTGCCTCGTATATGCCCACCTGAGACAGGGACATGCTCCGCAGTGCCTTATTGAGATCCACCTGGTGCTGGGTGACGTCCCCCAGCAACTGCGACATGCTGTTGAGGTGCTCTGTCATGTCCGTCACTGACTGAGCCATGTCTTGGATACCTCCAATCTTGCTGTTGACGTCATGCACCAGGCTCTCCACCATGGTCACCACCTGAGCAGTTTTGGCCTCGGTACCATGCATTGCGGGTGCTATCTCCTGCGCCTGAACACTCTTGGAGCTCCTCCAATTGGCTATGGACCTGCTGGAGGGTCGCTAACATTGCCCTCTGAATCTCACGGCCGCACCCTAGTGTCTGTAACAGCTCCAGGTAAAACTGTCCAGAGGCTCAGCATCTGACTGGGACCACGCTGGGATGTAGCAGACCTTTGACTGATGTCTCGCCTGGGTATTCCTGCCTCCACCTGATGTACATCAGTAGGTGTGTGATGGTCACCAGAATGTGCCCCAAAAACCTACCACTACTTTCGCCCACCAAGTGCGTGTCTCTGCGTTGGTGGAGGGTGGGGATGACAGCTGTGCCGCGACTATCATGGTTGCTTCGTTGGAGCTCTCCTCTGAGGTGTTTTCATGGGACGCCGAGGGGGGTTCATCCTGGATGGCCTGGATCCGCGGCCGCAGGTTCTGCAGGACAATGGGTATGTGGTCAGTGGAAAGGGTGGGTCAGTCTGTGTGGCATTAGCGACTCATTTGACAGGTTATCTGGGTGGGGATCGGTGGATCCTCACCTCTTCGTCGTGCGCTGACCTCCATGGTGGTCACCGCTCGGTCCTCGGCCACCCCCCGCGTCCTCTAGGGCCCATTCCTCATAGTGGGTGAGGACTCTGATGTCCGGCACCCCACCACCCATCCGGGCCTTCTCCCGCAGTCTGTGGCTCAACTTCTCCGCTGGAGCATCATTAGCCGCACGTGTCGTTCATCGCAGGGAGGAGGGACTTGGGGTAGTGGGAGGGGGCTTGGGGAAATGGGGAGCATGGGGGTTGGGCAGTATGGGGGAGAGGATGGGAGGGTCCCGGGAGTCCAGTGCAAACTCACCCGAGCAGCCCGGTGGAGGTCGTTGACCTTTTCATGCGACATTGGGCACCGGTCATCCTGATCACGCTCACCGAGCTGGCAGTCGCTGGGCCGAGTGCCGGGGAGCTCGGGGCAGCTCCCATTCGCTACCACACTTAGAAGCTTTTTGGTTAAACTGAGGTGTTGGTTTAACAACTCAACTGAAACATGACTCCCTCTCGCAGCAAAGTACTCCCTCAGTTCTGCACTGAAAATGACGATTTTGGAGATGGTCAACTTTCCAGAAGTAGTACTTGTCAAAGCTAAAGGCAGGTGACAATCTACCTGCCCTTGCAATATCCAGAATACCACAAACTGAGCATGTGCAAGGTAAATAACCCCCCAGCATGCACCGTTCACCTTTATTCAGCTAATATGCCAACCAATCAAAACACACCCTTCTTTGCTTTTCCAAATGATTTCAAAACAAGAACGAGGATAAACTTGAAGATACGTCCCAAAAGATACGTCAAATTAATTGTCAGATTTAGAATCAGATTTTGCCCAACCCATATATTTCCCATTGTACCACTGATGATTACTGCTTGAGGCATATACATTCTTTAAACCAACTGTAAAAATATTTGTATTCATCACAGGGACAATAATCAGTCACAGATGTAGATTTAGCCAGTCTAATATTCAGCGTTTCATAAGAAAATTAATGCCATAGATTTAAAGAAAAGATGCTCCTGAACATTTGAGAATACAGTTTTAACAATTGGAAACATGGAGTTCATTAAAGAGTTTTGAAATAACTGTCTCTAAACGCCTTATCCCATTGTATATTCTTAATCTATGCCTTAATGTGGGCCTGAACACGGAACATTTACATGACTTTGCACTTGGCATTAGGCAGTCAGCAACCCGAAATGATAGTTACTCCTTGTAGCCCTGGGGGCACAGAAACCGGAATAGGCCATTCAGTGCCTCAAGCTTGATGTCCCATTAATTTCGATCAATTCCATTTACTGAGCTGTCATCCATACCTTTTGATACGCTTATCTAATAAAGATCCGTCAATCTCAACATTGAGCATATCAATTCACCCGACATCCACAGCCTTTTGGGGAGAGAGATTCTACATTTTCATGACATCTTGCATGGAAAATGTGCTCCCTGATTGCCTCCCTTAATAATATAACTCTGATTTCATATTGTGCTCCCTTATTCTTGGCTTACACGGGAAGAAATATCTTCTCTAAGTGCACTCTATCAAATCCTTTATCATTTTAATAACCTCAATTAAATCAGCCTTCAAATCCTCCCCACCGTATTCCAACCCTCTGGAGATAATGGGCTGGATTTTAATCTTAAAGACAATTAACAGGAGTCAGGAAATATCCCCACTCGACTCACCAACCCGAGGAAATAATGCCAACAAAGATGGGATTTTCATTCCCGGACTGTGTGCGAAGAGCATCTAGGCCCGATGTCCCCCAAGGAGTTTGGAGGTAGCCGCATGGGTTGCTGAGTGGTGAGGCAAACTGTTTAAATGGCCTGCTATATGTTCTCGGGACGTGTCCTCATTGTAACAATGGTAGCAAATCAAAGAACGTCCCTCTAACATTCGCCGACTCACAACTCCCACAATCCATTGCTCATCCATACCACATCATGAGGAACCCATCCCCCATGGCCCCTCATATCCTCCATGCCAAGCAACGGCCCCTCCATTTATCACCCCACACCCATGGTCCCTCATACCTTCCATGTGAAGTTATGCCTTTTACCCACCCCCAATGGCCTCTCAAAACCTCCATGCTAAGCTGTGGTGCTTCCATGTCCATTCAACCTCTATGAGCCCTGGACAGAACCAATGAACCCTATAGCAACAATAGGATGTGTGAAATGACTTTAAAAACAGTCATTCATTCATAACTTTCTATTTCATTAAAAAACCTTGTATTGCAACTGTATAAAAGTGCCAATCATCTAGATCCTTTAAAGAATCAATTGGAGAGACTGCAAATACTTGAAACGTCTTCAGTTTGACTAAATAAACATTGTGCAATTGACAAAATAGATCACAGAGTAAGAGCTGTTGATCAACCAATGACTTCCATTGGGCACAGATGTTTCAGTGATCTAATAAACATCTGGCTAGAATCCTTAGTCATTCGAGGTCAAAGACCCTGACTGTCACAAACTTTCAAGGTGTTAAGCAGCAACAGAGGATGTGTAGTCAATGTAACCACCCGTCTTATTTGGGTTAGGCCAGCGGGAGGATTTATCTGGTGTGGGGGAACTCCAAACAAGAATGGGCTTAGATGTTGGGCGGGAAGGTGGGTGAAGGTGCCTCCATTAGAAGTGACTGGAGCCTATCTGATTGGCCAGCAGCACTATAAGTCAGGACTTCCTCCAGTGTGATAGACAGAAATCCCACCAGCAACCAATTGACGTGGGCACTTGGAATTGACAGAGATTGAGCTCCCCTCTTCAGATGGTGGAAAGGGAGACCGTGCCATCCAAAACGTTCAAACCATGGTGTCCGCCAGAACTTCAGATCTTTTCTGGTAGCTTCTCTGTTCATTAGCTCTCTAGCTCCACCTTAAGCAATAAGCAATGAAGTACAGTTGCATAGATCAGAGAACCACCTAACATAATCCAACACAGATCAATCAAACCACTGAACACTGCACTCCCACCCATTGATCGCGTGGGAAGATCTAGAACTAGGGGTCACTGGTTAAAGATAAACAGTCGCCCATTTAAAATGGAGATGAGGAGAAATAGTTTCTCTCAGAGGCTGAGTCTTTGGAACTCTCTTACTGAAAGGGCGGTGGAACATTTTTAAGGCAGAGGTGGATAGATTCTTGGTAAGCAAGGGGCTGATAGGTTATCGGGAGCAGGCAGAGTGCAGGTTTAAGATTGCTATCAGATCAACCATGATAAGTTCATAAGATATAGGAGCAGATTTGGGCCATTCAGCCCATCGAGTCTGCTCTGCCATTCTATCATGGCTGATATGTTTCTCATCTGCTACCTACAATGTTACAGACCAAGAGCTGGATTGCAAAATCAGCCAGAGCATCACCTCCCTAGAACACATGACCTAGGAGCGGGAGTAGGCAATTTAGCCTCCCAAGCCGAACATCCTCATGGCTGATCCCATCCTGGCCTCAACTCCACCATCCTGCCCGTTCCCCATTACCCTTCAACCCATTACCAATTAAAAATCTGTTTAACTCCTCCTTAAATTTACTCACTGTCCCTGCATCCGCTGCACTTGGGGTAGCAAATTCCACAGATTCACGACTCTTTGGGAGAAGTAGTTTTTCCTCAAATCTGTTTTAAATTTGCTATCTCTTATTCTAAGATTATGACCTCTCATTTTAGATTGAGACACAAGAGGAAGCATCAGCTCCACGTCTACTTTATCCATACCTTTTAGCATCTTGTATACCTCAGTTAGATCTCCCTTCATTCTTCTAAACTCTAGAGAGTATCGGCCTAAACTGTTCAATCTCTCCTTATACAACAAACCCCTCATCTCTGGAATCAATCTCGTGAACCTCCTCCGAACTGCCTCCAATACCACTACATCTTTCCTCAAATAAGGGGACCAATACTGTGCACAATACTCCAGATGTGGTCTTACCAATTAAATGGTGGAGCATGCTTGAGGGGCTGAATGGCCTGCTCCTACGTTTTGTTCATCTGTTTGTATGTTTGTACATGCGTTTGCAAAATGTACCCTCCAATCTCTACTGTATTGTAATGGCTCTGTGTACTATCGTTTAAATGAATAAAATAGGTTAGAGTTCATGTTAAAGTAATGGAAAGAAATTTCCTGCAAATACTTTAACTCATTCATTCCTAATATTTTGCGATATTGTTTCAATCTACAAGATGATTTGCATGACCTATTTTCCTTGGGTGGTAATAACTAATGGGCAAGGCGCTGATAGCGCATCAAAAGTACTCAAATTAACCAATTAATGTTGCTGAAAAAAATGATCAGATGCAACTCGGAAATTATCACTTAATAGCGCACAGCAAACAGGGCTGCTGTATCTTGTGAAATTTATAAATTACAAATCGGCTGCTTTAATTCATCCTTGACCACCAAACCATTAGAGGTGGAAAATTACTGATTAACTAAAATACTTTAAAGTGTAAAACCATACATCACATCTTAATGTGCATCACATATTGATATGCAGTGCAGTGAAATCATGCTTTGATATGTAGAACCATAGATCACACTCTAGTGTAAAACCATACATAACGCTCAATTGTGTAAAGCCATGACTCACTCATGTATAAAAGCATGACTCACATTTTAATGTTTAAACATGTGCTAATGCGTAAATCCTTGAATCACACTTTAATACTTTAATGTGAAAAACCACTTGAAAGGATACTCTTTATTAAACTGGCTGTGTAGAAAGAGGCTCTGTGTTGATCAGTCATCCTGCACACAAGGATTAGAACTAAGGACAATGGCCTGGTTTAGAGAGCCAGTTATGTTATTGACAATGGTTGCCATTCGTTTTATTGGAAATACACAATGTGAGCCCCAAAGCAGACACAGCACTTTTTCTGAAATCAACTCGGAGGCTGATTTTATTTATGTGTCCTGATACTATTAGATATGACATTTTGACAGTACAGAGAAATTCATGCTATTCACGAATGATCTGATAATAGAAATATTTGTAGACATCTAAGTTACTTTGTACAATTGCCCTGGTGAGATGGAAAATGCTGAACTCGTAATATGTAGCAGCTATAGTTTTATCGCTCTTTCGCCTGAAGGTGAAATTTGTTTGAAGTACTTCATGGCGTGTTTTCGGCGTCTGCAGGATGCCATCTGGGTAAAGCGGTGTGTCTGTGTGTGCGGGCACCGAACAATCATTGGCAGCATACAAAGCGGGCCGATTATTATGTTGATCAGTGATGCCAGCTCTGCTATTTACAAACTTCACACACCCTGTACAGATGAACGCAGGTTAAACAGAATAAAGGACTCTCCACCAGCACTACTTCAAGGGATCATGAAGCGCTGAGAGGTTGGTTGCTGGATTATTTCTTCCGGCTGGTAGAGCAATTGTACTTGTTTTTGGAGCTTTCCTGTACTTGGCTAACGTTTGAATTGGCTGGTGATGAAATATTTTTCCGTTCCCTGAAAAGCCTGTGCTGAAGGGAGATGCTTGCAGTCTTGGGTGGCCTGGTAGGGCTTCCTCTGGGAATTGTTTACAGTTGAGAGGATGAAAAGGAGACACACAGAGCAGGAAAAGATGCCAGAGGAGGGCGAGGGGATCTCCGCAGGAGGCTATGTTCATCCAGGGTCCTTAGGCAGCAATTCTCCACCTCAACTTCAGTGAGGGCTAACGAGTGAGATGTTTTTTGCTTCACAAAAGAGCTCCAACCTCATAGCAGGGCAAGGACAGCATTGGATGTGACTGTCTAAGTGGAAGAGCTGCCAATGTGTGAGAGTGTGAACTATGGGAATGAAGCTTGCAACAGTATTTGCATTGAGGTAAAGTGTATGATTTAAAGAGTTGAGTGCAATTTGGTGACTGACGGGAATACGCTGAATTGTGAACTAGAAGAGACAGGTGGTATGGTTGGTAGGATAGACCATTTGAATATCAATTCACTCACCTTGACAACTTGTGTCATCATTAAACTGCTTCATGCATCCATGTTCTTGCAGCTTCACTCCAGTGGCCTCTGAGTATGTGTCTCAATGATCTCCTGCACCGCTTCAGATCCAGGGGGTTCGATATTCAAATGTAGCTGGGGTCAGGTCCTTGTGTGGGCATGAGCATGGCAGCACAGTGGTTAGCACTGTTGCTTCACAGTACCAGGGTCCCAGGTTCGATTCCCGGCTTGGGCCACTGTCTGTGTGGAGTCTGCATGTTCTCACCATGTCTGCGTGGGCTTCCCCCGGGTGCTCTGGTTTCCTCCCACAAGTCCCGAAAGACGTGCAGTTAGGTAATTTGGACATTCTGAATTCTCCCTCAGCGTACCCGAATAGGTGACGGAACATCGCGACTCGGGGCTTTTCACGGTAACTTCATTGCAGTGTTTTTTATCTTTTAAAAAAAATAAATTTAGAGTACCCAATTAATTCTTTTCCAATTAAGGGGCAATTTAGCGTGGCCAATCCACCTACCCTGCCCATCTTTGGGTTGTGGGGGCGAAACCCACGCAAACACGGGGAGAGTGTGCAAACTCCACACGAACAATGACCCAGAGCTGAGATTGAACTTGGGACCTTGGCGCCGTGAGGCAGCAGAGCTAACCACTGCGCCACCGTGCTGCCCTTCATTGCAGTGTTAATGTAAGCTTACTTGTAACAATAAAGATTATAATAATAATAATTATTATTATTTAAAAATTGTGGCGCCCGAGGTCCTCTCTAGATCCTGCCCGTCATCAATTTTCTAAGTATTGGCAGGCAGAGGGAGCAGGGAATCCACTCACCGCCGAATAACGGCCCATCAATCTCCTTTAAGAGTTTGTTATTAGGCTGGGGAAGCGGACACTGCAATTTTTAGTGTTTGTCAAAGCGCAGTCAGGCGGTGGGGTGGATATTTAGGTGGACGGGGAGGGGGAAGTCGGTTTGTGGTGTTGTCGGGTGGCCGGGTGTAGTCGGATGGTCGAAGATTAGTCGGGTCAGATCAGGTTGGATCGGGAGGTGGTGGTAGTCTGGTGATCAGAAGATAGCCAGATGAATCTGGATCAGTCAGCCTGGTGACTATGGGTTAGTCAGGTGGTTGGAGGGAGGAATGTCAGCCATGGAGATGCCTGAGTGTTGGACCAAGTTTTAAACTGTCTAACATTTCCTGGGGAATTATTAACGTAAGGGCTGTGTATCTGTCCCAAGACTCTAACTCGAAAGTATAACCTTTGTGTTCAATTCCTATGTGCAAAGAACAAAGAAAAGTCCAGCACAGGAACAGATCCTTCGGCCCTCCAAGCCTGCACCGAACATACTTCCTGTCTAAACTAATATCTTCTACACTAGGTCAATACATCAGGACGTCTGCAGGCTCCTGACACGAATCTCCCATCGTAAATCCATTCTTTAATGATACGGAGACCAGAAGGTTTGGGCCAATAAATCTAACTCATCTGGGTTTGAATTGTTTTGAAAAAATAAATCCAAATTTTCTTCAACTTTTGAAAGATATAATCCTGGCAATCCTTGATTTGTTTTTCAAATGATAAAGAAGAAACCATAGACAGTGCTAATCATAATAAAAAAAAGACAATTAATAAACTTTTAAATGTAAGGTTTGCCTAAAATGCAGCATTGAGTTTTCAACTTCCAGTTTCCTTCAAAGCATATCAGAAAAAGAAAGCCAACGAGTTCACAAATTGTCACAGGTTGAATTCAGACATCCTTTCGCACAAACTGGGAGAAGCCTACGAAGCCATGCTGGGGAACTCTACAACATGTTTCGAATATACAGATTACTTGTTGGGTAATTCTGCAAACTGCATATCCTAGAAAAGCACAGATGTGGTTGGAATCTCTCCAACTCTTCTGGGGACGGGAGAGGAGATTAACTCAAAGTCTAATCCTTTAATACAGGCTGAGTTTCTGAAGTAAAATCTTTAAGGAAACCATTAAAAGACATGGAAGACAACTCAGTAGGAAAACTTAATCACATTATTGTGCTGAATGTATTTTTCCAATTCTTAAATTTTGTTTAAAACCTTATTTAGTTTCGACATTAGAAATTTTGCTCACGGCTTAAAAAATATTTTTATAAATCCCAATTTTGTTCGTTGGCAGGTTCTACCAAAACCTCATTCATGATTTATTGTCACCGTAAGTCTTTAGTAGCTTCCGATGGGCATTTTCTTAAGCTTCGTACATTGTTCTTAATTTGTATGTTTTCTCCTTCTGCAATTGTGATTTATTGATTCATTTTGAACTGATCAACAATGTATAACAGAAAAATGTTGATGTGGGGCTTTATCATTATAAATGTTAATATAAAAGGCACAACCTAGGAAGCATGTAAGCCTGTTACCGTATTGTAGATTGGTGAATATTTCGACACATTTATCCTCAAATTGATGGGCATAAAGTCGAGCAGTGGTGTGGAGCAGATCTATTGCCATGCTGGTTGAAGAGCTTTACCAAATCTACAGGTATTTTTTGAAGAATATGAGGATATTCTAGTATTACACTTTTAATACTTCATCTCTGCTGTCTTATAATGAAAGTTAGTTAACTCTCGTGGCAGCAAAACTGCAGTGAATATAGTATATTCTTATTACAGTGTCCATGCCAATTAATTGTAAAAGTTAATTGTCACCGAATTTGAAAGAAGAGGAATGGCTAAACTGTACACTGATTATTTCACCAATATATACTTAATGGAAATTGAAATCATAGACTTGATATAGTGACTTCTGGGGGTGGCACGGTGGCATAATGGTTAGAACTGCTGCCTCGCCCCGCCAGAGATCCGGGTTCAATTCTGACCTTGGGTGGCTGTCTGTGGGAGTTTAGACTTTCTCCCCGTGTGTGCGTGGGTTTCCTCCGGGTGCTCCAGTTTCGTCCCACAGTCCAAAGATATGCAGGTTAGGTGGAATGGCCATGATAAATTGCCCCTTAGCGTCCAAAGATGTGCAGGTTATGTGGATTGATCAATGCACGGGGATGGGGTGGCAGAGTGGGCCTACTTGGAGTGCTTTTTCGGGGGATCGGTGCACACGCAATGGGCCGAATGGCCTCTATGTGCACTGTAGGGATTCCAAAATTCAGATTTCCTCGATTTCTCCAATTCGCAAGTTCCTCTGAAGAATTGACCTGAGACCAGAAGCTCTGCTTCCAAAAGATAGTTTGGTGTCCAGCTTGCTGGCTCTGAAACGAAGATCAGTCATTCTTTTTTTTTTCCTTTATTCATTCACGGGTTCTGAACATCGCTGGCCAGACCTTCATTTATTGCTTATCCCGTACATGGCATTGAGATGATGGTGGTGACCCACCTACTTGAAGGTTTAGGTACATCCACAGTGCGGATAGAGAGAGGGTTCCAGGATTTTGACCCATGCAGCTGCATTGAAGCACTGACAAGATAACTCCTGGTCGCACGAAGAAGAAATTAATTCACCCCAAACACTGTTCACCCCAAACATTGTTTGCTTTAAGTTCTTGGTGTGTCACTGACAAGGCCAGCAATTATGGTCCATCTTAATTGCCTTGGAGAAGGTGCTGGTGAGCAGCCTTTACTACAGCAGTCCTTGTGGTGCACCTCTACAGTGTTGCTCAGGAGGGAATTCCAGGATTTTGGCACAGTGTCAAATTCTGAAATCTTTCTTAATATTTGACATTTATTTTACCAGTTATGCGATATAAATCATAATGATATGCCTGGAAACCATATTTCCACAGCTACAGGTGAAAACCCAACTACTAAGATGCTTTCACCAGCCATTCAGCTGATTTTTGAATAACTGTTGGAACCCTCTGGACTTTCTCTGCTGAGTTGTCAAGTGCTGCAAGTTGTTAAACTGCTGGCTGTATGTTGAAGGTTCTCTGACAAGGTTAAAAACGGCAAGTGTTGCATGCACACAATTTGCCTACAACAATTAGGAAACACCAGCACACCAAAGCCAGTCCTTACTTGGAGTAGGTTTATTCACAGAGTGAAACTGTACGGGTGTATATCTCCTGACTCCACACAGTAAGTGTATCTTATACTCTACTGAGTACATCAATGAAACTACATTAATTAATGAATGAATCACTCCTTAAAGGGAAAACGTAACAAAAGCAAAACTTCAAAGGAAACTCATCAAAAACAAATTAAAATATTTTGACAGGGAAAAGGTGTTTGCTTATATGTGCACAAGTAATCATTCAATCAATGTCCTCCAGCTGTAAGTACTTCAATTGATACAATCAACACTAATCTTCAGGGGAAATGTCCAAATCAAGCTCCTGACCTCAGGTAAAAGTGAGAAAGTTCCCCGATACAGAAAACCACAACTGCTAAATGAGCCCTATTAAACGTCAGGTTTGTTATTTGTTTTTTTTTTCAGAATTATGCAATTTGTGTATGTTTATTCTCTGTTCTAAACATTGGCTTGGAAAATCCATGAGTTAGATTGGAATCTATTGCAGAACTCCATCACTGACTCTGACAAAATGTTTGCCTCTGCTGAAGGCCTTGGAAATACTGGCAGCTGGGAATGATCCCAGAGTAGTGTTCTGAGGTCCGCTCGATCCAGTTATCAGACAGTCCACCTCCCCCCACCATCTCCCTCACCACATCACTCTTTGCAAATACAGTTAATTCAGCAACATAGCCTTTGTAGGCTTCCATTTATTTTTATCCACCTCTACTATTTCAATAACATATCAAAGATGGTATTAACCTTGAATCAGTCAGGAGAACTCTCACTTATGTGTGAAATGGTTGTGGGTTCAAATCCCACTCCAGCACTTGAGCTCAAAAATATTGATCAACAGTCCATTGCAGCACTGAGGGAGTACTGCACAGTTGGAAATGCTGTCTTCAGGTGAGATGTTATTAAACCAACACCCAGTTTAATAACATTGAAGTCTATCCCTTCAGCTGGAAGTAAAATATTCCATGGCACTATTTATCCCCAGTGTTCTTTTAGTAAGGCACGGGTAGTCCACAGCAAGTAATGATAAAAGACATCTATTTAAACAACAAGTACCTTCACGAGACTCAGTTACACCTTGCTGGGTGCTCCCTTTCTCTTTCTCTCGGTCGGTTCAACACTGGCCAACCAGTTATACAAGTACGGGTAAGCTACCCCGTCTCTAGCAGGGGAGCTCGAACGCCTCGAGGAGAACGGGGAAAACAACATCCTGGCACCGTATGCTGGTTATTACAGTTCTAATCAATAGTTATCCCTCAATCAACATCACTAAAACAGATTATCTGCTCACGGCTGAATTGCTGTCTGCAGGAACTTGCTGTGCTCAAATTGGCTGTCATGTTTCCTGCACTGTTATAGTGATAATACTTTGAAAGTACTCCATTGGCAGTACAGCCCTTTAGGAATGTCATGTGGTTGTAAAAGGTGCTATATAAATGAACGTTTTCGGTTGTTTCTTTCTGCAGGGCGTCTTTGCTCAGTGCCACTCCACAGAGCATCGCTCAGGCTGGGAATGTACAGCAGGAGACTGATCTCCTCCCTCATTCTCTGGCACCGCATGCTGGCATTCTCATGTACTACACAGCCAGATTTCCAGTGACTCATTGTATTTATCAGAATAGCTCTTCGCCTAACTAGTACTTGCAGGTCACTGTCTTATCTTTACTGTAGTTTAATGTAGCTGACAGGTTAATTGACAGTGCAGAGGAGTCCCATGACAGTCTCCTTGGCCAATTTCATTTGCCTTCAGCTGACAAAGTTGCATCTGGTCACCTTTTCAGGAAAGTTCTTCGGTTGTCCAGTCAACTCTTTCTTTCACTTTCCTGACATCAGGTTGCTCAAGGTGAACCGCTATTTTAACCTCACCAAAATACTGGCAAAACAGCGTGAGTATTTTGACAGAAAGGCAGTGCTTTATTAACGGCAAATATTGGAAAAGTTACAAAGTAAACTGTCCATTTAGGACATAGAAAAATACTGCAGGCTGATTTTCATGCTTCCCAAAGTTTCAAATCATTCAGAAAAATAAACTGCTCAAGGAAAAATATTATTGAATGTTTGCGAAATCTGCTTGCTGTCAAATGGGCACCTGGAAATACTAGGGTGCGGAGACATAGTAAACTACTTTAAATACCTTTCCTTAGATTTCCTGCCGCATAGTTCATAACTACCTGCCCTGAAGCAATGTACGGTTTTAAGTCCATATCTGAATAATGGGTAGAACGTCCTTCTTGTCCTTCAATTCAGGAGATTTTCATACCTTCCTGTGGAGTGAGTGTCAATCTCAGTGTTTATCATTTTCTAATAAATGTGTGCCCTTAAGGTATTGCTTTACACAGCAACAGTTTAGCTCACGATGGTGCATAAAACACTGGGGGAAGAATGAGCAGAGAGTCTAGGATGTCAAAAATGGCTGAGCGAGAAGGAGTGGGAGGAAACAGATTAACAGATGTAAAGAATCACACATACGTAGAGAGAGAAAGAACTCAAAATAGACACAGAGAGCAATGGAATGAGAAGGCAGATTAGAGAAAGAGAGCAGGGTAGAGAGAGAGAGAGAATGAGAAAGATCAACCACGCTGAGAAAGAATATAGAAAGTGAAAGAAACATGACGAGATCAAGGGATCTGAAGTTTGTTTGTTTATTTGAATGTTTTTAATTCAAAAGCAGTTAAGAAAAACTTGGTCTGGCTGCTATAGAATGATTTAAATCAGACTAGATCTAAATGAAGGCTATTTTGTTATTTTATGTGGTTAGACTTCATAATATGGGAAAAATTATTTGCCCGACTCTCTGAGGCAATATACTCTTGGGTTTGTACAACCAAGACTCCTGCTGTGGTTGCCTGACAGACAATCAAAGCGAAAAAATAATGGTGCAGACTATTCTTTATAGTCCAAGGGTTCAATAAATCTGGGAGTGATTTACATACTGCCATATGGCCATAGTGTACAACTTTATTTTTTTCAACAAACATTAACTGAGCTGTCAATTAAAATAATCTTCAGCAAGGGGCACCCCCTGGGAGGTCAGTTTAACTTCAGTCACCAAGGGTTTGAGTGAAGCTCTGCTTTTACACCCTGCCCAATATTACAGCTCATTACATCCTGCCCAACATTATTCTCTATTGCACTCCTCCCAACATTACTCTCTGTTACACCCTATCCAACATTCATCTCCATTGTACGCCATCCAACATTGCCCCCAATTACAATATGGCTATCGCTACTCTACAGTAAACCCCGCCGAACACTAATCTCCATTGCATCCCATTCAACATTACTCTTCATTACCTTCCCAACACTATTCTCTATTGTACCCTGGCCCCAGCATTCCTCTCTATTGATTTCAATGGAGAATAAAGTCAGTCAAGATGTAAAGCCACCACGGGCACCCAATCGCATTGCTTTGTTGACACTTAGCATTTCCAAATTTCCCTGAATCTGGTCCCATTAATCCAATGCTCTTCAGGAATCTACTGGGGCAGAGCAGGATCAGCTCTGAAGAAATTCCCGAGCAAAGCATAAAGGCATAATTTTCAACGACACATGTTCAAACTAAAATGTATCAAATTACAATCTGAGAATGTGCCAACTATACAGTTTGAAAACTGATTCGGCACCACCAAGTGTAAATGTTGCAGAACTTTCTGGTTTAAATGATCCAATCAGTCACCCTTTAGCCATCAAGTACGATAAGACTAGCATAGACTTCACAATTGATTAGATGCTGTTCCTCTGTGTTTAACAGTCACATATAGATATCACATTACTGGAGTGTAATTCACTTGCCATATCTGGAGCTTTTACAATAGGTACCAGATACTGAGTTAGGGAATTAATTTTATACATATCACAGAAAAGTTCCTACTTCAGAGTGGAAAGTATCTGCATTTCTATCCCAAAGTAGTGAGACTCCCATAAGACCATAAGGCGAGGGCGGCACGGTGGCGCAGTGGTTAGCATTCCTGCTGCACAGCACTGAGGACCCAGGTTTGATCACGGCCCCAGGTCACTGTCAGTTTGGAGTTTGCACATTCTCCATGTGTTTGCATGGGTCTCGCCCCTGAAGTGTTGGGTGCTCTGAGGTACAGACGAACCAACACGGTTGCGATTGGTACAATGCAGTTTTATTCCATTTAACTATTTATACATCAGACTTGGTAGTCAGCACGTTGTGACGGTGTGAGTGTCTTGCTAATGAGGTCCTGGCTCTGTGCTGTCTCCAGATGGACTGCCCAGGAAGTGTCGTGTTTCTTATCTTATACTGTGTCTGCTCTTGTCTGTGATTGGCTGTCGTGTTATGTGTGCTAATTGGTCCGTTGGTCTGTCTCTCATTATGTATGTGTTATGATGTATGTTTGAATATCGTGACATCCCCCTTTTTTTTACAAGATTATGTGCCTACGTGGTTATAAATATAAATGTGTCCTGAGTGCAGCTAAAGGTGTGTGTGTGTGCGTAATATTTACATCATGTACATGGGGCTTAACTATATACAAGGGGCGATGTCAGGTGTGACATGCTAACGAGGTTGTACCATAACAAAAGAAGAACAACGTTGAAATTTGGAACAATCAAACGAGGCCTGTAACGATAAAACAATGACATGTTATAAAACAGTGGTTGCAAAAGTTTGACGTGTGAACAGTCTCATAAGTCCAGTCTAGTAGGTGGGCGACGAATTTGGGTTGACCGCCTCAAGGGTGGGTCGAGAACCACTGGCTGAGGTGCGAACCTGGCCACGGGCGGCGACAGAAGGGGCATGGTATATGGCAGCTCCACGAAGTCGCTATCAGGAACCAGTGGAGGACACGGTGTCTGTGTAGGGTCCCGTTGCGAGCGTGGAAGTAAGCGAAGGGCTCGGCGATTGCGCCTACGCACGGATCCATCCGGCATGCGTACCAGGAACGAGCGGGGAGCCACGCGTCGGAGAACTTCGGCAGGTGCTGACCAGCCACCGTCTGGTAGGTGGATGCGGATGTTGTCTCCAGGCGCCAGGGAGGGAAGATCAGTTGCCCATTTGTCGTACGACCTCTTCTGGCGACCGCGCTGCAGTTGCATCCTATGCAGTACCGGAGCATGGTCTATTGTTGGTGCCAGGATGGAAGGCACAGTGGTTCTGACGGTGCGACCCATCAGCAGCTATGCTGGTGAGAGACCAGTGGCTAGTGGGGCCGAGCGATAGGCCAGCAGGACGAGGTAGAAGTCCAATCCGACAGCAGCAGCCTTGCAGAGGAGCCGCTTGGCAATGTGAACGCCCTTCTCCGCCTTTCCATTGGACTGGGGATGCAGAGGGCTGGACGTCACATGTGTGAAGCCATACGAAGCAGCAAAGGACGACCATTCATGGCTGGCAAAACAGGGCCCATTGTCCGACATGACAGTCATCGGAATGCCGTGGTGAGCAAAGGTGTCTATGCAGGCCCTGATGACAGCAGACGACGTCAAATCGTGCAGGCGTATGACTTCTGGGTAGTTTGAGAAGTAGTCAACTATGATGACATGGTCCCTGCCGAGCGCGTGAAACAGGTTGACACCCACCTTCGCCCAGGGGGACGTCACCAGCTCATGGGGCAGAAGCGTCTCAGGAGGTTGCGCCAGCTGAAACCTTTGGCAGGTTGTACAGTTGAGCACCATGTTGGCAATATCGTCACTGATGCCCGGCCAGTATACCGCCCATCGAGCCCTCCGTCTGCACTTCTCGACCCCCAAGTGGCCTTTGTGTAGTTGGCCGAGAACCAGCTGGCGCATGCTGTGCGGAATCACAATCCGGTCCAGCTTCAGAAGGACACCATCAATGATGGCTAGGTCGTCTCGTACATTGTAGAACTGCGGGCACTGCCCTTTGAGCCATCCTCCCGTCATGTGGCGCATCACTCGCTGCAGAAGGGGGTCGGCCGCAGTCTCTCGGCGAATACGGGCCAGACTGGAGTCGTCAGCCGGCAGATTTGCCGCTGTAAAAGCCACCTGTGCCTCGACCTGACATACGAACCCCTCCGCATCTGGCGGCGTGCTCACTGCTCTGGATAGGGCATCCGCCACGATGAGGTCCTTCCCTGGAGTGTAGACCAGTTGGAAGTCGTCCCTCCTGAGTTTAAGTAGGATGCGCTGGAGGCGAGGGGTCATCTCGTTCAGGTCCTTGTTTATTATGCTGACCAGGGGGCGGTGGTCAGTTTCGACCGTGAACCGGGGAAGACCATAGACGTAATCGTGGAACTTGTCGAAACCGGTTAGCAAGCCCAGGCATTCTTTTTCGATTTGCGCGTGGCGCTGCTCTGTGGGGGTCATGGCCCGCGATGCATAGGCCACTGGGGCCCATGATGCCGTGTCATCCCTCTGCAGGAGCACTGCTCCAATGCCGATTGGCTGGCATCAGTTGA
The DNA here is from genome assembly GCF_047496885.1 of Scyliorhinus torazame. Taxonomy (NCBI): domain Eukaryota; kingdom Metazoa; phylum Chordata; class Chondrichthyes; order Carcharhiniformes; family Scyliorhinidae; genus Scyliorhinus; species Scyliorhinus torazame. Next base: position 254,229,923 of record NC_092714.1, on the reverse strand, counting down.
GATTTTGGTGGCACGAGACGTGTCAAAAAACGCCAACACTGGTGCCGTAGTGAGTTTGCGTTTGAGCTCCTCCCATTCCAGCTGATGTGTGTGTTGCCACTGTAACTCTGTGGATTTTCTGACGAGGTGGCGCAGAGTCGTCGTGTGGGAGGCAAGGTTGGGAATGAACTTCCCCAGGAAGTTGACCATGCCAAGGAAGCGTAGGACAGCCTTCTTGTCGGCCGGCTGCGGCATGGCTGTGATGGCGCTCACCTTGTCTGCATCCGGACGGACCCCTGACCGGGAGATATGGTCCCCCAGGAACTTCAACTCGGTCTGGCCAAAGGAGCACTTGGCTCGGTTGAGGCGCAGGCCATTTTCCCGTAGGCGGGCAAAAACGCGTTGGAGACAATGTATGTGCTCCTGCGGTGTGGTGGACCAGATGATGACATCATCCACATCGTCCACCCCTTCGATGCCTTCCATCATCTGCTCCATGATTCTATGGAAGACCTCGGATGCCGAGATGATACCAAATGGCATCCGGTTGTAGCAGAACCTGCCGAAAGGGGTGTTGAAGGTACATAGCTTTCGGCTGGACGGGTCCAGTTGGATCTGCCAAAATCCTTTAGAAGCATCCAGTTTTGTGAATATCTTCGCCTGGGCCATTTCACTGGTGATCTCCTCCCGTTTGGGTATGGGATTATGTTCCCTCATAATATTATTATTGAGGTCCTTGGGGTCAATACAGATGCGGAGCTTGTCAGAGGGCGTCTTGACACACACCATGGAGCTGACCCATGGCGTGGGCTCTGTGACCCTAGATAGGACCCCTTGGTCCTGGAGATCCTGCAGCTGCTGCTTAAGGCGGTCTTTAAGTGGCGCAGGAACCCTGCGATGTGCGTGAACGACTGGGATGGCGTCCGGTTTGAGGCGAATTCGGTAGGAGTATGGCAGTGTTCCCATGCCTTCGAATGCCTCCTGGTTGTGGGAGAGAGAGAGAGAATTTATTGCACAAGGTGGAGAGCCTTGCATGTCTGTGCGCCCAGCAGGGAGTCCTTCGATGAGCCAACTATCTCGAACGAGAGTGTGGCCGTGTGTGTTTTGTGTGTCACCTGGAGCTGGCAGGATCCCATGGCCGGGATAACGTTCCCGTTGTAGTCGACCATCTTGCACCGGGATGGCTGGATTGGTGGTCTGACCTTCATGGCGTAGAATGCTGACCATGCTATGAGGTTGGCGGAGGCGCCAGTGTCCAGGCGGAAAGTGATCGGCGATCGGTTGACCGTTAGGGTGGCACTCCATTCATCGCCCGGATTGATGGTGTTGACCCGGTTTGCATCAATGACCGCAACCCGGAAGGCGTCTTGGTCATCTGTGTCGTCGGTTTGGATGTGGTGATGTGGAGGCTGAATGGTCCGCACATTCCTGCGAGGTTGTCGGAGATGTGGAAGATCAACAGGTTGAGCCGCTCGACAGTAGGCAGCGTAGTGGCCCATCTTGCCACAGCTTAGGCATTGTCGGGGTTTTGCAGGACATTGCCCTTTTAAATGTGCAGCTCCACAGTTGCCGCACGTCATGTCGTCATGGCGTTCGTTACGCCACTGCGCATGCGCAGTTCGGTCTTGCGTCGGCCGCACCTGCGCAGCACGTCCCTCAGTGTTGCCGTAGGTTTTGGTGCGCACAAACGCGGGAGGCCTTAAAAAGCGCGCGAAACGGCCGCCCTCGTCCGGGCCGCGGGCCGGGAGAAACTCGATTGCCTGGACGCGTTCGGCCTCGTGGGCGGCCTGGCTTGCCGATTCGATCACGTGGGACCCCCTCCGTGCCGATTCGGTCGCCTGAAATTGGGCATAGCGGCTGGTCGCATTCTCATGCAGGACACAGGCTTCAACTGCAGATGCTAAGGTCAGGCCTTTAATTTTTAGAAGCTGCTGGCGTAGGCCACTGGAGGCAACGCCAAAAACGATCTGGTCCCGGATCATGGACTCTGAGGTGGTGTCGTAACCGCAGGACTGCGCGAGTATGCGGAGGTGCGTCAGAAAGGGTTGAAAGAGCTCATCCTTACCTTGCAGGCGTTGCTGATAGATATACCTCTCAAAGCTTTCATTTACCTCAACGTTGAAGTGCTGGTCGAGCTTGAGGAGGACCGTGTCATACTTAGCTTTGTTCGCGCCTTCCGCGAACACCAAGGAGTTGTATACTGTAGCCACCTAAAATGGCTGATTCCCTATTAATTTGGCCAAAACCCGATTTAAAATGGCTAACCGAAAAGGCTGACGGGAAAAGCAGCCAACAGGACACAAATGGACAGCTGCAGACAGAATAGCGTATTCGGCTCTGGGGAAGTCAGCCCAGATTGATACTCAAGACTATTAGCAGCACATCAACACAGACATCAGCAGTTTAATCGGCTATCCCCGGGAACAATTGCAACATATTTGCAATTGAATGCCGGGCCAGACCTGTCGGCGCCAGCAGTGGCCGAAACAAAGACAGGTGAACGACCAACCCCCGATCAAGGAATCGCCCCGTTATTGGATATATCGAACCCAGTGATTGGGAACAAGTCCAATCACTTGGGACTCAGGGTCAAGGGCCACCCCGAGAGGCGGGAAGCCTGTCCTATAAAGTGAGGGGCCAAGTTCAGATCTCTCTCTCTCCCTTCTTCACCTGCTCGCAGCCTTCGCAAGAACCTTCAGCAAAGAACCGTAAGTTTGACTCCAGCAATCGCTACCCGATAGAGATTCCTAGCCATCGACCCGTATCAGCCTTTTGAATCCCGCAGGCCAGATCCAATTCGATAAGCCATTCGTTTCCCTGACCTAGTGGGCCCTTCCTAAAGTTAAGTATTGGCCAGTAATGGTAGGTTTCAATATAGATAGTAGGATTATTGTGTAAGCATTAATTGTTGTATATAATAAATGACCGTTGATTTCAATCTTACTAAGCGGTGTGCTGACTTATTAATCATAACTTGAGCTTGAACCACGTGGCGGTATCAGAAAGATACCTGGCGACTCGTGAGCAAAGGTGACATAATCAGAGCTAATAAACTAAGGCTAAAAAGAGCAACAATACATCAATGGCGTGCTGACCTGCGGTAGTGAGGAGCATGGCAATCTTTGTTTCGTCCAAGGCGCCCTGTTTTTCATTGGCTTGCATGAAGAATTCGAAGCGCTGCTTGAAGAGCGTCCAATTTGTGCCCAGGTTCCCAGCGACTTGCAACGGCTGCGGTTTGTTGCGGGTGTCCATGGCTCAGGATGGCAGATTTGCCGGTAGGTATCGATTCACTCCTGGTATCATGAAGTATTGGGTGCTCTGAGGTACAGACGAACCAACACGGTTGCGATTGGTACAACGCAGTTTTATACCATTTAACTATTTATACATCAGACTTGGTACTCAGCACATTGTGACGGTGTGAGTGTCTTGCTATGAGGTCCTGGCTCTGTGATGTCTCCAGATGGACTGCCCAGGAAGTGTCGTGTTTCTTGTCTTATACTGTGTCTGCTCTTGTCTGTGATTGGCTGTCGTGTTATGTGTGCTAATTGGTCCGTTGGTCTGTCTATCATTATGTATGTGTTATGATGTATGTTTGAATATCATGACAGCCCCCACAACCCAAAGATGTGCAGTGCAGGTGGATTGGCCACGCTAAATTGCCCCTTAATTGGAAAAAAGAATTGGGTACTCTCAATTTTTTTTTTTAAAAGGCCATAAGGCATAGGATCAGAAGTAGGCCATTTGGCCCATCGAGTCTGCTCCGCCATTCCATGAGATCATCACTGATCTGATCTGATAATCCTCCACTCCACTCCACTTTCCCACCTTATCCCCAGAACCCTTGATTCCCTTACGGATTAAACATCTGTTTATTTCAGCCATAAATGTACTTAATGACTCAGCCTCTGCAACCCACTGTGGTAAAGAATTCCACAGATTTACTATCCCCTGAAAGAAGAAATTTCTCCTCATCTCTGTCTTAAATAGGTGACCCCTTACTCTGAGATTATGCCCCCTGGTCCCAGACTAACACACAAGGGGAAACAACCTCTCAGTATCTACCCGGTGTTAGGAAAAATCAGGTAGTTTTAAGGGATTTATATTTGTATTGGTAAGGTAATAATCTTGTTTTTGAAGCTTGTTGAATTTAATGTTTTTGTTATCTTCTTAATGGTAAGGATAAAACCGATAGTTGGATTCAAGCTGGACAAAGGTGTTTGTATGTGTGGGGGTTGTTTAAGTTTCAACAATAACCAACATTGTTTCTATTATGCATTTGACCACAGCCAATCTGTGTGCTTAAAAGGGACTTTGTGTTAATGGGACCATTGTACTTTGCACATAAAATGTGCTTTGCAATCCGTGTTAATCTTAAAATCTGTGTGTATTTGCTAACATAAGTTGGAGTAAAGGAGTATTGTATAATAATCCAAATTTTCATGTGTAATAATTGTTTTTTCCTTGTTGTTAAAACTAATTAGCGGTCCTGTGACTCCGTTCCTCCGTGTTTTATATTTTAGAAGCTTTTTTGAGCCAGTGTTCCATTCTAGGATATTCCTGTCCAGTTACAACATTAACTGGGATCATAACACCTGTCGAGCCCCCTGAGAATCCGATACGTCTCAATAAAGTCACCTCTCATTCTTCTGAACTCCAATGAGTGCAGGGCCAACCAACTCAACCTCTGCTCATAAGAAAGTCCCTCCTTACTTGGGATCAGCCTAGTGAACCTTCTCTGGACTATCTTCAATGCCAATGTATTTTTCCTCAGATAAGGGGATCAAAACTGTTCACAGTATTCCAGGTGTGGCCTAACTAGTGCCTTGTATACTTTTCCCTATTTTTATACCCCATTCCCTCTGTATTAAACACCAGCATTCTATTTGTCTTCCCAATGACCTGCTCATAGAGTCATAGAGTTTTACAGCCCATTGCATCTGCATCAGCCATCAAGCACTTACCTGTTCTAATCCCATTTTCCAGGACTTGGTCCAGAGCCTTGTGTGCTATGGTGTTTCAAGTGCTCATCTAAATGCTTCTTAAATGTTGTGAGGATTCCTGCCTCTATCACCATTTCAGGCAGTGAGTTTCAGATTACCTACACCTTCTGGGTGAGAAGGTTTCTCCTCAAATCCCCTCCAAATCAATCACCCCCTCTACCTTAAATCTATGCTCTCAGTTATTGACCCCTCTACTAAGGAGAGAAGTTCCTTCCTATTGTTATGGGCCAAGGTTTAGAGAACCCCAAAGTGTATCATGGAGTTAACCTGACCCACAACTTTTAATAGATTGTGGCATGGGGAGCACACGGCTCACTCTACAGGTGTGGTACAGCAGAAATGGAAAAGTATTTTTTAAAAGCAAAACAATGTTTATTCTATGAACTCAAGTTAACCTTTTTAAAACATACAGTGAACATCTTAGCAACCATCATTCAAATACAACCCCCAAAGAATACAACACTAAGTAATCCTTAAGCTGTACTTTTAACATCCAGAAGACTTAAAACACCATTTACCAGGAGCACATTAGGTTTACATTCACTACTGAGAACATTTATAATTCTGAATTCACCAAATGATCAAGAGATAGTCTTTTCATGGCAGAGAGAACAACAGTACACTTGCTTGGTCTGGCTTCAGCTCCAACACTGAAAACGAAACTAAAACACACTGCAGCAAACAGCCTAAAACAAAAGTAAAAATCTGACAGGCAGCCCAGCTCCACCCACTCTCTGACATCACTGCAGTAGTAAACACCCACTTCTTAAAGGTACATTTCTTTTTTTTTAAAATATGTTTATTCAAAATTTTTCAACAAACATTTTCAACCATTTAAACCCCCCCCTCCCGTAACAAAAAGAAAAGAGAAGTAACAGACAAAACATAAACATATCAATCCAACATAATACAGAACTTCTACAATGGGTTCCTCCCGCACATATTGACTTTCCCATATGTTTATGTTTTTCCTTTTTCAAGTGCCCCTAGGAAAACCCCCTTCCCCGCCCACCAATATACCCCCCCCCCCCGAAAAAGACACCTACCCTCCCCTCCCCCCCCCCTCCCTCCCTGGGTTGCTGCTGCTGCTGACCGACCTCCATCTAACGCTCCGCGAGATAGTCTAGGAACGGTTGTCACCACCTGAAGAACCCCTGCGCAGACCCTCTCAAGGCAAACTTTATCCTCTCCAGCTTGATGAACCCTGCCATGTCATTTATCAAGGCTTCCACACTGGGGGGCTTCGCGTCCTTCCATAATAGCAAGATCCTCCGCCGGGCTACCAGGGACGCAAAGGCCAGGATACCGGCCTCTTTCGCCTCCTGCACTCCCGGCTCGTCCGTCACCCCAAATAGTGCCAGCCCCCAACTTAGCTTGACCTGGACTTTCACCACCTGAGACATAGTCCTCGCTACACCCCTCCAGAACCCATCCAGTGCCTGTAAAGGTACATTTCTTAAACACCCATTTCTTAAAGGTACTCTCACATGACACTATCTACCCTATCGATACCCCTTATAATTTTGATCAGGTCCTCCCTCAGCATTCTCTACTTTGAGACACAAGACCCCAGCCTAACCAGCCTCTCTTCAGAGATGAAAAGCTCCAGCCCAGACAACATCCCGGTGAATGTCTTCGGCACCCTCGCTCATGCAACCAGATCCTTCCTGTAGTGTGCCGACCAGAACTGCACACAGTGCCCTAGCTGTGGCCTAATGAGCATTTTATACAGCTCCATTATAACCTACCTGCTGTTGTATTCTATGCCTCAGCTAATGAAGGCAAATATCCCATATGCCTTCTTAATCACCTTATCTACTTTTCCTACTGCCTTCAGAGATCTATGGACTTGAACACCAAGGGCTCTCTGATCCTTTGTACTTCCTAGAGTCCTATCACTTGTTGCGTATTCTCTTGCCTTGTTAGTAGAACCAAAATGCATCACCTCACACTTTTCAGGGTAAAATTCCACTTACCACCGTCATGCCCATCTCACTAGCCCATCTATATCATTCTGTAATCTAAGACATTCCCCCTCGCTTTTTACCACACCACCAATTTTTGTACCATGCGTGAATTTACCGATCATACTCCCGACGTGAACTTGCGTGGTAACTTTTTTTGATTTACGCACGAGGAGCCCCAATTCCCTCAGTGCTGCAGCTTTCCCAGGATCATCCTGGAATAAAAAGAATTGACTAATCCTTTCCAGATGACAGACCTCACTGTGGCAGTGAGATAGCACATCAGGGCAGTGAGATTCCAGAGTCCAATCCCAGTGCCAGTCACAAACCAGCAATTTCCTATAAGTCCTAGTGAGATTGCATAGTCACATCCCAAAGCAGCAGGATCATCCAGAAGTATCCCAGAATAGCAAGGTCTCACTGGGCGGGATTCTCCCAGCCCTGGGCCGGGCCGGAGAATCCCCGCCAACGGGCCACGCCGCCCCGACGCCGGCACGCGATTCTCCACAGAGCGGAAAATTGGCGCCATTGGCGCCGGCGTGGTTGGCGCGGCGCCGGTCGCGGGCTGCTCGACGCGGCCGGCCCACCGATTCTCCGGCTCGGATGGGCCGAGTGGCCGTAAGAAAAGAGTCGGGTCCCGCCGGCGCCGTTCTAACCTGCTGTGGGCCGGCGGGACCTCGGCGTGGAAGGGTCGGGTGGCGGCCTGGGGGGGTGGGGGGGGGTAGCTCCGACCCCGGGGGGGGGCCTCCGATGTGGCCTGGCCTGCGATCGGGGCCCACCGATCGGCGGGCCGGCCTCTGTGACTGGGGGCCTCCTTTCCTATGCGGCGGCCCCTGTAGTCTACGCCAAATTGCGTTGGGGCCGGCACGTTGAAGGAGGCCACTGCGCATGAGCGCGTTGGCGCCAGCGCAACTGCGCATGCGTGGTTCCGCGGTGCACAGTTCACGCCGGGATCGGCAGCTGGAGCAGCGTGAACCACTCCAGTGCTGGCCCCCTGTAGGGGCCAGAATTAGTACAGGTAGCGCGCGGCCTGTTCACGCCGTCGTAAAACGCGACGGCGTTGACGACGGCGTGGACACTCTGCCGTGGGATTGGAGAATCCCGTCCAGTGTTCCTCTGCAGAGCTCTAAGGTCCCCATTCTAGAACAGAAAGACCTCACAGTTCTGTCCCTTAGCAGTGATATTCCATATTCCCAGCCGACATCAGCAAGATCCCACAAACTAGCTGAAGTTGCCCTGAGGGCAGACATCCTGTAGTCCCAGTGAGTCTCATTGCAATCCCAAATCAGCAAGTTGCTTCCTAAGCCACACTGCCTCACAGCCCCGCCCCAGGGCAGCAGGATCCCGCGATCCTGGAAACATGTAGAGAGATCCCAAAGAAGTGAGATTTGACTGACCAGCAAGTTCGCTGTCACATCCTTTCCTGCACATTGTCAAAATGTCCAATGTGTAGCCGAGGAGCGTTTTTTTTCTTGAATCACAAATTTAGTGCTCTTAAAATAACTGTTTTGTACGAGGAATGTCGAAGATGGCAAAGAAGCTTATGATGCTTGGTATAAAGTTGGCACTTTGTTTTTGCACAACTTAATAAGGTAATAATAATCTTTATTAGTGTCACATGTAGGCTTAAATTGACACTGCAATGTAGTTACTGTGAAAATCCCCGAGTCACCACACTCCGGCACCTGTTCGGGTACACTGAAGGAGAATTCAGAATGTCCAATTCACCTAACAAGCACATCTTTTGGGATTTCTGGGAGGAACCTGCAGCACCCGGAGGAAACCCACGTAGACACGGGGAGAACATACAGACTCCGCATAGACTGTGACCCAAGCTGGGAATCAAACCCGGGTCCCTGGCGCTGTGAAGCAATAGTGCCGCCCATAGGTAGCCATAGAAGTCTTAGTTACATAGGGGGAATGTGCCTCAAGTACCATTTTCTTTGATCAAAGAAACTGTGAGAGGCATGATCTTAATTAGTGGAAACCTGGGACGGGATTCTGTGATCCTGAGGCTAAGTGTTGACGCCGTGGGAAACGCCGTCGTGTTTATCGACGGCGTCAACACAGCCTCAGGATCAGCAATTCTGGCCCCTACAGGGGGCCAGCACGTCATTGGAGCAGCCCATACCACTCCAGCTGCTGATCCTGCCGTGAAGTGGGCACTATGGGGTCCACAGGAGCCTATGTGCGCGTGCGAAGTGGCAGCGGCACCAACGCGTGCATGCGCAGTGGCTCCCTTCAACACGCCGACCCCGCCGCAACATGGCGCTGGGCTACAGGGACTGACGCGGAAGAAAGGAGGCCTCCAGCCATAGAGGCCGGCCCGCCGATCGGTGGGCCCCGATCGTGGGCCAGGCCACATCGGCGGCCCCTCGGGGTCGGAACCATTCCCCCCCCCCCCCCCCCCCCCCCCACAAACCGCCCGCGGACCCTTCACCGCCGAGGTCCCACCAGCTGAGAGCAGGTGTGAACGGTGCCAGCGGGACTCGGGGTTTTTTGCAACGGCTGCCCGGGCCGAGAATCGGTGGAACAGGCGCCGCGCCAACCAGGCGCCGGTTCTCCGCTCTGCGGAGAATCACGTCCCGGTGTCAGGGCGGTGCTGCACGATTCGCGCCGGTCGCAGGGATTCTCCGGCCCGGCCCCGGACTGAGAGAATCCCGCCCCTGGAGTTGGAAACATCCCACTTCTTGGCAACTAAAAGGAGATAAAACTGGCAATGTTCCAAGCAGTTTTACCATAGATCACAGTGCTGGAGCCATTGTTCATAGAGCAATGTGCATGCACATTGTACTGTTGGATGCTAACTATGTGTGACCGTGAATTATGAATTATCCGGCACCTCATTCATTTAAATGCGATGGCAAAGTTTGCATAAGCGATAGGTTCTTCATGAATTGCTTGTCTCCATCTTGCCTCTCCTTCACTGGCACTTTCTTCCACATGTTGGACGTGGTCACCAAGGATAACTTGGTAATATGTTTCCCTTTAAAAAGATGAATTCCATCCCGTGGCATTCAAACACTGCAATCTCACAATATCAGTTTATTTATGACAATCTTTGGCCGTGGCAGAGTGCCGTTGATGCATTTCAGGGTGCAAAAAAAAAGTGTGCGGGGAGGAGGGAGATTTCAACAATTTACAAAATAACATGGACCTCAAATGTAAAAATTGTTGAACGAGTTTTATTCAGAGGCCATGAGAGGCCACACAATGCACAGCTATAAAGAACCTACATTCATCCTCTTTTCTTTTCTTCTTCTACGCAGCAAAGACTGACTTTCAAACCGTTTCAAGAGCCAATCGATCTTTCCAATCCCCGTTGACACCACCCTGCTCCCAATATGCTAATTGATGGCTAGAAAGACTCCCAGCCTTCAGCAACCTTATTTCAAGCCCTTCTGAAGCTCAACCTTTAAAGCTTTCTAATTAGCCAATTAATACAACTTAAAACCTGCATCCGCACTCCCTCAAGGCAGAGTCGATGGAAATGGTTCCTACACGGTCACTGAGCACATTCTCCTTAACTACCTGACTTAACTCCTCCATGCTTTACACTGCTGCTGATCTTCCTCATACAGCGACGGACGAGGGAGTTGCCGTTTCTATGTCCCTCTCCCAGCTATGATTCTTGACCGGGGAACCGAAGCAAGAATTGAAAGTATTGTTTTTCTCCCCCCGCCACCCCGCTCATCCTCAGCCTCCAAATCTGCAGCACTGGAGTCTGACTGATTCATCAAATAATCCATCAGTTCAACCAACCTCAATAAGTGAGCAACGGGCTGAACAAAGAGCGCTGCCCACAATATCTTTTTACTGACTGCAATACAAAGATGCGGCATCATTTATGAGATAGATCTGTGCAAATAGATTGGCTCCAAGTGTTCCTGAAGGCAAAAGTTTTGAATTATTACTGGCGTCGGTTAGTATCGGGTGTTAGGAGCTTCTGCAAGAAAATTGATTATTGAATCTAAAATAATTTAACCTTTATGTTCTGGTCAACATATGTCCCTCAAGCAACATCAAACCAGATTATCTGGTCATTATCACATTGCTGTTTCTGAGACCTTGCTCTACTCAAATTGACTGCCTTGCTTCCATACATTACAACAATGACTACACTTCAAAAGTACTTCATTAGCCGTAAAGGGCTTTGGCACTTCCTGAAGTCATGGAAGGTGCTATCTAGATACAAGTCTTCTTTTTCAATCTTTCCGTGGCGCTGTATATTTTGCCTGGTATTTATTGTTAATTCCAAGTGCTGGATAATGGGGTCAGAATAGTTTGGTGCTTGATGGTCGGCATGGAGGCAATGGGCCAAAGAGCCTCTTTCCGTGCTGTGAAACTCTGACTCTATGAATTGTTGGTGCCTCGGCCGCTAGCCACTCAGAAATGAACTCTCTTAAATCAGTCCTTTCCGCTTTATGGAGGAAACATTTCAATAGCTCCAATCATTTTCGAAAAATCTCTTCCAATGTGCTCTTTGCTATGTACAACAGAACAGCTTCCCAAATAGCCGTCCCCAGACTGGGTCGTTGATGATTTTTAGATTGCCCAAGTTAGGGTATGAAGTCATTGAACAGGTTGATGGACCAGAAAACAAAAGTTAACAAAGGACAGAAAAGCAGTGTAAATATATAAACAAACAATTGCTTTACAGATACACGCAGATGTTCAAGCTCACTGCCCTCGGGCATCGTTGCAAATTTGTATAAATTTGATACAATAAGAAACAGTCACACCAAAAATGTTCAACATATGGTCCTACAGCTGGTATTCTTCATCTATAAAAGCCTGGATTTCCCATCAAGTACCACCCAGTGATTGAGTTATGTTCCCGGTAGGAACATGGGCCAAATCCCCACCCACTTTATTGCCCAATCTTTTCTCACCATCATTTAGAGTAGATGTTGGAAAGGCTCATTGAAAGCAAATTTATTGAAATGAAGCGATACTAACATGGTACCATCATCGATCCAGCTTTTGCCATTTACACTCAGCATAGATCATGGCAATACAAAACAAACAGACAGTGTTGTTATTGCTGGCAAAAAGGCAGAAGCGAATTTCAAGGGTTAACCATGGAATGTTTTAAAACTTTGCACAATCCTTCTTTCCACGCCCAGTTTGGACATTGTTTTTCTACCGCCAACTATCTTCCCAACTGCTTTTCTGCCGATTGATGCCCAGTCATTCCTTACAACAGGCAATCATGTTATTACTTTGGGGAATTTCCCTCAGCGATTGTTCCCCAGAGAATGGTTAGGTTGGTGAGGCCATGTCAGAGTACCTTCATCATATGTGTCCCTTCAGCTTGATGATGACTATCTTTCTGTGAAGCTACCTATCAGGGTACTACACAGTCAGGCCGTGAACCCATCCTAAGTAGCACACTGTCTGACACATTCCTCCGTACCTGTACATCTGCCTAATCTCTGCATTATGAGCACGGAGTATTGGAGTATTGTAAGCAGTTTTGAGCCCCATATCTAAGGAAGGATGTGCTGGCCTTGGAAAGGGTCCAGAGGAGGTTCACAAGAATGATCACTGGAACGAGGAGCTTGTCGTATGAGGAACTGTTGCGGACGCTGGGTCTGTACTCATTGGAGAGTAGAAGAATGAGGGGGGATCTTTAAGACCGAGAGAGAAAGGTTCTTGATTAATAAGGGGATCAGGGGTTATGGGGAGAAGGCAGGAGAATGGGGATGAGAAAAATATCAGCCATGATTGAATGGCAGAGCAGACTCGATGGGCCGAGTGGCCTAATTCTGCTCCTATGTCTTATGGATTTATGGTCTGAAGGCTTAGAAAAATGCCTGTGCATCAGGGTGGAATGAGAAACAGGCCCCTCTGAATCCATTCCTGCCAGCACTTCAGAACATGCCCGAGCACGCATTCTGCCCCTCTCATCACCATTGTAGCATCACACCAAGGCTTCAGCGTAGCTCTCAGATTTCAGGGAGGGCAGTAAAAAAAAAAACACTACATTAAACTTGCACAGAAAATGTTTTCAGAAAATGTTTCCAATAAATTTTCTGCATTTATGATCATGTTCAAACCCGGAAAACCCTTTGCACAGATGTTGTATAACAGGTAGCAAGTGTGCGCACCTTCAAAGATCCCAACTCGACCAAGAACACAAGGGTTAAACCAGCACAAGGAAGCCTAAAACTGCCAACATTGTGCTCGAGATACCTTGTATTGTTTCTTGTTTTACTTGAGATTTACAAACCCTCTGCATCTGACCCCATCAGCAGCATTTGCTACACTGCCAATACTCTTCTTCACAACTTGGCTCGTGTTTCTCGCTCCTCTCCTGAGCCGAGATCACTGCCAAAGTTTAAGCATTTTCCAGATATGACACGAACACTTGTAGAATATAACATTTCCATTAGGGACATGCTCAATGAAAAGATGCATTTATTATGAAGCTGTGTCTGGCAGGGAAAGAGAAACTTCACCACAAAAGAAAAACAACAAAGAATATATCTGGGCTCTGTAAAGTTGCCTTGCACTCAACGATTTAAAGGAAAGGAAGAAATAGATATTTCCACGTTCAGCTGTTCAAATCATTTGTTTTTATTGAAATATGCGGTGGCTTCCTTTACCTACTATATTCAAATGTGCCCTTTGTGTGTATGTGGATCCAACAGAGTTGCAGTTTTTGGTTGGGGGGGTGGTCTATTAACATACCACTTACAGATTAAACAGTATGTATTGAAAGCTATTTTCTTTTACCCAAGATGCAATCGTTTACTAATCACAGCCTGAACCTGCACTCAAAACCTGCTTTATCTCTTCGAGTTAAACCATATATTGTTTTTAAATTGGATTTTTTTTTCCTAGGCTGGGATTTTCCGGCCCGGCCCACCAGAGGGATCTTCCAGTCCTGCCAAACGCCAATGGACTGTTGGCTGGCTCATTGCACCCGCCACACCAGGCCCAACTTCTACTTTGTAAAAGCTACAGCTTTGTGATCTCAGCAATCAAGGATCTAGGATGCTCCGAGTTCATTGCACGCAGATGATAAGTAATTACGGCCATGAAAAAAAACATATGTCACAAATGTGGGATATCGATCATGGGTGGCTGTACAGCACTAAGTTACAAATCAGCCATACTATAATTGAAGGGGGAAACAGGCTCAAGTGACTGAATGGCATCCTCCTGTTTCTCTCTCTCAATGTTCTCCAGTTCATAAGGTGAAGAACTATAATCTAATGGAGTTTGGCTTTATGAATCATTGACTGTATTTTATCTAAAGTGCTACCAGTTACATTGAAACTATGTTTTCTTATGCATGTCATCTGAGGCTTCTTACAGCTGGTACTAGCCAGCACAGGCTACAGTTTCACCTGAACTGCCGGAAGTATGCAAGTAAAGTCAGCAGGAGTCATCTGAAGCCATACACAAAACAATTAGCGAAAATGTGCTGCACCTGAGCCCAATATCTGCCATCAAGAGTCACACATGCCAGAACCACCAAGTGGGCAGCACGGTAGCATTGTGGATAGCACAATTGCTTCACAACTCCAGGGTCCCAGGTTCGATTCCTGACTTGGGTCACTGTCTGTGCGGAGTCTGCACGGATCCTCCCCGTGTGTGCGTGGGTTTCCTGCGGGTGCTCCGGTTTCCTCCCACTGTCCAAAGATGTGCGGGTTAGGTGGATTGGCCATACTAAATTGCCCATAGTGTCCAAAATTGCCCTTAGTGTTGGGTGGGGTTACTGGGTTATAGGGATAGGGTGGAGGTGTGGACCTTGGGTAGGGTGCTCTTTCCAAGAGCCAGTGCAGACTCGATGGGCCGAATGGCCTCCTTCTGCACTGTAAATTCTATGAACCACCAAGTATGTAACATGCAACTATCCATCAGTTCCAGCCAGTGAGAGTCGACTGAAGGTTCATGTGAACTGTGAAGGATGTGCTACACAAAGTAACCCTCATGTGAAAGGCCAATGGCTGATATTTCAAGCCGCACCCGCCATGTTCTTGAAAGCCAGCGCAAATGAGAATTGGTTCCAGCTGGCTGTATCTGGAATTCGCTGACTAAGCATGTGGCGGAGGCAGGTTCGATTGAGGCAGTCAGAAGGGAAGTAGACTGTTAATTGAAAGGGAACAATGTGCAAATTTGGGGATGGAGAAGGCAGAACAATGGCAGTAAGTTAATTGCTTATCTGGACAGCTGGTGCTGACACAATGGGCCGAATGTCCTCTGTCGCATTGGGTGCTCTGCTACATAGACGAACCAACACGGTTGCAGAAGGTACAACTCAGTTTTATTACTGACAGTATTAACATTTGCAAACTGGTTACTGTGGTTCGTTCATTACCCTCTAACCTGTGGACCTAGCCCTAACACTATCTTGGAGAGGCACTCAGCACATGGTGTATGTCTGAGTGGCTTGCTGTGAGCTCTGTGCCCTGAGCTGTCTCCTGCTGGAATGAGCGGGAACTGTGGTGTTCCCCGTTTTCTCGTGCGTGTGCTCTTGCTTGTGATTGGCTGTGATGTTGTGTGTGTATTGTTTGGTCCGTTGATCTGTCCATCAGTGTGTATGTGTGTTTGCACCATGATGTTTATCTGAATATCATGACATCCTCCGTCCATGCTGTAAAGCCTCTTTGGTTCTGTGATCTCTGGGCTAAATCCAAAGATGTGCAGGTTAGCTGGATTGGCCATGCTAAAGTTGCCCCATAGTGTCCAAAGATGTGCAGGTTAGGTGGGGTTACGGGGTTTTGGTGGTAGGATGGGCATAGGGTGCGCTTTCAGAAGGCCGGTGCAGACTCGATGGCCCGAATCATATAACTTACAGTGCAGAAGGAGGCCATTCGGCCCATCGAGTCTGCACCGGCTCTTGGAAAGAGCACCCTACCCAAGGTCAACACTTCCACCCTATCCCCATAACCCAGTAATCCCACCCAACACTAAGGGCAATTTTGGACACTTAAGGACAATTTAGCATGGCCAATCCACCTAACCTGCACATCTTTGGACTGTGGGAGGAAACCGGAGCACCCGGAGGAAACCCACGCACACACGGGGAGGATGTGCAGACTCCGCACAGACAGTGACCCAAGCCGGGAATCGAACCTGGGACCCTGGAGCTGTGAAGCAATTGTGCTATCCACAATGCCACCGTGCTGCCCTAATGGAGTCCTTCTGCACTATAGGGATTCTATGAAGCACATTCTTCTTGTGGCAAATTAAGCATTTCAACCCTGGACGGGTATCTTTGCCTGTGTCAATACCTCTGCCGAGAAATTATCAAAGTCAAAAGCTGCTTGGTGGTTAGTGGTTAGCTGTCAACATATTAAGAAATAGAGAAGTTGAATTATTCCAAATTCTGGCAGCTAAAGTGAGAGAAATTTTACTCACAAAGCAAAGATGAAATTTAAGTACCAGAAGTTAGCATTAGTCACAACAAATGCAGGAGAGTAGAAAGATGTGGATGGAAAGTTAGATTTGGCCCACCCCGCAGCAGGGAAAGCTGGTGCCAAGCTGAAACTAAGCTGCGTGAGCTAGCACTAGATGAGAAAAAAGAATGACGCAAAGTCGAGGGAGAAGATCAGAAGCCACGGTGAAAGCGGAGGGAGCAGTACACGAACAATAACCAACAAAGGCAGGGTCACCTCGAGTGTGAGAGAGGGGAAAAGGAGGAACAATACAAGATTGAATTGGCATTGAGAGGCATAACAACCATGAGCCCAATGGTGGGCATGAAATAACCTGACCAAATTCGATGGCATTCCAAATGTTAAGAAAGGGGATGAGCAGGGCAGTACGGTGGTGCAGTGGGTTAGTCCTGCTGCCTCACGGCGCCGAGGTCCCCGGTTCGATCCCGGCTCTGGGTCACTGTCCGTGTGGTGATTGCACATTCTCCCCGTGTTTGCGTGGATTTCACCCCCACAAACCAAAAAGATGTGCAGGATAGGGGGGATTGGCTATGCTAAATTGCGCCTCAATTGGAAAAATGAATTGAGTACTCTAAAAAATAAATTTTTTTAAAGAAAGGGGATGAGGTGGCTTTGCAATAATTCAAAAATTCTTAGGAAATTATGTTGGAGGAAGAGAAAGGGTCTGGGTGGAAAGGCTTATCTGGACACTTCAGAGTTAAAGGCCGGGATTCTCCTATCCCCCGCCGGGTTGGAGAATCGGTGGGGGGGGAGGGGAGGGGGGGCACGAGAATCGCTCCCCGCCACTCCGACGCCGGCCCGATGATTCTCTGGCGCCGAATCTCGGGCGCCCGAGAGATCGCTGTTGCGCCGGTCGGGGACCGTTGAAAGCGGCCCCCGCGGCAATTTTCAGCTCCTCGACGGGCCAAGTGCCCGCCAAGTTCGGCCGTGGCCCACCGGCGTAGGTTACGTATGGTCCTACCTGGCAGGATCTCGGAGTTCTGGCTGCGGGGGCCTTCCTGGTGAGGGGGGGGCGGGAGGATCCAACTCCGAGGGGGCCTCCATGGTGGCCTGGCCCGCGATCAGGCTATTTCCGTGGGGGGCCTATGTTCCTCCGCGCCGGGCCCCTGTAGGGCTCTGCCATATTGCCCGGGGGCCGGCGCATCGACGAGAACCCATGCACATGCGTGAACTCACACCAGCCATGGCGTGCATGCACAAACTCGCACCGGCCGATGCACACATGCATGGACCAGCGCCAGCCGCGGTATGCCGGCTTTTGAGCGTCGGGGCAGCGGACACCACTCCGGCGCCGTACTAGCCCCCTAGGAAGGGGTGAATACCTGGGCCTGAAAGCCCGTTGATGCCGGAGTGGCTCGCGCCGCTTTTGACTCCGGCGTCAGAACTTGGCTGCGGGATCGGAGAATTCAGGTCCAAGTATTTGCTGCATTCGATACATAATCTAGATTACAAGGCAGTTAACAAACAATTCTAGTAATGTCGACCTGACACCAGAAAGTCTGCAGGTAAACTTAAAATGTTAAGTAAAGTTCAGGACCATGGTTGTAGAGAGATAGTAAGAGAAATGAAATATGTAAGGGGACGGCATGGTGTCACAGTGGTTAGCACAGTTGCTTCACAGCTCCAGGGTCCCAGGTTCGATTCTTGGCTTGGGTCGCTGTCTATGTGGAGTCTGCACGTTCTCCTCGTGTCTGCATGGGTTTCCTCCGGGTGCTCCAGTTTCCTCCCACAGTCCAAAGATGTGCAGGTTAGGTGGGTTGGCCATGATCAATTGCCCTTTTGTGTCCAAAAAGTTTAGGTTGGGTTACAGGGATAAGGTAGAGGTGTGGCTTTAGGTAGGGTGCACTTTCTAAGGGTTGGTGCAGACTAGATGGGCTGAATGGCCTCCTTCTGCATTGTAAATTCTATGATTCTATGATTTGATCAAAGTTGGAGGGGAACAAAGTAATAACTTAGATAGTGTGTGGGTTAGTGTCAACGGATAATATATTGGAAATAACTAAAAAGTTTTACTCGCTTGACCAGTGGTTCAAACTCTAAGTCTGATAGCCAAGAAAACCTATCATTCTGCTGCCTTGTTAGCTCCCGGGAGCTGACAAGAGATTGGAAAGACAAGGCTCACGCTGATAATCCAGCAAATAATTCACCCAACTGAGGTGGCCAGAGAACATCCTGTAAACCAATGTTTTATGACCTGGATGATCACAGAGATAATTCTTGGACTAGTAACTGTTATAACCAGGGCGAAGGAGGAACACAAAGCCAGCAATACACAAATACATTAGCGAATCTAAGAGCTCTGGGAACTGAGGATTATCAGGCACAAGATTATTTTGCGTTGTCTGGGAGCACCAAATTCAGAGTACTTACACCTGATCATAGCAAAATAAGTCATTCGTGTCACAAAGAATCTAGCCTGGCGCAGACATCCGGGTTCAGGGCAAGCAGTTTATAAAGGGTGGAAATGGTATTTTGGGGACAGGAAATATATACTCGGTTAATGTGGTTAGAATATTTGTCTTGGGCATGTGAAGGTGTTTCAGTAGTATAATATATCATTGGTGAATGATTTGAAACTTAATTGGTACCTGGAGCAGGTTTGAGGGGCCACACTAAGGTGGGCAAACAGAGACAGATGAATAATGGGTTGGTGATCAGTGTAGTGTAGATTGGTAGCACTGAGTGCAGGCAGGGCTTCGCCAATATAAACCTAATTCAAGGGGCGCGATTCTCTGATATTGAGGCCAAGTGTTCGCGTCATCGTGAACGCCGTCACGTTTCATGACGGCGCGCACAGGGCCCAGGCACAACCTATTCTGGCCCCCACAGGGGGCCAGCACGGCACTGGAGTGATTCACGCCGCTCCAGCCTCCTTACGCGGCGCCAAATGGGTGCCGCGCCAACCCGCGCATGCGCAGTTCGGGCAGGTCAATCCTGCGCATGCGCAGTTAGGCCGCGCCATCCTGCGCATGCGCGGGGAACTTTTTACGTGCGCCGGCCCCGACCCAACATGGGGTCGGTGTTCAAAGGCCGGCCGCGCCAGGAAGTAGGCCCGGGGGGGAGAGGCCGGCCCGCCGATCGGTGGGCCCCGATCGCGGGCCAGACCCCATCGGAGCCCCCCCCCCCCCCCAACAGGCCGCCCCCCGAGCATTCCCACAGTGTTCCCGCCGGCAACGACCAGGGGTGAACGGCGCCGGCGGGACTCTGTCGTGTTGGAGCAGCCGCTCGGCCCATCCGGGCCGGAGAATCGGCGGCCCCGCGAATTCCAGTGGCCCGCGACCGGGGCCGCGCCAAATGCGCCGGCGCAAATAGCGGCGATTCCCCGCACCTTGGAGAATCGCGCGCCGGCGTCGGGGCGTCGTGACGCAGTTGCACCGATTCTCCGGCCCGCCGCAGGGCTCGGAAAATCGCGCCCAAGAACTCCGAATATCTGCAGTAAGAAGGCATGCAGCAAAACATTCATGAACAGAAAAAGCATACAGACGGAAAGCAGTTGGTCCAACAAGCATGTGGACAGGGGGCGTTAGCTAAGGAAGGCAGGTAGGGGTTCAGCCTGAATCAACAGAAGAGGTCACATAGGACTAGGAGGGGGGCAGTGACTTTGCAGCACAGCCTCATCTCACGGGATTATTTTATCTAAGAACACATGTAGAAGGGGCACGAGAAATGGTACCAGGTCAACCACACTTTATCCATTGTGAATTATTCGTGTGGTGTTTTTCTGCCTCAAGTGAACAAAGAAACAAGAGGCTAGAGTGGTATGGGCAAGTCATCTGATTGACCCACGAGTGAGTCCCTCAATGTTGGGAATTGCTCTACGTAGACAGTGGGCGGGATCTTCCAACCCCCTCCCTCCCCCTCTGCATGTTTTCCCCTGCTGCTGGTGGAGGTGGTTCGTCATTGGCCACTGGTGGGATCTTCTAGTCCTGCCGATGTCTATGTCGTTTTGCATGGCTCGCACCCTACGCTGCGCGGGGTCATCATCAGCGGGACCGGGAGACCCCGCCATACGGAAAGGGCCAGAAAATTCCTGCCCAACGGTCATAGAAACAGAGACAGCAAGCTGCAGACACTTGAACAGCTTTCAATCATCCCAGTGGCCTAAAAGCCCGTCGTCTATTTTTTGCTACAAAGGCCTTGTCCAAGACAAGGACAATGGAATATCAGGCTTCCATCGCACATAATATACAAGACAGCAGCAGGAGTAAAGTGCAGGGATTGTTTATTGAAATGGAAAGAGAGTCTCCAGGAATCTGTCAGTGTTTCAACTGGAAAGGTTGTTGATATTGTTCAGGGAAATTCTTCCAAGTGAGCCAAAGGACAGATTATTGCAAGTACCTCAAAAGAGGCACCAGTAAGAGTGTAATACCCAACAAAAAGAGTATGTATGGCAAAAAAAATGGCCCATTTACACTTTTGTTGCAATTATGACCAACATTAAAAGAGCTGCAAACCAGTTTTGCATGTTTAACGAAGTTTGGCAAAATATTATTACAAGTCTGCAATCGTGTCCTGCCAGCTGATTCAACGTATCTTACAGCGCAGGAGGGAATTATTTGCTCATCTTGGCTTTAGAAGACCCTTAAGAGACCTCTACACTTAGAACCATTCCTGTCCTTTCCCCATTCTATTTGCATTTTATTTCATTGACTTATATATTTTCCTTTTAAAATGTGGATTCTTCTTCCTCCTCTGATTCTGTTAGGATATTTTATGTCCCAGTCACACTCTTCATATAAAAACAAATCTCCTTACCATTGTTCACTCTTTTAGCAATAAAGCTACATCTATGCTTTCAAATTGACAACACCCTGGCAAGGGCTAATCATTTATCCCAAATTATGTTATCCTAATTTGGACACTTCAATTAAATGTTCTGCTGTAATAAAAAGAACCCCAGTTTTCTATCTGCCATTAGGTGTAAAACATCCTAAAGATATACCACCGTTATTTTCTAGGGGTCGCATGGCGGCACAGGGGTTAGCACTGCTGCCTCACAGCTCCGAGGGGGGGGGGGTGGGGGGGGTTCAATTCCAGCCTTAGGTGACTGTCTGTGTGGGGTTTGTACGTTCTCCCCATGTCTGCGTGGGTTTCCTCTGGGTGCTCCGGTTTCCTCCCACAGTCCAAAGATGTGGAGGTTAGGTGGATTGGCCATGATAAATTGCCCCTTAGTGTCCAGTGATGTGCAGGTTAGGTGGGATTGCAGGGACAAGGTGGGGGGAGTGGGCCTGGGTAGGGTGCTCTTTCAGAGGGTCGGTGCAGACTCAATTGACTGAATGGCCTCTTCCTGCTCCGTAGGGATTCTATGATTCTGTGAAGTCATTTCACTGAACTGGAGAACACAACAGAAGAAAAATCACAAGATCTAAAAACATTAAGCTCTGGAAAAATTAAATAAAAATAGAAAGTTCGAGAAATATACAGCAGGTCCATCAGCAGCTGAAAGACCATTTCAAATTTTATTGCTTTAAATGTTTCCTCTTTCTCGGCTGTAGCTGTTGTCTGTATCTATGTCTTTACAACATATTGGATTTCTTATAGTGTGTTTTTTTACATGCTGAAAGAGGCTCCCACAGTAACCGGAGTATATTCCAATGATTTACCACTGCCTATATGGTCAGTATAATAGAAAATTGTGATTCCTCAGACAAGGAGCTTAGTATATGGCTCAGTACACTATATGGCTACGTATACCATATGACTCAATATACTCTATGGCTCGGTATACCATATGACTCAATATACTCAATATACTCTATGGCTCGGTATACTTCATGGCTCAGTATACCATATGGCACAGTATACTATATGGCTCAGTACACTATATGGCTCAGTACACGATATGGTTCAGTACACCATGTGGCTCAGGACACTATATGGCTCAGTACACTATATGGCTCAGTACATTCTATGGCTCAGTACACTATAAGGCTCAGTATACTGTGTGGCTCAGTTCACAATATGGCTCATTACACTAGAAGGCTCAGTATGCTATATGCTCAGTACACTATATGGCTCAGTACACTATATGGCTCAGGACACTATATGGCTCAGTACACGATATGACTCAGTATACCATATGGCTCGGTACACTGTATGGCTCAGTACACTATATGGCTCAGTACACGATATGACTCAGTACACTATATGGCTCAGTATACTATACAGCTCAGTGTACTATATGGCTCAGTATACTATATGGCTCAGTACACTATATGACTCAGTATACTGTACAGCTCAGTATACTATATGACTCAGTACACTATCTACCTCAGTACATTCTGTGGCTCAGTACACTACATGGCTCAGTATACTATATGGCTCAGTACACTATACAGCTCAGTATACTATACAGCTCAGTGTACTATATGGCTCAGTACACTGTATGGCTCAGTACACTATATGGCTCAGTATACTATACAGCTCAGTATTATATGGCTCAGGACACTATATAGCTCAGTACACCATATGGCTCAGTACACTATATGACTCTGTATACCAAATGGCTCAGTACACCCTATGGTTCAGTACACTATATGGCCCAGTAAACTATACACCTCAGTGTACTATATGGCTCAGTACACTATATGGCCCAGTAAACTATATGGCTCAGTATACTATACACCTCAGTGTACTATATGGCTCAGTACACTATATGGCCCAGTAAACTATATGGCTCAGTATACTATACACCTCAGTGTACCATATGGCTCAGTACATTACGTGGCTCAGCACACTATATGGCTGAGTACACTATATGGCTCAGTATATGGTTTGTCTGTGCATATGCCTGGGAAAGCAAGGTGCTCGCTATGAAGAGAGAACAGGTTAAAAAAACAAAGGACAAACAACTACCAGAATGACAACAAGTTGCAAAAAGGAAAGTTCCTCTACCCCTTTGGCAAAGATTGTGGAGCAGAACACTGACAGCATGAAGTAAGGAAGATTCATTTGCCTTTCATCACCCTCAGGATGTCCTAAATTTCTTTCCAGCCAATGAAGAACTTTTTCCAAGTGCGATGACGTACGAAAATGCTGTAACCGATAAATATGAATCAATTTTAAAAGTAAAGCTACGTACAGCTGGCATAAAAGGTAACGGAGACTGGGGGTTGCAATCGGAAGGTGAAAGTGTGTGGTTTTGTCTGAAGACACAGAAAGGGAAACAATCAGAGGTAGATCACCAGTCACAACTTTCTGGTGACCCTTTGCAAAATAATGTTGGTGCAGGTCTGGAAATCTTCAGAGTAAGCTACAAAAGTAGAACTAGTGCCCCTGGCTGGAAGATCTTATAATCAACAACAAGATTACCTATAACAGAGCATAATCATTGGTATGAATTAAAGCTATCACAACGCCGACTTCAAAGCAGCAATGCTAAACAGATGAGAAGTACCCTAAAGCCTTATTGAAGGAGGCACCAGCAGGCATTTCAGGTGCAGACATGGGGTTGGAGCCAGGACAATGTACAGGTTTAGTGACTGTGAAACGATAAAGCTAAAAACACCAGTTAAAACAGAAAAGCAGCTTGATTCTCTCATCAGAAGAAAGCATTTCTATGAACCTGTTATTCAGTGTATTTAATCTCCTTCAGCAGGTTTGGAATTATTCCCAGAAATCTCATGCAGAGTATAAATGAGACTACTGCATGTTTGGACATCATGTCAAGGGCACCACTGGGAGTTCTGCTAAGAGTCACATTTAATTTAATAAGTGATTAGTTATTTCTTCTTAAAATAGATGCAAACGTTAACAACTGAACGAGAAAGAAAACTCTCTTATTCTGTTTGTCCCTCTGCTCAGTTTGTTTAAAAGCACTGATGGGTGGAACTTTTCACAATCTGTTCACATATGGGCTTTACATCAGCTCCCGAACTATGGTAGTAGCTTTTTAAAAAAAGAAAAATATCAGTTTCCATGCTGTTTGAGTGCAGGGTGACTGCCAGGATGTGAATTTCACCTTTTAACTGTTGACAATGTTTCGTAAGGGAAGATTTCAGGATTTTTTTCCTGAGGCAGAACTTAAACCATACTCCAGAACAGAAGTGGCGATATGGGAGACCTCTATTCTTTGGTTACTAAGGATTGTCACCACGATTTGATAACCTTGCTGCATGATGTCTCACACCTGAATACAGACGGGCAGCTGCAGCAACTGGCGGAAATGGAGCTGGCAAATGACAAGGCTGACTTGATTATCCCTCACCAACCCCAATTATTGGTGCAGACTCGATGGGCCGAATGGCCTCCTTCTGCACTGTAAATCCTATGTAAGTTCTAAGAGCTGAGTTGCTCTTCAATGGGAACGCAAGTTGCTGCAAGCACTCTGCAATAGGTAAATCATTATGAGGAGCCCACCATCTTACTGCATTCACTGGCCGATCCTGTATCCAAGAATTCCAACCCGCTCCAACCCATGACTGCATGTCAGGAGCAGGCAAGGAACTGCAGAAGGCAGCATTTTCTAAAACCATATTCGAGCCTTAAAATTGTTGCTTTGAGTGCCTTTTTGACAATGTCTCTGTTAAAATAGAATCATAGAATTTACAATTCAGAAGGAGACCATTCGGCCCATTGAGTCTGCACCAGTTCTATGAAAGAGCACTCTACCTAAGCCCACGCCTCCACCTCATCCCCGTAACCCAGTAACCCCACCTAACCTTTTGGACACCAAGGAACAATTTAGCATGGCCAATCCACCTAACCTGCCCATCTTTGGACTGTGGGAGGAAACTAGAGCACCGGGAGGAAACCCACGCAGACTCGGGGATTAAGTACAAACTCCAGACAGACAGTCACCCGAGGCCGGAATTGAACCTGGGACCCTGGAGCTGTGAGGCAGCAGTGCTAACCACTGTGCTGCCCCAGAAGAGTTGATATGAAAATATTGAACATTTGATTTCCAGAGTTAATTAATTCCTGCTGCCAGTTTAATCAATCAGAATATATATTACCAAATGAGTTCGAGTAAAACACAATTTTGTCTTGAAGTACTACCTTTGCGACGGTTAATTTTCCAGCATTTGCTGCGTTCGTTAAACTTTCTGCAGAAAAATTATGCCTCTGACCAGCTTACAACCAGAATATATCCTGCAGCAGACTAGAATTGTGATGGGAAACGCAGACTGTTGCTTTCAAACCCCACAATGGCAGCAGGCTTGTAAACCCACGCGGAGAACGACCTATCAGTAGCCAATTTTATTTTCATCATTGATCTGTGCATAGGAAGGTTCCTTAATCAAGGTAACAGGTCATTTAAAGTTAAGTTGTGCCACTTGAGCACTTTCCTTGTAACATTCAATCAGCAGTTTGAAATAAGAGGAGTTCAAAAATATTTGGTAGTACCGAAGAGTACTGACCCAGCCAAAGCCTTTGAAAAAACATAGAATCCCATGGTGTTAGCTTAGGCACAGTACAAAGTAAAAGCTTCAGCCCCGAGGATAAAAAGCAGGTCAGTGTGAGTGCCGCTTTATTAGTATTGGCAATGAGTTTCACAAAGCAGCCAAGTCACATGTAAAGGAGGGACGTGTTCAGGCGCTGTTCACATGTGGAGATGTTCAGGGAGATGAACTTCTCACTGCTCCACTGAGCACTTTAACAAAGCCCCCTGCTTTCTTTTGGACACACACCATGTCTCTCTGCCTTGCAATAATAATTTCAGGCCAGCAATGCGTGATTTTATTTCAAATCAGTGAGAGGTTCAGTGATTAAGGTGCTGGCCCCAGCCGCGTGCACCTTTAACCATCCATTTTCCACTACTTTTTACACTGAAAAAACAATATTCTTCTTCTGTTAGTTTTACTGCCCGGATCATCAACTTGTTGGGATTGTTTTTCCCCCTTCAGGTTCGAAAGTATACAGCATATTGGGAGATGTATATTCTCAAAGACACTTTTGTTATATTACTTAGGCGTAATATTTGTTACTCATTTGTTTCTGCCGAGTTGAACTTAACTTAGATGATGAATACTCGAAGTCGTCCAGTTGACAACAAATTAATTTATTGAGTAACTGTTCAAATTAGTCGTGAGTTCTTTTCTTCAATACTTATACTTGTTCTAATTAGATAAGGTATATTTAGATTAACAATGATACTTATACTCTACACTCTGATCTTGCTATACCTCTTAACTCTGACCACAACACATCCAAAGAGAGCAGGAAACAGATTGTGGCTGTTTATATACCTCTCATTAGAGTTGCCCTCTAGTGATCATCTGACTGTACTGACTACACATTAGCCCTTCATGTATTAACATACACAGAGATCACTATAACTTTGTTGGGTGGTTAATAATAATAATAATCTTTTATTGTCACAAATAGGCTTACATTAACACTGCAATGAAGTTACTGTGAAAAGCCCCTGGTCGCCACATTCCGGCGCCTGTTCGGGTACACAGAGGGAGAATTCAGAATGTCCAATTCACCTAACAGCACATCTTTCGGGACATGTGGGAGGAAACCAGAGCACCCGGAGAAAACCCACGCAGACACACGGAGAACGTGCAGACTCCGCGCAGACAGTGACCCAAGCCGGGAATCGAACCTGGGACCCTGGAGCCGTGAAGCAACAGTGCTACCCACTGTGCTAATGTGCTGCCCATATGTCAGGGTATTGATTAACGCTCTCTGGAAATATAAACACTTTTCACTTTCTATTTAACTTGTACTTTTCAGACTCTCATTGGGTTAAACTTCTTCTGGTCTGGTCTGTTCTTGTGGAGACAATCAATTTCATCGGCAAAGATACCCTCTGTTATGGAGTTTCAAGCAACATGATTACTGCATGCAGAAATCTTCACAAATAATATCACCAAGCTTGATATCAAAAAAATTCATTTGTCAGGTTCCTTCAACATATCCAAATATGGTTAAAAAGTGAAATTTGAAAGACCATCGGTGGTTGAGTGGTAGACTTTAAAGCATTATATGCTTCCCTTTCAAAACCATAGTCCGCACGTAAATTCTCCTCCTCCGAATCTGACAATTCTTCACACATTGCAGCATTCAGAAGGAAACGCATGTCCAGTTTATTTTACGATTTCCAATTAGAAAGAAGGAAGAAAGAGCCTGCAGTGTATGGAGAGCCTTCCAAGACCTCGGGACGGTCGGAGTGTTTCACGGCCAAAGTGCCTTTGGAAGTGGACGCACTGCTGTGATGTAGGAAATGTGGCAGCCAATTTTCACACACAAGTTCCCACAGACAGCGTTGTGATAATGGCCAGATGATCTCTTTTTTTAAACGATGTTGGTTGAGTGATAAATATTGGTTCCAGGACAACGAAAAGAACTTTCTAGCTTTTCTTTGAAGCCTATGGCCACGGGATTTCTTTAAGTCCTCCTCTTAATTAAGTTAAGAACGCTCAGGATTTCTAAAAGAAATTTGGCTCGTAATTTCACGATTTGCTACGTGCAAAGGAATACTTAATTTATTTGCGAAAGTGACAGGATCGATGCCTCAAAATAAAAGGCTTTTGATGTTCAACGGATTCCCTGACGATGGCGGAGAATTTGAGCAACACACAGAGTTGAGTGCCCCTCTCTCACTGCGACTTTGTTTGGGGCACATACCAGATCATCCAAGACACGTCTCGCGTTTATGGGGGGGAAGGTAGGATTAGGCTATTGAGTTGGATGATCAGGTATGATCATAATGAATAATGGTGCAGGCTCGAAGGGCCGAATGGCCTCCTCTTGCTCCTATTTCTAAGTTTCTTCTTTACCTTAATTTATGTAGTACTGTTCAATATGGAAGCTGTGTGTGTTTACGTGAGTGTGCTCAATCTCAGGCCTGGAAGACATGGAAAAAGTTTTGTAGATCTTTTTTAAAAGTTATCTTTCCCGGTCAGCATAGGACAGTAAAATTGAAGTGCATGTCTCAGGCAAGGAGTATGGCCAATCCACATAACCGGCACATCTTTGGAATGTGGGGGGAAACGGGAGCGCCCGGAGGAAACCCACGCAGTCACGGGAGAATATGCAAACTCCACACAGTCACCCCACACCCTGTCCACCCAGTCCATCCTCCGCAACTTCGTCGTCGGACGAGGCCACGGGATCTCTGCGTAATCACATGGTCCAGATGGGCGGTCAGTGGAGTGCGCAGCAAGATGGCTGCCTTGCAGGATACGGCAGTGGCCGTCCGTGCCTAGGCACCCTGATCTAGGGGGCACCCTGACCCCTCAGCCCATCCCCTGGTCACCCCCCCCCCCCCCCATCAGCCCCCCCCCCAATCCTCCCTCCACTGCCCCCCACTACCCTCCCCGGCCCTGACAAACGCCCCCCCAGCCAGCTGCAGGACCGGCAGCTGTCAGTAATTCCTCCTGACGGAGATGGAGCATCGCAGGAGCCCTGGAGATTACTGGGTTCGGCCCGTTAGTTATATACTAACAGCATTTACTGTATATGCAGAGTAGAATGTATTCAGGTCGTTGTCGAGCCTCCGGAGCATGGCATTCTGTCCGGCGCCTGGCGCCGGACACGATTTTCACCTCAGAAGCAATTCTCCACCCATTCGTATTTCGGTATTCCGGCATTGCTTGCCGGAGAGTCCTGTCCTAAGTTTCCCCGCTGGGACAGAAAAGCGTTGGATTTGTGTTTCCGATGGGGGTGTTATTTGTTCCATGGTTCAGGACATGCAAATGACTCAGCACTCTGCTGGCGCAAATCGGCCCAGCGGGCGGTGTAACCGCTGAGGCCAGTCTTAGCGCTAAAGAGCCAGACAGCCGGGACTGTTTTTAAGTGTTCCACTCACCACACACTCCGTGCAGCCACGAACATGCCTCAGCGAAGACCTTCTCCCCCGACATGTCATCGATCCTTGTTGCCGCTGGATTAAAATCCTGACGCTTCCCCCTCCTGTCAACACTGTGGGTGTGCCTACACCACATACTGCAGATGTTCAAGATGGCAGCTCACCACCACCTTCTCAAGAGCAACTGGGGATAGGCAGGGAATGCTGGTCAAGCCGGCAACGCCTGCATCCCACGAACGATTTAGAATATAAACCAGACAAATCAATCTTGAGCAAAGGCACTCACTGAAGATGGAAACATTAACAAAGGGCTGCTAATGATCCTGATACACAAATCGGTTGCTGTTCTTGTAAGTGCAAAGCATCCATTTAAAACATGCATTTCTTGTACAGGGGAAAGAATGTACTTGGAGCAAATCATTGGAACTATCTGGATTTGGTTGAAACTTAAGAGGATGAAATTTAATGGAAAGGTTTCGTTGGGCGCGATTCAGTGACGTTTCACAACGAGACCATTAAGTCGTGGGACAAGCCAAAAATGGTACCCGCTTTGGGCACCAAACCGTATGCAATCCAACTAGCCCACTCCCGTAGGTGAAATCAGGATCCTGCCAAAACGTGGCGAGAAACCAATAATCACAACTGAAGTCCAATTTCTATACAATTAATGGAAGCCACCCCATATCCAATGGCCTCCCATGATCTAATCACCACCCCAGCAACTGAGATGGGTCCGGGTTAGCAACCAGCGTCCCCTCCTCCCGGTCGGTGCCCATAGGACCCTGGGGTTCACCTCGGGGCAGAGGGGCAGTTGGTTCGAGCCCTGGCTGCCCCTGCATCATCTGGCTTAGCCGGCCCCGACAGCTCCCCAGTGTCTGCACCATCATGTTGATGCCCGCGGCGATGGTCCCCAGTGACTGGGACAAGCTCCGCAGCGCCTCGACTATACCCACCTGAGACTGGGACAAATCCTGCAGCCTCTCATCCAGGTCCGCCTGGTACTGGGTCATGTCCCCCAGCGAGTTGGACATTCTGCCGAGGCCCTCTGCAATGGCCGTCACTGACTGAGCCATGCCTTGGACACCTTCACTCATGCTGTCAACGTCGTGCATCAGGCTATCCACTGTTGTTGCCACCCTGCCAGTGTTGGCCTCAGCGCCATGCATTGCCGGTGCCATCTCCTGTCCCCGTAGCAATTGAGACTCCTCCCATCGGCTATGGACCTGCTGGATGGTGACTGACATTCCCATCTGAATATCACGGCCGCACCCCATCGTCTGCATCAGCTCTGAGTAAACCTGTTCCAGAGGCTCAGCATCTGACTGGGACCAGCTGGGACATCCGGCTGCTGTCTCGCTTGGGCGCTCCTGACTTCACTAATGTACATCAGCAACTGTGTGGTGCTGACCAGATTGTGCCTCAAGTGCCTGACCACCGATGTGCGTGTCTCTGCACTGCTGGAGGGTGGGATGACAGCTGGGACATATCGATGGTGGGGAGGGGAGGGGGTGGGGTGGGGTGGGAGGATCCCCATGTGGGCTGGCACTGTCGGTTGGAGGTCCTGCGGGAGAATGAACATGTGGTCAGTGGGAGGGATGGCTCATTCTGTATGGCATTACCAACTCATGTGTCACAGTCTTTCTGGGTGGGGCCCGGTGGATTCTCACCTCTGCGCCTTGAGTCCATCTCCACGTTGGTGAGCACTCTGTCCTCGACCATCCTCATAAACTCCAGGGTCCACTACTCGAAAGTGGTGAGGATTCTAACGTCCGGCACCCTGCCGCCCATCTGGGCCCTCTCGTGACAGTTGCGGGACAATTTCTCCTGCGGGGACGCAGTGGGGGCATCATTAGCTGAACGTGTGGTTCACCATGGGGCGGAGGGGGCAGCATGGGTGGGCCAGGGCCGGGCAGAGTGCTGGGCAGTGCCAGGTGCATGCCTGCGGTGGTGGTGGTGGGGGGGGGGGGGGGGGGGGAGATCCGGTGTCAACTCACCCATGCTGCTCGGTGTAGATCATTGACCTTCTCATGGCACTGGGTGCCGGTCCTTCTGGTCACGCTAATCAAGCTGCCGACCGCTGCCACTTCCTCTCAGACAGCACTGGCTGCCCTCTGACTGATCCTCCAGGACCCTCGGGGGAACAAGACATCCCTTCTGGCCTTGACCTTCTCTAGGAGCCTCCCCAGCATCGTGGAGTCAGTCGACCCGGTGCTCTGGCTGCGAGCTGAGTGCGGTTGGCTGTGCAAGAGCCTCTATTTTGTTAGCGGACAGCTGGCATGCACAGTCCCGCCGAATCGGCTGGCGGGCCATGATTTGCGGCGTGAAGCCTCTCGGGCCTCCTTCAGTGGATGAATTAACGTTGGATTGCGGTGGTAGCCTCGCTGGGCCAAGCGGTCGCAAGTTCACACCAGTTTCCACTTGTTAGCACATTCAGAAACTTCTTCATTGAATTATGCCATAAGTGTCATTTCAGGCGAGTCTGGCTGGAAGTTTCTCCCCAGCTCTGTCGATGAGTTCACCACTGCTATCTAACATCATTTAGTCACTTTTTTGGGCCCTGGGGCGTTTCTCCCCAGGTTACCCCACACTTAGAATTTTTCCATCACTGGGGAGCTGCACTCACTGGCCAGACAGCTCCTCAGAGATCGGGCCACCGTTTTGAAACTGTACCCCAATCTCTAAATGGGTTTGAGAGACTACCCCACCCACCACCCACAGGTAATGTCACCCCCTACACCCCCCCAAGTGAGGACACTACACTATGGGGTCGCTGAGAGCCTCCCCTTTTCAGACCTTCCCACACCCTCTATCGGGCCCCCCACCCTTCACCAACCCCAACTTTCCGGAGGCCCCTTCATATACCCACCTTTCACAACCCCCCACCCTTCATATCTCCCCTCATCCCTCCCTTCATGGGCATGGCCCCCCTCTGACCCTGATCCTTGGCAGTGCCACCCTGGCACCCAGGCTCCACCCTGGCAGTGCTCCTCCCAGCTTGGCAGTGCCACCTGGGCACTTGGCAGTGCCAGGGTGGCAGCCCAGCAGTCTCAAGGTGCCTGGGTGCCAGAGGGAGAGTCAGAGTGCCACCCTGCCCTGTTCCTGATCACCCAGGGGCCTCCACCGGCCTGGAAGACCCCCCAAGTGCCGTTCACGTGGATCAGTACTAATCAGAATCCCTGGGGAGGCCAATAGATGCCGAGAGCTGATTAGATATGGCATCAGCACGTTTATAAACCCACATAGCCTTAACAGACTGAGTCCCGACTGTGACGCCTCCTGATATCGGGTTAGATCTTTGTTCTGTGGGAGAAAATCGGGTCTTCTAGGCAACTGAATGCACAGTCACCAATGGTGGAGCAATTATAGATGCACAAGAGACTAGAATAAGATGAGGGGCTTGAGGAGATTATAGCAATAGGGAGGGGAGGGATTTGAAAACAAAGTTGAGAATCTTAATGCCAAGACATTGATTGACCGGTCTCCATAGAATTCTTAAAATCCCTACAGTGCAGAAGGAGGCTATTTTGCCCCTTGAGTCTGCACTGACTCTCCGAAAGAGCACCCTGGTCCAGGCCCACACCCCCACTCTATTCCCGCAAACCCATCCAATCTGCACAATATAAGTGACAATATAGCCTGGCCAATCTGCCTAACCTGCACATCTTTGTTCTGTGGGAGGATATGGAGCACCGGGAGGAAACCCTTGCAGAAACGGGGAGAATGTGCAAACTCCACATAGAGAGTCACCCAAGGTCAGAATCTAACCCGTATCCCTGGTGCTGTGAGGCAGCAGCGCGAACAACTGTACCACCGTACCACCAATGTAGGTCAACGAGCGCAAGAGAACACCTCACAGATGCCTGAACTAGGACTTGAGCTTTTCATGTGTTATGTTGCACCATTGAACTATTTTTTAAAAAAAAATTTAGAGTACCCAATTCATTTTTTCCACTTAAGGGGCAATTTAGCATAGCCAATCCACCTACCCTGCACATCTGAATGAAAATTGCTTATTGTCACAAGTAGGCTTCAAATGAAGTGAAAAGCCCCTAGTCGCCACATTCCGGCACCTGTTCGGGGAGGCTGGTACAGGAATTGAACCCGCGCTGCTGGCCTGCCTTGGTCTGCTTTAAAAGCCAGCTATTTAGCCCTATGCTAAACCATCTTTGTGGGCGAGACTCACGCAAACATGGGGAGAATGTGCAAACTCCACACGGACAGTGACCCAGGACTGAGATTGAACCTGGGACCTCGGCGCGTGAGGCAGCAGTGCTAAC
The DNA here is from genome assembly GCF_047496885.1 of Scyliorhinus torazame. Lineage (NCBI taxonomy): Eukaryota > Metazoa > Chordata > Chondrichthyes > Carcharhiniformes > Scyliorhinidae > Scyliorhinus > Scyliorhinus torazame. Next base: position 254,196,533 of record NC_092714.1, on the reverse strand, counting down.
CGCTGCACCACCTAGCTGCACCATTGAACTATAGACAGATAAAAAAGATTCATGTGACCCAGTGGCTATATTTAGATGTGCGTTCTATGCTCTATTAGTGGACTGAGTGAGATGGTTTAACGTCATTGGTTATATTAAAAGGCACATTCCACAGGTAACCTTCAGAACACCTGTCACTGCACACAACAGGTGGAGTTCAAAGTAGAAATTAATCTAAATTGTGCTAATCCACCTCCATTTGGATTCAGTAATGACTTCATACTTCACAAAAAGCAAGCCAATAAATACAAATGTTAATCGATAGCAGGTGGTCATAGGAATAACATTGAAGTTTAAGGAATTTTTCCACGAGTGTTAGATCACTGCCAGCTCCCCATTAAAAACAGCTTTTATAAATCTTTGATCACCACCAACAAAAAGTGGATTTTCTAAGTGCACTTGGACCAACCTAAGTACCAACCTGGTGCTTGCTACAATACCGGACTAAATGCTTGCTAATTAGCAGAAGCAGTTTGCTGTAGACAGAACCAAGCGATCTCACAACCAATGAATCATAAGAAAGCTGAGTATCTCTGCCACATCCACTTGTGAATGATGGTGAACAATTGATCACAGAATTACAGCATTTTACAGAACAGAAGGCGGCCATCAGCCCATCATATCCGGGCCACCTCTCAGAATGAGCAATTCATCTTCTCCCCACATCCCTGCACATTTTTCATTTACACATGATAATACCATATATAATGGGAGGGAGAGGATCCATGTGCATTCACAAACTTAATGATAGCGGGGTCCTGCATGCCCATGCAAAAGACAAGGGTGACGAGTTTGCAGCATATCGGTGAGGGGGAAGATCCCAATGTGGGGGGAAACATCACAGCAGGGATGCCCTTTAAGTAGGTTATAATTTATTTAAATGAGGCTCCCTACCTTTCTGGGTGGAAACCTCATTATGTCATCGGGGAGGGGGGGTCTGGAGAATCGGAAAACAAGGGGCTGAATACTCCACTCTCCGACGCTGAAATCCCGTTTGATGACGGGGCGGAGAATCCGTTTTGGCGCCGAAATCGGAAGCAGCACCGGTTTTCAAATTTTCCACCCCCCTGAAAATCGACATACTCATGGAGTACGCCGCGCTGCGTGCCCACCGCCTCAGGCCATTGCCTGAGGCCTGCCCCACAATGCTCCACCCCGACCGGCCAAATTCCCGACGCCGGGATTCTCTCATGGTCCCGCTGTCCAGGACCCTCGTGTGGCGGCTACCGACTCTGTCCGGGGCCGCCACAGTTGTGGGGAGGGTCGATCGGCGGGCAGGGGGGGCTTCATCCGAGGCTGGGGTCAATGTGTGCAGGCGATCCGGGGCGAGCGAGTGGCCAGAGCAGGGCACTATTTTGCCGGTCCAGGTCCGCGGGTTGTGTCCGCCATGGAGCACGGAGCGGCGCATGCGTGGCCTCTGACCAGGACGTTCTGGGGGCCATATCTGCAGGTAGAGCTCCACGGCAGCTGCCTGCTAGCCCCCAGCAAGACGGTGAATCTGTGGCCTTTTGACGCCAGTTTTCCTGGCGTATAAAAACACAGTTTTCACGACGGCGTGGAGACATAGTGCCAAAAACAGAGAATCCAGCCCAAGATTTCTCTGACAAGATAGATAGGTTCCTGATCAATGAGGGGATCAGGGGTTATGGGGCGAAGGCAGGAGAATGTGGATGAGAAAGTATCAGCCATGATTGAATGGCGGAGCAGACTCGATGGGCTGAGTGGCCTAATTCTGCTCCTATGTCTTATATCTTATGGTCGTTTTCCAACTCTTGTGATATTTTGCACCCACGCCATCGTTTGCACTCATGGTGAATGCGGGCATAAAATGATAGCATCAGCAGTTGATTACTTTTTACATGTGCCATGTTGTAGCACTTTTTGGCAGGGCCACACAGCAAATGCATTCCTTCTTTCTGTGTGCAGTGCACAAGGGAAGATTGGCCCATTTGCCACATGGCATCCTTCATAACAACATAGATGTCATTGGATTTCTTGTATTCCATAAGGGTAACATCACAAATTTCGCAATGCCTCCGCGTTTATATGGGTGGCATGGTAACACAGTGGTTAGCACCGTTGCCCCACTGCGCCATGGTCCCAGGTTCGATTACCGGCTTGGGCCATTGTCCCTGCGGAGTCTGCACATTCTCCCCGTGCCTGCATGGGTTTCCTGCAGGTGCTCCGGTTTCCTGACACAAGTCCCGAAAGACGTGCTTGCTAGGTGAATTGGACATTCTGAATTCTCCCTCCGTGTACCTGAACAGGTGACGTAGTGTGGCAACTCGGGGATTTTCAAAGTAACTTCATTGCAGTGTTAATGGAAGCCTACTTGTGACACTAATTAAGGTTATTATTATTATTTTGCTAGCAATGCAAGAGATGTTCGAGCAAGATACCCCATGGAATCCTCAAAAACATTTATTCAAATTGTCTGCTTCATAATTTGCTCCTCCTGTGCCTCTTTCCCAGCTCATCATTGCCTCATTCCAGACATCAAATACGGAGTTAACTTCACCGACAGAAAAGCTGCTTTGCTTCTTCTGAGTCTTGGTTGGAAATCTGTGTCTTGTCTGTTCATATGTGGACCCAATTTCCCATCTCTCACTTGTTAGAACGCCTACGAGGACTACGGGAAACCATTGTTGATCTCCCCAAAGGACTCGTAGAGTACGGGCTACCAAGGTCGGGGGCAGAGGCCATCTAGCTGGAGCTCATTACAGACTTACAGAAAACCCGGCCTGAAGCAGGGCCGGGTGTGGTTAGTTCTCCCAGCAAGGACTGTACTGGGACCGTGTAGCTGCCTTGAGCAGAATACATTTTATAGTTAAATAAACCGCTGTTGTTTTACTGCTGGCTTCCTCAAGCTACTAAAGTGGCGACGAGGAAAAAGGAAACTTCAGACTCGCCCGTGGAACCGCCTAGCCATTCAAGATTCCGCTATTCAGGAAGTTGAAAGCCTTTGATGCAGGCCTGGAAGACTGGAACCACTATGCGGAGTTCATGAAACATTTCTTCCAGGCGAACGGGATTTTGGGGGGGGACCGTCAGAATGTCATCCTCATGACCGCCTGCAGAGCTTCAACTTTTAGTGATCATAAAAAGCCTGACTTACCCAGCGGCACCGAATATCAAATCCTTTGATGAGTTGGTTGTTTGGGTTTCTGAACACTATGACGCTAAACCTTCCATCATTATACAGCGATATCGTTTTAATACGGCAGTGTGGTCTCCAGGTGAATCGATCACTGGCTCCTTGACCTGCCTAAGACGTCGAGATGAGCATTAGAAGTTCAAGCTGCCCCTCTCTGAAATGTTGAGGGATAGGCTAGTGTGTGGCATAAACAACACGGCCACTCAAAAGAAGCTGTTGGCACAGCCCACCTTGGATTTGAAGCTGACCATCGAGCTTTCGCTGTCCCGAGAGCATGCAGAGAAAGAATGCAGGGTCTGCAGGGTCCATGGACTTTGGCGTCCATAGTTTGGCCCACCTTTCGTTTCAACCACCCTCTGCATCATGGGACAGTGCCAGACCTCCTCCGAAAGGGCTGCCCCAGAGGCAATTCCACAGCTGGGTCAGGAGCTCGGGAGCTACCACTAACCGACGGGATACCTCCCCTGAGTATGAAGGGGAAAGTCGGCCATATTGTCACATAAGTGGTCGGAGAACTCGTGATGGTCAGAGCCACCAATTTTGGCATCCATGACAGCTGCCGAGATTACCACGAACCACAGCCTTAAATGTGTGCCCCTCGGATGAGGAGGACTGTTTAATGCAGCTGAACCGCGTCAAGGTAGCACCGATCTGGGTCACATTACAGGACAATGGTTACCCCGTGATCATGGGAATGGCCACTGGAACTACCGTCTCCATTGTGGACCATTGCGCATTTCGGTGACTCCGCACAGAGATCATTGCCGCTGACATTGCACAACACCAAAGTGAGGTTGGCGACCTATACTGGTGAGCCTTTGAATATCGTGGGGACCACCGTGACTCCGGTAACACAAGGTCTGTCTTCCCTTGGTTCCATTGGTGGGATCCCAGACTGGAGACACTTCTCTTCATGTTGTTGAGTGATGGAGAAAAGCGGGCCCGTCCTCTAGCTCTCATAAGGTCTTGGAACTCAGTATAGAAAACGGAGTCATATTGTGGGGAGATTGCGTGGTCATTCCACTGCAGGGTCAGGAGTCCCGGCTGCAGGACGTTCACAGCGGGCACTGGGCGCCTCTAAGTTGAAGATATTGGACCGTAGTTATGCCTGGTGGCCCGGCATCAATGGGACATTGAGAGGGTGCTGTGCAGCTGCGTGGCGTGACAGGAACATCAGAAGCTCCCGCCGTTGGCTTCCAGTGGGTGCATAGACATGTGGATTTTGCGGGGCCATTTATGGGGGCATATTCCTCGTTATCGTGGATGCCCACTCAAAGTGTGCAGGATGGCATCAGCAATGCCCCAGGCCATTATAGGTAGGCTCCCGGGTTTGTTTAGCACCTATAGGATCCCTGAGGTCCTGGTAACAAATAATGCAACGCCGTTCACCCGCGAAGCATTTGCCGCGTTTACGAAGCACAGCGGCATTTGGCTTATTGAACCGCCCCGTATCATCTCGCCTCCAATGGCCTGGCAGAAAGGGCGATCCAGACATTCAAAAAGGCATAAAAAACAATCTACAGTTTCCATGGACACGTGGCTGATGCGGTTCCTTTTTAATTATCACACAATGCCACATGTGATGATGGGAATCGTCCCGCAGAATTGTTGATGGGCCAACGACTGAGAACCCGGTTAAGTCTCACGGTTCCGAGCCTCGGCAGGTAATCGGAGGTGCAGCACCGCGGCTTGAGGATGGCAGGGTTACAATTTCGCTCAGGGGATGGAACCTGTGCCCACAATTTTGGTGAGAGGGCAATTTGGCTTTCAGGTGCCGTTCTGGAGAGAACGGATCCAGTCTCGTACAAAGTCTGGGTTCAGGGGAGAGTTCAGCGAAAGCACTTGGACCACCTGAAGAAGCGAGAACCCACACTTCACGATGCCCAACCGGCGGTATTGCCATCTCCTCCATGCCAGGAACCGCTCCTCAGCCTGGGGACCTAGCCTTCTGGATCACAGCAAGCAGTCCAGCGGGAGGAGGAAGACTCTGGATCAGAGATGGACACTGAAATGAAAAATGAAAATTGCTTATTGTCACAAGTAGGCTTCAAATTAAGTTACTGTGAAAAGCCCCTAGTCGCCACATTCCGGCGCCTGTTCTGGGAGGCTGGTATGGGAATTGAAACGTGCTGCTGGCCTGCCTTGGTCTGCTTTAAAAGCCAGCGATTTAGCCCAGTGTGCTAAACCAGCCCCTACTAATAATCACTTATTGTCACAAGTAGGCTTCAATGAAGTTACTGTGAAAAGCCCCTAGTCGCCACATTCCGGTGCCTGTTCGGGGAGGCCGGTACGGGAATTGAACCCGTGCTGCTGGCATTGTTCTGCATTACATGCCAGTTGTTTAGCCCACTGTGCTAAACCAGCCCTTGGAAGTGTCCGTACCTGCGGACAATGTCGTGTCCGGGACCAAGATCCCAGCAATAACCCTTCGGAGGTCGTCCAGGGAGCAGAGGTCGACATACCGATACCCTCCACCCGACCCAGAGCCACCACTGGCGGAAGCACAGCTGTGGACAAAGCGGCGCAGAAGGTCCCCAACGTGGCGGCTGAAGAGGGACTTTCAGACTTTGTGGGGGAGGGGTGTTATAACCCCCACAAGGACAAGGGAAACCATTGCTAATCTCCCGGTAGGAATCATGGTGTATGAGCTTCCCAGATAAGGGGTGGAGGACAGCTGGACCTTGTTACAGACTTACATAACAGCCGGCCCAAAGCCGGAATAGTTATCCCAGCAACGACTATACTGGGAGCGGGTTATTGCCTTGAGCACAATATTGTATATAGTTAAATAAACCTCTGTTCTCTTGCCACTGGCTTCCTTAAGTTACTAAATTACTGAACTCCCATGGACCACCATTGGCCAATTAGTGAAACACCTTACGCCTGTCCTCAAACATAGTCTGTTGTATTAGAAAGGAAATACCCCATCTCAGTAACAGGTGGGTACCTTAATGATGTTGTAGCCTGCCATAGTTCATTGAAAGATCATAAAAATAAAGTTCTTAATCCATGATACTTTAGGTCCATAATGTGGGTGATTTGTAGAGAAAAGCAAACAAGACATAGCCTGTTGGGAAGGCAAACCAAGGTCGGAGTTATGAATTATAGATATTGTGCATTCCCTTTGTTGTTTTAACTTCATCGTTTGGCCATGAACAAGAATGTTTGCCTAATAATGTAGGCATGCAGCAACTGGAACCCATAGGGATTAGTTTGTATTAGAGGACCAAGAGGAATGTGTTCATTACTCCTTTGCTATGCACTAGTAATAATGGGTGTAAATGGGTAATCAATCAGCAGCAGTCCAAATTCTTGCCAACCTGTGTCCATTGAGTCATTAATTGGCAAGATAGCCACAAAGGAATTATAGACAAATAGCCAATTTTATGGCTGAATGGAGCCATAGATAGGCTTTCACGAGCCTTTGAGGAAGTAATGTCATCTTGGAGCTTCATGCCAGGCATGAAAGCAGGCCACACTAGATTCAGTTATGGATAATGAACCTAACTTACCAATAAGCAAACCGTAGTGGAACCTTATCGAACCGTGATCAGAATATCATGAAATTCAATGTTCAGTTTGGAAAGGAGAAGCTGAACACAGTTACTAAGGTTCTAGATTTCTGTAAGGCTAACTTGAAAAAAAAAATGAGACAGAGACTGATGACAGCAAACTGTTCAAAACTATTACTGGTTAAAACTACAGGTGAACAGTGGGTTTGGGGGGATGCTGTAGAGGCAGCGACAGAGTTCCGAAACTAATTTAACTTAATACAGGAGCAATCCGTGCCCCTAAGGGACAAGAGCTCTACTTTCTAAATAAAACAATCGTTGTCAGCAAAAGAGGCAAGAGATAATATAAAACTGAAGGAAAGTGCACACAGAACATGATTCAGGTGATTGAGGAAGGCATGAAGAACATAAAGGAAAGCCAAAGACAGATAAAATCTCCAAAAAGGGAATACCAAAAGATAGCACAATGTGGGGAATTTTCTGTTTTTCTGACTAAGTGAAAACTCAGGTGGGAAAAGCGGTGAGCCGTCCAATGGCTCCGATTTCAGCTTTTCCCGCCTATATTTTGACACTTGGTCAAAAATATCCCGGAGGTGGGTCACATGACTGGCGGGGGCAGAGGGAGCACTGAATAAGCATGGCCCACCAGCAACATTGGTCTTCAAGAGATTGCACAAGTTGATCTAAACAGAATAAATAAAAATAAGACAAAGGGTCCCCCTCACAGAGATGAGGACCCCACGGAGATGGGGACCCCCACGGAGTTGGGGACCCCCCCCCCAACACACACATCCCAACTGAGGGAGACCACCTCCCATGGTCACAGGGAAACCACCCCCCTCAATATTTTGGCAATTGTATTAGAAGAAAAGGCTAGTCAAGGATAACATCAACTATTTAAAAAAGGCTGTGGGCAATATTGCAAATGAAAATTTGGAAGTGGCAGGCTTAATGAACAATTCATTTGTGTCAGTCTTCGGCAGAATATACCTGATATTCCAGGAAAACTAATAATAAATAAAGGACTGGAATTCACTAAAATTAATGAAAGCAAGAGAGCAGTATTAGAAAACAAATTCTCAGGATTTAATTGTTTCCTCGCCACAATTCTGGAGAAAGTAGCTGAGGAAACTGAAGGTGCTTTAGCCATGATCTTCTAAAGCTCATGGAGTTGCCCTCTTAGACTAAAAAATTGCAAATGTAACACCATTGTTTAAGAGACGTAAGAGAGAAACCAGGAAATGATTTAGTTGTTGGTTTCAAATCTGCTGAGGGTAAGTTACTGGGGTTTAGAGACTAAGTGGTGGATTTTCCTGTCTCAATTAAGGGCTAAAGTGCATTGAATGGGCTTTAGAAATGGCAGTCGGCGCGCAGATCTGGATTTCTACAATCCCAATTGATGTTATAACTTGCCTGGAAGATTCCATAATGGAAACCTGGCTCAAATGACCGTGTCCGGGGTTCTCCGGTCCACCAGCTGGGTTTTCCTGGGTGGCGTGCACTCACTGGCAGCGGGATTCTCCGTTCCCGCTACCATCCAATGGGATTTCCCATTGTGGCCACCTCACGGCACCGGGAAATCCGGGGGCATGGGCGCACTGCTGGCGCAACAGAGAATCCCGCCAGTGAAGAATCCAACTTTTACTTCTTTTATAGAATGTGGAGGAACAGACTCACAGGACGGCTAATTAGTTTTAACAACAAGAAAAACAAACAATTATTAAATATGAAAAGAATGGATTATGATAGAATACTCCTTCACTCCCCCCTCAATTTAACAATTACACACTGGTTTTAGGATTAACATGGATTACAAAATACATCTTACAATGGCCTCATTAAAACAAAGTCCCTTTTAAGCAAAAGGTGACTGTGGGAAAATACACTCTCCACTCGGAACCCCCCAGTGATTATTTGTGGATAGCTCCTAAGAATCCTCCCAGATGATTGTCACGTGAGAGTTTCCAAACTCCACTGCCAAAAACTCACTCGAAAACCTTCGCTCGTAAGTATGATTTCCCTTAGCGGTTTGCATTCCAAAGTCTAGACCAGGTTTTCCAAATCACACCTTTAAACAAAGTTTCTGCTCCATTTTTACCAGAAAGTCCAGTGCAGGATTTTACCCCTTTAGGATTTCTTTGCCTTGATTGCTTTTTCTGATATCCAGCCACCGATTTCCAGAATTATTCCAACTCATGTTCCACAGGCTGTAGTAAAATATCACAAACCTGAAAATCACTCCAGATATCTTACTGGTGTTTCAACCTTCTTCTCAGCTTTGTCTGTCTTTCTGAACTGTGCTCTATTCTGGTACCTTTACCCTCTGACTTTTTGGAAATTTTGTTTCATTTCTTTAGTTTCCTCAACTACCTGCTCTTCAGATCGCTGCACATGTTTTCTTAACCTTTACTCCATGGTATGGCTTTCCTTCCAGTAAAGCGAAGAGATATTTTCCCTCTCTCACCTTGCAAACCAACTGCCTCTAGCAGAGCTATCAGAGCTGTCTTCTCTCTCACTATTTATCTTCAACTGCCATCAAATTAGCTAAACTAAAACTTAAAAGCTTCTCCACCTTACAAGACTCCAGTAGCTAAACAACCACTGCTGGTTTATTAATTCTTCATGCCGTGGCCTTCTCTATGCACAATAGAAACACAGTTGGAACTTAACCAATCCCCACACATACAAATACCTTTGTCAAGCATGAATCTAACTATAGGTTTTATCTTTCCAGGCACAGAAACGTTAAACTAAACACTTAAAACAATACCATATTGATAATGTTTACCAATTCAAATATAAATCCCTTAAAACTCCCTTTATTTTCCTAACAGGATTCCCACATCCTTTTCAGGTGCTACCAAATTTTATGGCGGCAAAAGGGAATGGGTCAGAAGCACACACTCGGCTTCCATTCCACTCAGCACCATTGCGAAAAGAGACATTTCAGAACTCCTGCAACATTGATGGAGGCAGATGGATTGTGGTAGGCAACGTAAATCACTACAGCAGAGATAACTGCATGAAAGGTCAGAACAAAAGCTGTTGCCTACTTAACGCATCATTTTGAAATACTGTAGCCTTAGTTATATCTATTTTTTCCAAAAGTGAATGTTGACAGTGCTTTGATTTGAAAAGATAAATGGCCATTAAATAATGTGGTTGTCGGGTTGTAACTTCTGATAACAGACAAACTGTTAAGGGAAAGAACATTATTGTAAAAGCAGAAAGGTCTTCAGAGGCATTCAAGCTGATTATTCGCTGGATAAAGTGCTATCCTACATTGTATCAGGTTCAAAGATTAGCCCAGTTTGAAATCCAGAAGTGATTGTGTGAAATGTCTGCATTTTTGTTTCAGCCATCTGTTTAGCAGTTTCAAAGATTTGACAGATATCTGAACTTTAATTTGCGTAAGGTTTGCTTAAACAGTTGTTTGGGAGAACGTGAGCTTCTTTATTTTGAACAATTTATCCTGAAGAAGATAATGGTTTTCAGTGGCTATTTATGGAATGTTTGTTTATTTTGACAGATTTATGTGAGTCTGAAGTGGATAAACGTTTTTAACTTGCTATGTTAAATGGTTATAATGTTTATTTTGGCAGCATTATGAGCACCAGAAGAGGATAATCATTTTTCATAAACAACGTTCAGGTTATGCTTGTTTATTTTAACAAAATTGGAAGCTTCTGAAGAAGATAATTGTTTTTAACTGGCTATTTTAACTGGCTATTACATTTATTTATTTTGGTAGTGTTATCAGCTCCTGAAGATGATAACCATTTTCCAGACTATTTAAGTTATGTTTGCTTATTTTGGCAGATGAATGATCTTTTCAAAGACTGCCGAATGTTATTATGGGGCTCTGTTATTATGAATTCTGTTTACAGTACAAAGTAGTGTGGTGGGGGGGGGGGGGTGTGGATAGAGAGGTGAAGGGAAGTGATGGGCCAAGTGGGGGTGAGGTGAGGATTGTGGGTTGGGGAAGGTGGGGTGAGGGCCAATTGGGTGATGGGAGTTGGAGAGAGCAAAGTGAGGGAGGGAGGGGGTGGGTGTGGAGGGCGATTGGGGTTTGAGGAGGGAAAGGGGTGGTGAGGACAGTGAAGGGGATGGAGTACTGAGGGTTGCAGTGTTCCACACTCGTCTGCAGAGCTGGATCGATGCCTCTGCAAATGGCCTATTTCCAATGCCAGGGTGTCCCTGTCTCCACCATGGTGAAAATCCCACCAGCCAGCACGGTGGGCATGGATCCGGGATCGTAGTGCCATGAAAGTTCCTGACACCCAATTTCTGCCTCCATGTTAGAAATCCAAAGCAAAATGATTGCGCATTCCGAGAAATTTGAACTGGTTAGGGAGAACCATATGGCTTGGTAAATTAAGGACCCTGTCTGCTGAACGTTGTTAATTTTTTCAGTAAATAACTAAGGTATCAAACAGGGAAATGGACCAATAGATGTACAGCCTTCTAGAAGTCAGTAAATGTGCATCTACATAATGTTATGGGTGAGGCGTTTTCAGAACCCCAAAATGTATCATGGAGTTCAACCAACCTCCCCTTTAATGTATTTGTTGCTTTTCCTAGCACACGGCTTGTTCCCTAGGTGTGGGATTACAATTATGGACACGTGGGTTTTTAAACACAAAACAATGTTTATTCCATGAACTCAACTTAACATCTTAAATAAACATTGGATCTCTTAACACCCCTTACTTCAAAGATAACTCCGAAAATATTGCAACAGTAAATAATTCCTCAAAATGTTCCTTCAAATTTCCAAGAGACTTAACACCTTTAAACAGAATCATATCAGGTTAAAGGCTTTACTATTATGAATTTAAATCACCCAAATGATCCATAGATAGTCTTTCATGGCAGACATCCAGCTCACTGCAAACACAGACACTCCCAAGCTCTTTTCAAACTGCCGCTCTCTGGAAACACACAGACACACACAAGCTCTTTTTCAAACTGAAACTTCAAAATGGCTGATCTAAAGCCCAGCTCCACCCACTCTCTGACATCACTGTTTTCTTAAAGGTACATTGCTTAAACATCCATGTCTTAAAGGTACTCTCACATGACACCTCCCCCCCAAGAAAAAAAAATGAACCATCAACTTCAAGATGGTTCCATTTTTCACTTTTGCACCATCCAATAAGAAATGCACACAGTAAATATACATTTTAATTTAAAGAAAACAACACACTCAAACAGGTATAATAATGTAGTCCATTTTTCTTTGTTCTTCTTCCTCTATCCGAAAAACTTCTCAATTGATCACATTCGTGACAAAGCATCGGCTATCACATTTTCCCGCCCCGCCACATGTACTATTTTTAAATGAAATGGCTGTCACAATAAACTCCAGTGAAACAGCCTTGCATTGTTATTCCGGAATCGCTCCAAAAAAAGTCAAAGGATTATGATCAGTATATATAATGATGTCAGATGGATTCCTGGTCACATAAATGTGAAAATGTTGCAAAGTCAGCACCAAACTCAAAGTCTCCTTCTCAATCGTCGCATACTTTTTCTGGTGAGAATTCCATTTCTTCGAAAAATAACCAACAGGCCGCTCTAGCCCTTTGTCGTCGTCTTGTAGGAGCACCGCACCTACGCCCACATCGCTCGCATCAACAGCCACTTTGAAGGGTTTGGTATAATTTGGGATGACTAACACAGGAGCAGTGGTTAACACAGCCTTCAGGCCGTCAAATGCCTGTTCACACTCCGCTGTCCACTGGAATTTGTTACGCTTCTTGAGCAAGTCCGTCAGTGGAGCGAACATACTGCTAAAATTTGGTATAAATTTCCGGTAAAATCCACCCATACCAAGAAATCGCATTATTTCCCATCGTGTCGAGGGTATCGGGAACTCCCAATAACTTTTGTTTTCACATCCCATGGGACCAGTCGACCCTGTCCGATTGTATGGCTAAGGAAAGTGACTTGGGCTTTTCCAAATTCACTTTTGGCTAGGTTTATCACCAAACCCGTCTCCTGAAGTCGATCGAATAACTCCCTCAGATGTTTTAAATGTTCTTTCCATGTCTGGCTGAAAACTACCGGATCGTTGATATATACCGCACAATTGGGTAATCCTGAAACGACTGTATTAGTTAACCGTTGAAATGTTGCTGGGGCGTTTTTCATGCCAAATGGTGTCACTTTGAACTGGTATATACCATCTGGAATCACAAAAGCTGAAATCTCCTTCGCCCTTTCAGATAAAGGTACTTGCCAGTAACCTTTTAGTAAATCCAATTTGGAAATAAAAGCGGATTGTCCCACTTTCTCAATACAATCCTCCAAACGTGGGATAGGATAATAGTCCGTTCTTGTAACTGCATTCACCTTTCGATAGTCCACACACAACCGTTGGGTACCGTCTGGTTTAGGTACCATCACTATGGGTGAGCTCCATTGGCTGCAACCCACTTCAATTATGCCATTCTTCAGCATACTCTCAATCTCTCTGTTAACCTGTGCCAATTTTAAAGGGTTAAGTCTATATGGATGTTGTTTGAGAGGAACAGCATTTCCCACATCTACATCATGTATAGCCATTTTAGTACTTCCCAATTTATCTCTACAAACTTGCCCATGTGATATCAATAGCTCTTTCAGGTCAGTTTGTTTTTCCTCTGGAAGGTAACTTAACAATTCATCCCAATTTTTAAGAACATCTTAATTTTCCAATTTAATTTGAGGTATGTCAAATTCACAGTCATCTGGATTTGGTTCGTCACATTGAGTTAGAATCATTAAAACCTCCTTTTTCTCTCCTCCCCTTTCAAAGTACCTTTTAAGCATATTCACATGACACACACGGTGAGGCTTCCTTCTATCTGGTGTTTTTACCAGATAATTAATTTCACTTAATTTCCTTTCAATCCGATACGGCCCACAAAACCTAGCTTTTAAAGGCTCACCTACCACTGCTAACAACACTAAAACTTAATCCCCACTGGCAAAACTACGAACTTTGGATTTCTTGTCTGCTACCCGTTTCATCACATTTTGTGCAACTTTCAAATGTTGTCTAGCCGATTCACCTGCTCTATTTAATAGTTCCCTAAAATTTGACACGTAATCCAATAGTGTAATTTCCGATTTCTCACCCACCAATTTTTCCTTAATCAATTTAACTGGTCCTCTTATCTCATGACCAAAAATTAGTTCAAAAGGACTAAATTTGGTAGACTCATTAGGTGCATCCCTAATTGCAAACAATACGAATGGAATTCCTTTATCCCAATCCTCTGGATAATCTTGACAATATGCCCTCAACATTGTCTTTAATGTCTGATGCCTCCTTTCTAACGCTCCCTGCGATTCTGGATGGTACGCAGTTGATTTATATGGTTTTATTCCTAAGCTATCCATAACTTCTTTGAATAACTTTGAAGTAAAATTTGATCCTTGATCTGATTGAATTTCTGCGGGTAGTCCATATCTAGTAAAGAATTTAAGTAACTCCTCCACAATCCTTTTAGCTGTAATATTACGTACTGGAATGGCCTCTGGAAACCTATTAGACACACCCATTATAGTCAAAAGATATTGATTCCCACTTTCTGTTTTAGGAAGCGATCCTACACAATCAATTTTGACCCTTGTAAAAGCTTCCTCAAATCTGGAATGGGTATTAAGGGCGCTGGTTTTATCACTGCTTGAGGTTTCCCTATCACTTGACATGTATGACATGATTGACAAAATTTAACTACATCTTTATGTAGTCCAGGCCAATAAAAATGTTTCTGGATTTTAGCTTGAGTTTTCCTGATTCCCAAATGACCTCCCAGTGTTACCTCATGTGCAACTCGCAACACCTCCTTTCTATACCCTGCCGACAATACTACTTGATGAACTTTTGCCCACTTTTCATCTGCCTGCATATGTACAGGTCTCCATTTTCTCACCAAGACATCATTTTTATGTTTATAACACTCTGGTATACTCTCAGATTCCTCTTCCGTATATGCTTTCTGATATATCCGTTTTATTTTTACATTTTTCTGTTGTAACTCCGCCAATTTTCCTGAACTAAAAATATCCGCCTCATCCTCCACCTGTTCTTGTTCTTTTTCAACCATCTGATCAAAAATCGTTTCTGATAATTGCACCTCAACTTCATCTTCATTCTTTGATTTCTCCTCTTGTCTTAACCTGTGACTTTGCGACCTTGTTACTACACAATCCGGAAAAATCCCAGGATATTCGTCCTTCAACACTTCAGTTGTCTGATTTTCCACTGGCTGATCAACCACAGTAGGCATCACTCCCACCTGCGATCCAGTTGTATCATTACCCAAGATAAACTGTATTCCTGGACAAGTTAGTTTATCTAATACTCCTACTACCACTTCACCACACTTCATTGGACTTTCCAACCTTACCTTATATAATGGAATGCTACACTTTACCTTATATAATGGAATGCTACACCTCTCACCCTGAATTCCACATATCACCACTTTTTCTGGCAACATTCTTCCCAAACTACATAATTCCTCATCTCTCACCATTAAAGATTGACTAGCCCCTGTATTTTGGCTTCTTTACCTGCTCCTCCTGATACACAGGAGTAAACTTGACCCACACAAGTAAATTCTTTAAATACATCTGGCACCTTCTTAACAATTACTTCTTGAACAGGCTGTACAATTGTTTGCACCTCCTTCGCTTCCCTTGGGCTTTCCTTTACCACTCTAACAAACCCCACTGTCTTATCGTGTTTTACCATATCAGCCTTCCCAGTGCATTTCTTCAACCACCAACACTGTGAATTTACATGGCCGAGTTTATTACAGTGAAAACATCTGAAACTTTTCATTTCTTTTCCACCCTCCTGGATTTCTTTTTTAATCTGAGGTACACTCTCTTTATTGTCTCCCCTCAGATCACCTTTACCTTTCCCACTTGAGTATTTCTCATGTCCCCAGTTTCTATCCCTCACCAGCTGAAACTGATGTCGGAAACCAATCTTTGATTTATGAACTAATTCATAATCATCTGCCATTTCCGCTGCTAATCTCGCAGTTTTAACCCTCTGTTCTTCCACATGAGTTCTCACTACATCAGTAATTGAATTTTTAAACTCCTCCAAAAGTATAATTTCTCTGAGAGCTTCATACTTTTGGTCTATTTTCAAAGCCCTTATCCATCTATCAAAATTACTCTGTTTGAGCCTTTCAAACTCCATGTTTGTTTGACCAAATTCTATCCTTAACTGTCCAAACCTTTGTCTGTAAGCTTCAGGCACTAGCTCATATGCACTTAAGATGGATTTCTTCACCTCCTAATACGTTCCAGACGGGCAGCACGGTAGCATGGTGGTTAGCACAATCGCTTCACAGCTCCAGGGTCCCAGGTTCGATTCCTAGCTTGGGTCACTGTCTGTGCGGAGTCTGCACGTTCTCCCCGTGTCTGCGTGGGTTTCCTCCGGGTGCTCCGGTTTCCTCCCACAGTCCAAAGATGTGCAGGTTAGGTGGATTGGCCATGCTAAATTGCCCTTAGTGTCCAAAATTGCCCTCAGTGTTGGGTGGGGTTACTGGGTTATGGGGATAGGCTGGAGGTGTGGGCTTGGGTAGGGTGCTCTTTCCAAGAGCTAGTGCAGGCTCGATGGGCCGAATGGCCTCCTTCTGCATTGTAAATTCTATGAAATACCTCCTCCGGTAGTGATGCAAACACTTCACTAGCCCGACCTACCAGCTTTGTTTGAATCAGTAATACCCACATGTCCTGTGGCCATTGCATTTGTTTAGCTACCTTCTCAAATGAAATGAAAAAGACTTCTACCTCCTTGTCGTCAAACCTTGACAATGCTTGGACATATTTAAATAGATCCCCACCACGTCTTCGACTATGATGCTCTGTCTCATTATCCTCATCCATCTCCTCCAACTGTACGTGTCCCTTTGCGTCTGCCAATTTGAACTGATTTTCATGTTTCAGAGCCATTTTCCGAAGTTCAAACTCTCTCTCTTCTTCCCTTTCCTCTCTATCTCTTTCTTTGTTTCTTTCTTCTCTCTCCTTTTCTTTTTCCTCTCTATCTCTTTTGTATTCAAGCTGCTTTAAATTCTTCTCATGTTCCATTTGTTTAATTTGCAACTGAATTTTTCCCGTTTCCCATGAGTCAAACTCTATCTCAGGCAACTTTAAATGCTTAACTACCACCATAATTACCTCATCTTTTTGCATTTTGTCAGGTAATGTTAACTGCAATGTTTTTGCCAGACCCAACAGTCTGCTTTTCGTCTCTGTCCGTAAAATACTGCGTGTGACAGTCTCCACCCCAAAGACTTCTGAGCCTCTGAAAGAGCCAATGTCCACAACACACTCCCCACTTAAACTAAAATACCACACCGGAAAAGCAACAATCCTTCACTGTCTTTAAGTTCACAAAAGCTAATCCAATAGATAGACTTTTATCCCGGTTGAGCCGCCAATTGTTATGGGCGAGGCGTTTTCAGAACCCCAAAATGTATCATGGAGTTCAACCAACCTCCCCCTTTAATGTATTTGTTGCTTTTCCTAGCACACAGCTTGTTCCCTAGGTGTGGGATTACAATTATGGACACGTGGGTTTTTAAACACAAAACAATGTTTATTCCATGAACTCAACTTAACATCTTAAATAAACATTGGATCTCTTAACACCCCTTACTTCAAAGATAACTCCGAAAATATTGCAACAGTAAATAATTCCTCAAAATTTTCCTTCAAACTTCCAAGAGACTTAACACCTTTAAACAGAATCACATCAGGTTAAAGGCTTTACTATTATGAGTTTAAATCACCAAATGATCCAGAGATAGTCTTTCATGGCAGACATACAGCTCATTGCAAACACACACTCCCAAGATCTTTTCAAACTGCCGCTCTCTGGAAACACACAGACACATACAAGCTCTTTTTCAAACTGAAACTTCAACATGGCTGATCTAAAGCCCAGCTCCACCCACTCTCTGACATCACTGTTTTCTGAAAGGTACATTGCTCAAACATCCATGTCTTAAAGGTACTCTCACATGACAATAAGAAACTTAAATAAATAATTTTTTGAATATAAATTTAGAGTATCCAATTCATTTTTTCCAACTAAGGGGCAATTTAGGTTGGCCAATCCACCTACCCTGCACATCTTTTGGATTGTGGGGCGAAACCCACGCAAACACGGGGAGAACATGCAACCTCCACACGGACAGTGACCCAGAGCCGGGATTGGACCTGGCACCTCTACGCCGTGAGGCAACCGTGCGAACCACTTGCGCCACCGTGCTGCCCTAACCTTAAATAAAATTGAAGCCTTCTTCAACATTCCCACTGTCTTCAGTTTATAGATGGTACAATGTCCCAAGCCAGCCAGGAGTGCACTGGAATAGACAAGGTTATATAATGGTAAAATCAAGGCCTTGCTGTTCAGGAGAGGTTTTTTACAGAAAGGGTAGTAGGCGTGTGCTACTCTCTCCTAGCAGCAGATGCAAGCTCAATTCATCATTGTAAATCTGAGTTTGACAAATCTTTCTATTCCGGAGCATTAAGGGATATATGTGGACACGTGGATGGAGCTAAGATATGGATCAGCTATGATCTCACTAAATGTTGGAACAAGCTAAAGGAATGAAATGGCCAATTCCAGTTCCTATGGCACAGTGGCTGGCACAGCTGCTGCACAGCACGAGGGACCCCGGTTCAATTCCGGCCTTCAGTGACTGTGCGGAGTCTGCACCTTCTCCCCATGTCTGCATGGGTTTCCTACGGGTGCTCCGGTTTCCTCCCACAGTCCAAAGATGTGCAGTTTAGGTGGATCGACCATGCTAAATTGCCCTTCGTGTGCGAAGGGTAGGTGGGGTTATGGGGCTGCGGGGGGAGGGGGGGGGCGGCTAGGTAGAGTGCTCTTTCAGAGGGTCAGTGCAGACTCGATGGGCCGAATGACCTTCTGCACTGCAGGGATTCTATGATTCTGTGTTCCTTCTTTTGGTCATTATGTTAAACAACTATTTGAAAATACAACAGCCTTGACCTCAGAGAGAACAGTAACTACCTTGCATGTTCCCACTACCTACTGGCCTTTTGCTACAATCTCACAGAAAGAGCCTCAAAGTAAACTTTCTTAAATCCACCATGGAGAACAAAAACAAAGGTTTTAAGTAACTGGCACTAGTTCATCATATTCCGAATCCTTATTTTGGCCCAACATATATTGTATCTTTCATTTCACTTTTGAAAGTTTCGGCAACAAATGCTGTTGCAATCTGATAGGGGACCAGTAACGTTTTGCTTGAAGTAAACTAAATTTATTATTACTAAGAGTAAAGCCAGAACATTCCACGGTTTCAAAACAAACAGATAAAAATTATACTATCCAAGAGTCAACAAAGTCAATGATCAAAATCTTATACTCTGACATTCAGGATTGCCATGAGGTAACGATGAACAGGCAGGCAAAATGTGGTCAAAGACACGACACATTAAATGACAGACACAGCCGAGAATTTCTCAGCAACTCACCCAGATATCGGTCATGGGTGTGAGTCACAAAAATTCTTAACACCCTGGGCGGGATTCTCTGATCCTGAGGCTAAGTGTTGACGCCGCCATAAATGTCATTGTGTTTCACGACGGCATCAACAGGCCCCCAGGAGCAACGATTCTGACCCCTGCAGGGGGCCAGTATGGCACTGGAGCGACCCACGCCGCTCCAGCTGCCGATACCAGCGTCAAATGGGAGCCGCGGGTCTGCGCATGCGCACTGTGACCGCCGCCAATGCACGCATGTGCAGTGCGACCGGCGCGATTGCGCGCATGCACGGTGGCTCCCTTCTCCGCGCTGGCCCCGATGCAACAGGGCATAGGGCTACAGGGGCCAGCGCGGAAAGGCCCTCAGCCCGAGAGGCCGGACCGCCGATCGGTAGGCCCCGATCGCAGGCCAGGGATCGGACCTCCCTCCCCCGCCCCACCAGGGCACCCCCGAAAGGATGCACGCCGAGGTCCCGCCGGGTAAGACCACACGTGGGCGGTGCTGGCAGGACTCGGATTTCTTATCCGACCGAGAATCCGGGCGGAGAATCGTCGGGGCGGGGGGGGGGAGGCCACGGAGAGCCGCCCCCGACCGGCACCACACCAACCGCGCCAGTGCCAATGTCACCGATTCTCCAGTGAATCAGCGGACCAGTGTCGCGTGATTCGCGCCCGGCCTGGCAATTCTCAGGGGCAGCGTGGGCTGAGAGAATCCCGCCCCCTGTTTTCCACACGAAGAACGGCAGCTGCCTTCTTCAAAGAGCGAGTCTGATCCCCAGCCAACAACAGCTCTACTCTACCCGAGTTCCACAGGTATAATCCCCACCCAAAAGGAGCACTATTCCAGATCCCTCAAATTTGCTCCCAGGTCCAGCCTTCTTGGTTTTCTTTTCCAGCTGTGCTGACCTACTAGTGAGACATCTAAACAAAGGCATGGCCCCAGCTTCTCAGCCACACTGTAGACAACAACGGCTTCTGCGCTTCCCCGAGCCCAATCTCCCCAGCTGCAATGAGCAATGACCGTCGCGGGGTTTCTCTGACGCCTTAGCCCCCTCA
This sequence comes from Scyliorhinus torazame, assembly GCF_047496885.1. Lineage (NCBI taxonomy): Eukaryota > Metazoa > Chordata > Chondrichthyes > Carcharhiniformes > Scyliorhinidae > Scyliorhinus > Scyliorhinus torazame. Next base: position 254,176,247 of record NC_092714.1, on the reverse strand, counting down.
GCAGCACAGAGCCAGTGACCTTCTGCCACCTGTTTAGCTGCACGTGGGATTCTCTACGTCCCAGTTGCACACGGGGCTAATCACAGCACTTCGGCTGCACGGAGCTGGCAACCGCCTCGTGCTTACTCAGCTCCTTTTGTTCCCTTTCCACACTCTGAAAGCCCAATCACATGTTTGGGATATTGCACCCTCTCTCAGTAGGTTTCCCTTGGGCACACTTGGCCTGGTCTCCTCTGTAACTCTCTATTGGAACCCCCGGGCATGCCGGCAATTGTAGTCCTTGCCGTCTGCCTGGCAAACCCAACAATACAAATTCCCTCACAATGGAAAATGGAAATTGATGTCAGGTGTGGTGTTTGCTATTGAGGTTACAATTGAAGTTACATTTGTCAGATTTCAATGGGTTTTTACAGGAATTTCAATACAACCAGAAGCAAAAGAACATTTGAAACGACCATGTGTTTCATAGAATCTGTTTGGAACTTTTATGATCCTTTACCAGACCCCCAAGTTGCTGGCAGGGTCTGGTTAGGGACCAGTAACGTTTTATTTTAAGCAGTCAAAGTTTCAGATTTAAGCCACTTGCTCAGTGAAGAAAGCCACAAGGTTCCCCAGATTTTGAACAAACAAAAAAATTATTTACTAGACAAGGTCAGAAAGGTGAAACAATTTACAATATCTAGCTTACACTCCTAACAATCAGGGTAACTATGAGGTACATGTGAATTAATAAGCAACAATGGTCAAACACATCACAGTACACGATGACTGGCAGATGTGACCAAGACTGAGTCTGTGGATTTCTCTATAACCCACCCAGATCTCAATGACACTAAGTCAGCCAATCTCACTGGAACTCTGTGTGGGATTCTCCAGTCCCCCCCCCCCCAATACACATGCACCATATTTTACAGTGGCAGAGGCGGTTCACCATTGGTTGCTGGCAGGATCTTCCAGTCCTTTCATTGTCTGGAGCAATTTACATGGCTCTTCCATCCCGCTGGAGATGAGGCGGGGGGGGGGGGGGGGTGCATCTTCAGTGGGACTGGAAGATCCACCGGTGAGAAGGGGCAGAAAATCCCACCCTCCGTCTCTCTCACCAAGGATTCCAGTCTTCATCTGCAAAGATCTAATCTTAGGAATTCTATCCGAAAATCATTGCAACTCGTATGGCATCAACGACAGCCCAAGTTCAGGGTTTCAATCAAATCTCCGGAGATACTGTTCCCCTGGATTCCAAAGACTGCACTCGATACTAACACACACTTTTAGTTCTTTGGCTTCGCCAGGCAGAACACTTTTCACCAATGGCCCACAATGCGGTGCCATTAACCTTCCGTTGCCTACATGGATTTTCAGGCTCTCTCCTGAGTCCTCTTTTATAACCAGAATCAGGCAGAATGAACGACAGTCCTCCTTGCAGGGTTTCAATCTCGTCTCCCGAGATTCCATTCCTCTGGATTTTGGAGTACTCCCTCAAGCGCCGACTCGCAAGCACAAATTCATATCTTCGGCCGCACAGAGCGGGGCACTGCCTCTCCAAAGGGGTACCTTTGCCCCAGTGGCTGGCAGCACAGAGTGACCAACTTTTGGCTGCCTTCTTCACTTAAATTCTGCTGCACTTTTCCTTATTGGAGCCTGTTTCGCTGCTCATTTTGTTTGAACTGAATTGGAACTTCTCCTATCCCTATCCCCTCTCTGGGACTCCCCTTTGCAATCTCTTCATGTCCCCTGCCTGAGACACTACTTTCCCATGGCACTCCACTCCCGATCACCAGATTCATATTTTCACACCATTGTCATGATATGCAAACATGCAACCAATGAATACTCAGGATAGGACACAACCAATGGGCAGTCAGGAAACTCAAAAGGTGGCATCACCACAAGGGGGCATGACATAAACACTATAAAAGGGATGAGGGACTCACACCCTGCCTCTTTCCACAGACAGACATCTAGAGAGTTAGACAGGGTTGATCAGCAGCATCACACCTCAGCACGTGGCTTAGAGCAGGCTGGTACAGTCAGACTGAGTTACTACAGTTAGATTAGCAGAGAGTCAAACTCATTTGAGAACTGTGTTAATAGTTCAATAAACACGTTGAACTCATTTCAGAGTCTGGAGCATCCTTTAGTTCAGACTGCATCAAGTAGCAGCCTATGTTATTCGAAGCAGCATAACACAACATGATACCAGGAGTGACTGTTCAATCTATTTAGTTTAACTCAGCAAGATCCGTGACAACCAGCTACTGCATACAGGCACAATGGGCAAGATTCAGGCTCCTCATCAGCTCAGGACACCGGCAATCTTAGTGCCAACTGGCGATCATTCAAGCAGAAATTTCAACTATACGTGGAAGCATCCAACCTCAATGATGTGACCGATACGTGGAAGTTAGCTCTTCTACTCACCACTGCGGGTGACCTTGCGATAGAGATCTTCAACTCCTTTCACTTTTCCGAAGGGCAGGACAAAATGAAGTACCAAACCATCCTGGACAAATTCGACAGCCACTGCGAGATGGACACCAACGAAATCTTCGAGCGCTACATCTTCAAACAGAGGATGCAAGGTAAAGGCGAATCCTTCACCTCCTATCTAACTAACCTTAGACTGCTAACGCTATCCTGCAACTTCAGTGCTATCACTGCCTGCATGATCAGAGACCAAATCGTTTTTGGAGTCCACTCTGATCCTCTGCGAGAGCAATTGTTGAAAATCAAGCACATGACCCTGCCAGTCGCGCTTGAAACGTGTACTGTGCATGAGCACTCTAAAAATCGCTATTCACAGTACAAAACGGCAGAAAGTGAAAAACAAGCCTCCCACGAGGTGGAGAGTGTTCAGTCCACCTCCCGGATGCAGCGTCTCCACATTGATGAAAGCGGCCATTTCGCGCACTCTTCCCGGAGCCCGACGCATGCGCAATGCGATCGGGAACACGAAATGGCCGAAAACCGCACTGCGCAGGTGCAGACGTCCGAGAACCGCACCGTGCATGCGCAACGACGCACTGAGCGATGATGTGTGCGAACTGCGGCACCACCCATTTTTTAAAAACTGCCCTGCAAGAGGCAAACGCTGTTCAAACTGTGGGAAACCAAACCACTATGCAGCCCTGTACCACCAGTCAGGAGCCAGTGCTCCCAATTCCGACAGCGGCGCATCAGAAGTGTGCAACACTGAATACGTGACTCTGATCCAGGCAATGCGACGGAACCAGGTGATGAATACCTGGACAACACTTACCGAGGAGGCATTATTACGAAGTGCGAATACGCCACACCGGACACATCGCAAGTCCAATCATTCCTGGCCGTGTATTCCGAGGACGAATGGTATACAGTGATGAAGGTCAACCACTGCCCCATCCAGTTCAAACTAGACACAGGTGCCTCCGCCAACCTGATTTTGCAGGTGGACTTCAAGAGAATCAAGAAGCCCCCCACAATCCTTCCAGCTGCCTGCAAACTCCTGGACTACAATGGAAAAGCAATCAAGGCACTGGGGTCCTGCCATCTGCAGGTGTCCAGCCGACACACACAAGCAAGCGTACTCTTCGAGATTGTTAAACCAGACAGGGCGCCCCTGCTAGGTGCGCACGCCTGCAAGCAACTGAACCTCATTCAAAGGGTCTACACCACAACGCCATCCCATTCGGATCTTCAGGCCAGCATCGACGACATCCTAACCCAGTACCCAGATATATTTAGCGGGATGGGCACGCTGCCGTACGAGTACAAGATTCTACTGCGGCCTGATGCCAAGCCAGTGGTCCACGCACCACGACATGTCCTGCTCCACTGAGAGAGCGCCTAAGGCAGAGCTCATGAGTCTACAACAAAAAGGCATCATCTCTAAATGTCACTGAACCAACCGACTGGGTCAGCTCGATGGTGTGCATAAAGAAGCCTTCGGGGGACCTATGCATCTGCATTGACCCCAAGGATCTAAACAAAAACATTATGCGGAACATTACCCCATCCAGACGAGGGAAGAAATCACGAGTTAGATGGCACACGCACGCTTCTTCTTCACAAAATTTGGACGCATCCCAAGGATTTTGGCAAATCCAACTTGAGGAATCCAGCAGAAGGCTCTGCACCTTCAACACGCCTTTTGGCAGATTCTGCTACAACCAAATGCCATTTGGCATCATCTCAGCATCAGAGATTTTCCATCACATCATGGAACAGATGATGAAGGGAATAGAAGGGGTTCGTGTCTACGTTGACGATATCATAATCTGGTCCACAGCCCCAGAAGAACATGTGTCACGACTCAAGAAAGTATTCCGATGCATACATGAACATGGCCTCAAGCTAAACAGGTCCAAGTGCTGTTTTGGGACATCCACGCTGAAGTTCCTGGGCGATCAGATTTCGCAACACCGTGCGCGCCCGGACACAGACAAAATTAAAGCCATCGAGGCAATGAAAGTCCCCGAGGACAAGAAGGCAGTACTGCGCTTCCTGGGAATGGTCAATTCCCTTCGCAAGTTCATCCCGAATTTGGCCACACACACCATGGCCCTATGCAACCTGGTGAAGAAATCAACTGCCTTTGAGTGGAAGGCAGAGTGGCTGGAGCTGAAAGCCAAGCTCACCACTGCACCCGTCCTTGCATTCTTTGACCCAGACCAAGATATCCACAGATGCGAGTCAGGATGGCATTGGGGCGGTGTTGCTGCAAAGAGACGACACGTCATCCTGGGTACCAGTAGCATACACGTCACGGGCAATGACACCCACTGAGACCAGATATGCGCAGATTGAGAAGGAGTGTTTAGGTCTTCTCACCGGCATCCTCAAATTTCATCATTATGTCTACGGCTTGCCAACATCTACTGTTGAGACGGATCATAGGCCTCTGTTCCACATCATCCAAATGGACCTGAACGACAATACGCCTCGTTTGCAAAGAATTCTACTCAAACTCCGGAGGTATGATTTCAATTTGGCATACACACCTGGCAAAGAGCTCATCATCGCCGATGCATTGTTCCGCTCCGTCAACTCACCCAGTGAACCACTGGAGATCATCCAGCACATTGAATTGCAGGTACAATTGTGTGCAAACACTCACCCGGCAACAGATGAGAAGATCGTTCTCATCCGTGAAGAGACGGCCGAAGACCCACTGTTGCAGCGAGTCATCCACAACCTCAGCAATGGCTGGCAGAAAGGGCAATGCCCTCAATTCTACAACGTCAAGGATGACCTGACGCTGATCGGCGGCATCCTGCTCAAGCTGGACAGGATAGTCATCCCGCTACGTCTCCAGAGCATGGTGCTGTGGCAGATTCATGAGGGACACCTGGGCAAGCTGTCTACAGGCCCGGCATCAACCAGGATATCACGGACATGGTCCTGAACTGCAAAAGCTGTCAGAGGTTCCAACCAGCGCAGAGCAAGGAGACGCTCCAACCACATGACCTGGAGACCTCTCCGTGGTCCAAGGTTGGTATTGACCTATTCCACGCGAATGGTCACGACTATATCTTAATCATCGATTGCTTTTCGAACTATCCTGAGGTGCTGAAGCTGCCAGACCTCACCTCACGGACCGTCATCAAAGCGCGTAAAGAGATATTCTCACGGCATGGCATCCCAAACACCGTCATGAGCGACAATGGCCCGTGCTTCCACAGTCAAGAATGATCCACGTTTGCCGAGAGTGACAATTTCAGGCATGTCACCGCCAGTCCGCACTATCCGCAGTCAAATGGCAAAGTCGAAAAAGGGGTGCACATCGTTAAGCAGCTCATCCGCAAGGCCTCGCACTCCGCTTCTGACATACACCTTGCACTACTTGCGTACCGGGCGACTCCCTTGTCCACTGGCATGTCGCTAGCTCAACTGCTGATGAACAGGGACCTGCGGACGACGCTTCCAGCCATACACCTGCCCAACCTTGATCACCTCCCGGTGCTGCAGAAGATGCAGCAGTTTTGCGACAGCCAGAAGCACGGCTATGACGCACATGCCACCGATCTGGACATGTTATCCCCAGCAGACATGGTCAGGATCCAGATACCGGATGGTGGGTGGTCTGCTCCGGCTGTCGTTGTTCCACAGGCCGCGCCCAGGTCCTATGTCATACGTATGGCTGATGGCTCCATTGTGCAAAGGAATCGAAGGGCACTGCGAAAAGTTGCTTGCCCACAACCACTTGACCCTCCATTTCCACATGTCGAATTGCCACCTCCAGACACCTCGAACCACGAGGCCACCAGTCGTGCCTCCCACTCACCTGTCAAGACACCGCCATCCCTTCCACCACCTCTCCGGCGGTCGACGAGAATCAGATGCAAGCCTCAGAGACTGGACTTATGAGCATTTGTTTTGTTTGTTCTGTTCTGTATTCCTCAGTCAGTCACATTAGACATACACATTCAATGTATGTACATCTAAAAAAAAAAGGGGAGATGTCATGATATGCAAACATGCAACCAATGAACACTCAGGATAGGACACAACCAATGGGCAGTCAGGACACTCAGAGGTGGCATCACCACAAGGGGGTATGACATAAACACTATAAAAGGGATGAGGCACTCACACCCTGCCTCATTCCACGGACAGACATCTAGAGAGTTAGACAGCATTGATCAGTTAGACACCCCAGCACGTGGCTTGGAGCAAGCTGGTAGAGTCAGACTGAGTTACTACAGTTAGATTAGCAGAGAGTCGAACGCACTTGAGAACTGTGTTAATAGTTCAAGAAACACATTGAACTTATTTCAGAGTCTGGAACATCCTTTAGTTTAGACCGCATCAAGTAGCAGCCTGTGTTATTCGAAGCAGCATAACACAACACATTTTCCTTCTTGCACAGTTGCACTGGGCCCACAGAACGTAAAAATGTAGAACGGTGCATTGGCAGCCCACTCCTGGGGCTGGATTCTCCAAAAATGGGGCTATGTCCCCACGACAGCGTAACAACGCTGGCGTTTCACTCATGACTTTCCTGAAGAAAGTCCTGAGCGATTCGTCTACCTGCAGGAGGCTGGCAGGGCCCCGGAGTGCTCCTCGCAGCTCTGGCTGCGGATACGGTGCCCCGCACCTCCGTTCGGGAGTCCGCACAGCGGCGGCCTACAGAGGCCGCGCCATGCGCGATGGTGGACTTAGACCGCGGACTGTCATCCAAAATGTAGGCCCCCCCACCCCGAGATCGTGCGCACCCGCGGATCTGTGCCGCCCGATCGCTTCCCTGGCTGTCCATGAGGTCCTCCCCCCCGGTGATCGATCCCCCTGTCCCCCACCAGTGCGGCTGTGGACTGAGTCCGCAGCTGTCACCCGCGTATTTGGTCAAATGACATGTGCGCTCATTGTAAGGGTAGCATTTATTGACCATCCCTTGTCGCCTTTGAGCAGATGAAGGTGTGCTACCTTTTTGAAATGCTGTAGTCGGTGTGTTGTAGGTACACCTACAGGCAGTTAGCCAGGACTTTCCAGGACTGGACCAAGCGGTGATGAAAGAACATAAATATATTTATAGTTTGGGGCGCTGTGTGGCTTGGAGAGGGAACTTGTAAATGGTGGTGCTCACATACACCTGCTGGCCTTTCCATATTTTCGGTAGATACCAATGTTGTATCCGTGCTGGACAGGTTTGCAAGATGTGGAGCTAGTTCTGGAGTACGGATCTTCAGCACTAAAGCCAGGATGCTGGCGGAGCCCATAGCTTTTACTGTATCCAGTGTGTTCAGACATCTTCTTGATATCACCTAGAGTGAGTAAAACTGACTGTCAACAAGCTTCAAACATATGGGGGACCTCAAGAGAGGGCTGAGATGGATCATCCACTTAACAGATACGGCTAAAAACTGTTGCAAATGCTCATGTCTTGCTCCACTGTCCTTGTGAAATTGCTTAACTCTGTGTGCAGCATTCTGCTTCCACGTTTAACATACATGTTAGTCCTTGTTTTGTACTTTACAGGCTTGGCATTTCACTTAGAGGGGCAGCTGGTGCTGTTCCTGGCACGCTCTTCTGCACTTCTCATTGAACCAGTGTTAATTCTCTGGTCTGATTGTCAATGGTAGAGTGAGGGATATGTCAGGCCATGAGGTTACATTTTGGAGTGGTCTACAATTCTGCTGCTATTGATGGCTCGCTAAGCTTCAGGAATGGCAGGTTATGAGCTGCTAGATCAGTTCAGGATTAATCTCATTTAGCACAGTGATAGTGTCTCACTAGCTTAAACCGAGTCTTCATCTCCACACCGACTGTGTGCTTATCACTCCTACCAATACTGTCAAAGACAGATGCATCTGTGGCAGGCGGACTGTTGAGGACGATGTCAAGTGCATTTATCTCTTCTGTTGGCTCTCTCACTAACTCCTCTAAGTCGAGTTTGACATTTATCACGGAATCATAGAAATTACAGTGTAGAAGAAGACCATTTGGCCCATCGAGTCTGCACCGGCCCTTGGAAAGAGCACCCTACTTAAGCCCCCACCTTTACCCTGTCCCAGTAACCCCACCTAACCTTTTGTACACTCTAAGGGGCAATTTAGCATGTCCAATCCAACTAAGCTGCACACCTTTGGACTGTGGGAGGAAACCGGAGCACCCAGAGGAAACCCATGCGGACACAGGGAGAACGTGCAAACTCCACACAGACCCAAGGCTGGAATTGAACCCAGACCCTGGAGCTGTGAAGCAGCAGTGCTAACCACTGCACCGCCGTGCCGTCAGACTAGTGCTGAACTAGTTTGGTCAGCAATGGTACCACCCAGCCACTTGTGGTGATGGGCATTGATGACCCAACCCAGAGTACATTGAGTCCTCTTGTTACCATCAGTACTTCTGCCAATTGGTGTTCAATGTGGAGCAGTACATACTCAGCAGCTGAGGGTAGGTGGTCATTATTGGTCTATCAGGGCTATCCCCTGTCTCTTGTCCAACCAACCAGATGGCTGCACTTCCACCACCTCTTGTGCATCCATTCTGCCGGTGGGGTGGAACATCCTCAAGGGCGGTGATGGAGGGGTCTGTGAATTTGACTGTAAGGCATGATTCGCTGAGCATGATTTTATCAGGCTGTTGCTTGTCTACTCTGTGGAACAGCTCTCTTCATTTTGGCACAAGATCCTAGATGTTCGTGAGGAGGACTTTGCAGGGTTGACCAGATAAAGTGTGCCTTTGTCATGACAGGTGCCTAGGCCGATGGTGGTTTGTCATTCCTGTTTTATTATTATAGTTTTGCATAGTAGTTTGATACAACTGAGTGGCTTGCTGGAACATTGCCGAGGGTAGCTAGAAGTCAACCGTATCGCTGTGAGCCTTTTTTAATATTCTTTCACGGGATGTGAGCATTTGATGCCCACCCGTAATCAGCGTTGAACTGAGTGGCTTACTAGGCCATTGCAGAGAGCAGTTAAGAATCAACCACAGTTCTGTAGGTCTGGAGTGACATGTAGGTCAGACCAAGTGAGGATTGCAAATTTCCTTCCCGTAAGGAACTTCGTGAGGCAGATGGGTTCAATCAATGATAGTTTCATGATCACCATTATTGAGACAAGCTTTCAATTCCAGATTCATTAATTGAAATCAAATCCCACCAGCTGCCGTGGTGTGGTTGAAACCTAGGCCCTCAGGACATTATCCTGCGCCTTTGCATCATTAGTCCAGGGATATTACCACATATCGTTATTTCCCCCCCAAGTCTTGAGTGACACAAGAGGCAAATTGGTTAAGGATGGTAAATTTCCTTCACTAATGCACATTAGTGAAGAGAATGGCACAATATTACATCACCCTGTGCTCAGAACGCAAATAGGAGTCGCATGGCCTCTGAGCTGGCAAAATATCCTTATCTGTAATTAGCAATAATCAGCAGGACAATGACGTTTGATTATAGGCAAACAGTAGACATTATTAAAAACTGAAATTGATTAAATACTTTCAAAGTTTATTTTTGAAGGTTATCTTTGTGCGGCATGGTTGCACAGGGGTCGGCACTGCTGCCTCACAGCGCCAGGGATCCGGGTTCGAATCCCGGCTTAGGTCACTGTCTGTGCGGATTCTGCATGTTCTCCCCATGTCTGCTTGGGTTTCCTCCCACAGTCCAAAGATGTACAGACTAGGTGGATTGGCCAAGCTGAATTGCCCTTGTGTCGAATGACTGGGTGGGGTTACAGGGCCAGGGTCAGGGATTCGGCCTAGGCAAGGTGGTCTGTTGAAGGGTCAGTGCAGACCCGATGGGCCAAATGGCCTCCTTCTGCACTGTAGGGCTTCTATGATTCTATGATTCTCTGACGCTGATTTATAGATTTGTAATAATGACTCATTTGGTACATTCTTCAACTTTAGGCATTCATACAATGGTATGCTAATAATTCAATGTGTGATCTTCGTGGTGCTGTTGCAGTTTTGACAACTTTGGGACAAAAATTCTCAGCAAGACAGCAATGAAACTGACAACAGCATCCCCTATAGGAGATGGTTTTAGGGGCTGAAAATGTGGAAAAACCTGATCCAAATCACTCTCACACTGACTGGTTCAAGTCTCAACAGCATTTACTCATGAATGACCTCCTCGCTTTGGAAGCTGTTGCCAGCACCAAACAGCCGCATACTTCAAACGAATAAGTTGCTGCCCTCCAAAAGTGACTCATAGCACAAAATTAAAAATAAAGCAACGCGCTTAAAACACTCAGTACGTCAGAAAGGATCCATAGAGGGAGGATGGCCGGACCAGCGTTTCAGGCCAATGGCTTGCCATTGGAACTGCCTGAGATATCTGGAAACATTTTAATGACATAACAAAACACTGCAAAGATGCAAATGCTACTCCGCTTTGTCCTTACAAAACATAGATCCTCTACCAGGGCCATTGATTTATGGTGAATAAATGAATCAAATTAAATCGAATGCATTTGCACGATTTTTTATCGGCTGCAGTTTTGTGCATTTACTGTTAGGTTTTGTTGATTCACAGAAACTAAATAAGTACATTTCTGGTTTTATAATATCGGATTCCGGAGCTTTTATTCAATTCCATTATTCATCCATGAAAATCATGCCCATCACTGTTGCCAATGAAAGTGCAAGAGGAATCTTCTGCACAATAATCTCTGTCATTTCAGATCCAAGAAGACATTTTCAGCTTGTCAATGCGCCACTCAGTATCCCTTTCGACTACCTGGCCAGGAAATGGTTAACCCAAATACTGCATTGTTTGCCAATCCCCAGTGACCCAGCGGGATGAACATTGAAACTTATAATCAAACGAATTGCACACAAAGATTTGCTTCCCTGGAATCCTTCTTTTTTGCCAATGGTGGTGTTTGTGTTTGTCACAACAACAAAAAAAAAGATGTTAATTTGCAATAGTTTTTTTTTTTATCTGACAGCACTGAAGTTCCTCTTTGAAAATCATTTTCGATAGAACTGGTTGCCCCCCTTGTCTGATTTCTAAAGGAAATTCTGCTCTTGAGAGCCTGATTAATCTTAGGCAGAAATCACATCACAGAAATCAATGCATGCATAAAGCAATCGGACTGTCCGGTGTGTCAATACAAATCAATCAATCTTCAAGGTATACAACTTTTCTTGTCCACTCTCCTGCACCCACTGGCTAAGATTTGGATAACATTCACTGCCCTGGCTTCCTTCCACTTTTATCTTACGTTAACCCTCTCAGCAATTTTAGCTGTCAAAGTGCATATGCATGATACCAGGCAACACTTGCCTCCACAGTAAAGCGTCTTATACTGAATTCCTCTCATACTTTGATCTGGAATTTGTTGATAGGTAGCAGGCAGTCAAGCTGATCACGTTGATAAGGCACCAGGATCAGATGAGATGCATCCAAGGATACTGAGAGAAATGAGAACATAAATTGTGGAGGCACTGGCTGTAATTTTTCAACCTCCCTCTAGGCTCCGTGGGGTGCCAGAGGACTGGAGAATTGCAAATGTTCTCCAAAAAGGATGTAAAAATAAGCCCAGTAATGACAGGCCGGTAGCACAGTGGTTAGCACTGTTGCTTCACAGCGCCAGGCTCCCAGGTTCGAATCCCTGCTTGGGTCACTGTGCAGAGAATGCACATTCTCCCCATGTCTGCGTGGGTTTCCTCTGGATGCTCCGGTTTCCTCCCACAAGTCCTGAAAGACGTGCTTGTTAGGTGAATTGGACATTCTGAACTCTCCCTCAGTGTACCCGAACAGGCGCCGGAATGTGGCGACTAGGGGATTTTCACAGTAACTTCATTGCCGTGTTAATGTAAGCCTACTTGTGATCATAATAAAAGATTATTATTATTAACTTTGGTGGTGGGGTAACATCCAAAATAAACCCCAATAATTTGAGATAAAATTAATAGTCACATGGACAAATGCGGATTAATTAAAAAATGCCAGCTTGGATTTCTTAAGAGATAATATTTAAGAAACCTGCTGGAGTTTTTTTGAAATGGTGGCCGAGAGGGTTGATGACGGGTAATTCTGTTGATGTGGTGGACATAGACTTCCAATAGGCCTTTGATTTTTTTTGCCACACCACAGACTTGTGAGCAAAGGTATAGCTCATGGAATAAAAGGAACATTAGGAACATGGATACAAATTTGGCTGAGTGACAGAAAAAAGAAGATAGTGGTTAATAATGTTTCTCTGGCTGGGCGAAGGTTTGTAGTGAAATCTCCTGTTGACAGTGTTGCCACTCTTTGCTTCTCCTATTATACATTAATGACCAAGACTTTGGTGTGTAGAGCACAGTTTCAAAGATTGCCGATGATATGAAACTTGGGAGCATTCTGAACAGTAAGGAGGGTAGTGTAGAACTTCAAAACGACATGGACAATTGATGGAATGGGCAGATAAGTGGCAGATGAAGTTCAACGCAGAGAAATGTGAAATTCATTTCGGTCGGACGAACATGGAGAGACAATATAAAGGGTGCAACTCCAAAAGGGGGAGTGCGTGCATAAGTCATTGAAGGTTGCAGGACAGGTTGCAAGAGTGGTTACTAAACCTTGTACTATACTAAGTTTTAGTTAATTAATCAATTAAGTAACTCAGTTATAGGATGTGGGTGCTGCTGGCTAAGCCAGTGTTTATTACCCATCCCCAATTGCCCTTGAGAAGGCGGTGGTGAGCTGCAGTCCATGTGGTGTAGGTACACCCACAGTGCTGTGAGGGAGGGAGTTCCAGGATTTTGACCCAGCGACAGTAAAGGAACAGCGATATATTTCCAAACCATGATCTTGTGTGTCTTGACATGGAACTTCCAGGTGGTGGTTTTCCCATGTGTCTGCTGCCCTTGTCCACCTAGATAGTAGCAGTCATGGGTTTGGAAGCTGCTGCCTAAGGACCCTTGGTGAATTCCTGCAGTGCATCTTGTAGGTGGTGCACCACTGCTGCCATTGTGCATTGGGGTGCCAATCAAGCGGGCTGCTTTGTCCTATTAACAGGAGTATAGAGTACAAGAGCAAGCAGGTTATGTTGAACTTGTAAAAGAGACGAGTTCGGCCACAGCTGCGTCCAGTTCTCAGTGTGACACTTCAGAAAGGATGTGGAGGCAATGGAGAGAGTGCAGAAAAAATGCACAAGAATGGTTCCGGGGATAAGGAACTTCAGTTATGAAGATAGACTGGAGAAGTTGGGACTGTTTTTCTCAGAGAAAAGAAGGTTGAGACGAGGCTTTGATGAAAGTATTCAAAACCACCAGGGATCTGGACAGAGTAGATAGGGAGAAACTACCCCCACTTGCGAAAGAATCGAGAACAAGAGGGCACAGATTTATAGTAATTGGCAAAAGAAGCAAAAGCAACACGAGGAAAGGCTTTCACACAGCAAATGGTTAGGGTGTAGAAGACCCTGCCTGAGAGTGTGATAGAGGCAGGGTCAATTGAATTCAGAAGGGAATGAGACTGTTACTTGAATAGGAAGAATGTCCAGGGTTACAGGGAGAAGGGGGGCAAATAGCGCTATGTGAAGTGCTCATTTTCAGAGCTGGTGCAGAAATGATGGGCCAAATGGCCTCATTGTGCACTGTAACAATTCTGTGATTGCATGAAGCTGAGGTACATTTAATGCAGAATTATCTCCTAGTGACCAATTATACATAAAAATGCATCTATCCAAGCATATGGACAGACACTTTTTAGCACATTGCGAAAGGCAGGGGCATCTCCTGCTGATTACAACCTCCCACCATTCAGCTTGGGGGAAGCACTCAGCATAGAAAGACGCAGAATATACTCGAGATGGGGCACTTCAATGTCCGTCACCAAATGTGGTTTGGTCGAGCCACCACTGACTCAGCTGGCCAAGTCCTTAAGGATATAGTTGCCAGACTGGACTGCCTGGTAGCAAGGGATCCAACACAAAGAAATAAACTATTTGGCCTCATCCTCATCAATCTATCTGTCAGATTCAGGTTTTTAACAGCATTGGTAGGTGCGATCGCAGCTCAGTCCTTCTGGAGACCATAAGCTTAATAAAATGGAGAAGTCAGATGCCTAGTGGGGGCAAATAAAATTCAGTCCCATATCACATCTTCACATTGAGGACACCCTCTATTACATCACATGGCATTATGGCCAGTATAACCAGTATATTCCTCGTATAACTAATAAATGCAGTATAGACCATATATATAGGGTGACACGGTAGCACAGTAGTTAGCACTGTTACTTCACAGCGCCAGGGTCCCAGGTTCGATTCCTGGCTTGGGTCACTGTCTGTGTGGAGTCTGTACGTTCTCCCTGAGTCTGTGTGGGTTTCCTCCGGGTGCTCCGGTTTCCTCCCACAAGTCCCGAAAGACGTGCTGTTAGGTAATTTGGACATTCTGAATTTTCCCTCTGTGTACCCAAACAGGCGCCGGAATGTGACGACTAGTGAATTGTCATTGCAGTGTTAATGTAAGCCTACTTGTGACAAGAAAGGTTATCATTATTATTATATCCCTCGTGTAACCAGTTTATCCCTTACTCACATTACCATTAAGCCTGGTGACCAATAAAGAATTTAGAAGAGTACATCAAGAACAATGGCAAGGTGCCATCCGGGTGAAGGAAGGAAGATCCCACTTTTGAGCTAAACATGAAATTTTATGCTAAAAGTGGTATTAAGATCACCATTTCCCCCCAGAGGATCCTTTACTAGATTATTATTTAAACTGGTTCTTTGCACAGTATTAGATCCAAAGTAGCTTTAGCCCTAATTGATACTTCATATTGTTCCAAGAAACGGTCACAAAAGCATTCTGCATGCTCATCTCCAGGCCACCTTCGATCAGTGTTTAAGATGATTAAACCCCCACAATCTCTTCATTACCTTTGTTACAGGTTCCAATTATTTCTCGCTTAATGAGCAGTCCAACCGAAAGCTACTGTGAGGGATCTTATAAACTACTCCCGCCAACTTTTTCCGGCACTTTTTATTCCCAATCTCCATCCATACCGATTGTACCTCCTGATCTTCTGAACCAAGATCCTTTCTCACTACAGTCTTCATGTCGTCCTTTACCATCAGGATTACCTTCTCCCCTTTTTCTATTCTGTTGGTCTTTAGAAATGTTGTGTACTGTGGAATATTTGGTCATCTTGTAACTGTCTCTGTAAAAGTGATTAGATCTAAACCCTTTCTGTCTATTTGTACCATGTGTTCATCAATCTTAACCATTCAGATAAAGAGCCTTCATTTATTTAACTACTATTCTTTTCATGGACCTTATTCACTGATGCACTCTCTCTCCCGTTGTGCCTTACCTTAACCCAAATCGCAATATTCTATTGCCTCGATTTCTCTCTTTAAATTTCTAAGCCTCCCTTCACCTCACCCCTCCTTACCCCCCCCCCCTTTAGTTTAAAATCCTATCCACAATCAGACTTGTACGGCAAGCCCTTTTATTAAGTATAAACTGCTTGCAACACTTTCCTGCCAGGTTATTTTTGTCACACTTACACTTCCCATTTTCCTATAATTACCTGGTTGACTCATCGCTCCCACAGAGCTCACTCCAGCCCTAATCTCCGAGCTGCTGATATTTCCTCCCAACTATGGGTGATGTTGTTTTCAACAGCTCCATCTATCGACAGGTCGATTAAAGATCAGGAGGACGCTTCTCCGGACACATTGCGCCTGACAGAAATCCTGCTTTCACCAAAAGAGAAAATGCTGGAAAATCTCAGCAGATCTGACAGCATCTGTAGGGAGAGAAAAGAGCTGACGTTTTGTGTCCAGATGACCCTTTGTCAAAGCATTATGCCTTTTAGCTTTGACAAAGGGTCACCTGGACTCTTAGCTCTCCTTACAGATGCTGCTAGACCTGCTGAGATTTTCCAGCATTTTCTCTTTTGGTTTCAGATTCCAGCATCCGCAGTGATTTGCTTTTATCCTAGAAATCCTGCTTTGTTGGGAGAATTGCGGGAGAGCCCCGTAATGGGATTTCTGCCAGGATCAAAACAGTTTCCGACTCTCCTGGCCTGCTCCAGCCCACCCAGAAAGAGCGAGGAACTGATCACAGCAAATTTGCTTTCATTTTAATCTCATTATTGAGATTAAAGTCAAATTCAGCGGCATCCCAGTATTCTCCCGTCCCCCCGCAGCGGGAAATATGGGTCCTTAAAAGAGGGACCAGGTGCCATGGACTCCAAGGAGCAAGGAGATAAGCACCTCTCTTCACTTATCTCCAGGGAGCACAAGGGCACAACAGCTACTGGCCAGATGCCATTGAGGGGGACTTTCCTTCAATGGAGCTGGGGTCGGGGAGCTATCTCAAAGGTGGGTTAGCTTTCTTTGTTTTTATAGCACTTCACGGTCCATTAGCTCAGAAGTGCTTCTTCTTTTGAGTAGGTATCCTGTCTGACTCCATTTTCTCTCGAGTGATTTTTTCCTACGCTGAATTGCTTCGTAGAACGAGGAAGCTGGGTTGCTGGCTTGATAAGGCCCCGTCCCTCTCAGTGCCGATGCGGAACTCACCCCCCTCCAAAACCTTTCTAAATTTGGGATGATTGGGATTTAGATTGTGCCGACCCACCCAGCGGGAATTGCATCACGTTTCCCATCAGAAACCACACCTTAGAAATGTTTTGGAGAATTACGTCCTAGGTCACCGGTCCAAATCAAACAACTGCTGCTTCTACCAGCCTCAAAAGCCGTGCCATCTCTTTGTTGATGTGCCCTTGCCCCAAGACAAGTCAGTCTGCCCCATTTCTAATTGGCAAACAGTTTTAAGTTCTTTAAAGATCCTATTACATTTTTACTAAGCTGGTTAAACGAATGGGGTGGAATTTTATATGCCGGGATTTTACAGTCCCGCCAAAGTCAATGGACATTTGAATGACTCTCTGCATTTTATGCTCCAGCCGTGAAGGGACGGCAAAATTCCACCCTTGAGCACTTTCAAGTAAGAAAAAAAACTTGTGTATTTAGCACCTTTCACATACCGGCCCTAGCACTTCGGGACATCCTTCAAAGTACTTTTGAAATATAGGCCAGAAGACAGAACTACCTGCTGAACAACAAGAAATGACAGAGTCTGTGTGTCCCAGTAACATACTGGCTGTCGTGCCGAAAATCTGTGCTCGAGAACTAGACATGGCCTCAGCTAAGCTGTTTCATGGATGGATGTACAATGCTGTCCCTTCACCAGTGCTGGATCAAAACCCTGCAAATTCCTACCTAACAGTATTCTGCGAGACCCTCATCATCAGACTGCGCTAGTTCAAGAAGTTGTCCCACTACTACTTTCTTGAAGACAAGTGATGGGCAATAAATTCTGGGTTCACCAGTGATGGCCACATCCCAAAAAATGATTTAAAAGGCAGCACGGTGGCGCAGTGGTTAGCACTGCTGCCTCACGGCACCGAGGTCCCGGGTTCGATCCTGGCTCTGAGTCTCTGTCCATGTGGAGTTTCACATTCTCCCCTTGTTTGCATGGGTTCTGCCCCCACAACCTGCAGGGTAGGTGGAGTGGCCATGCTAAATTGCCCCTTAATTGGAAAAAAATGAATTGGCTACTCGAAATTTATTTTAAAAATGAATGATTTAGGAAATTGGGATTATGGAACATTTTGTACGGCATCTGCAAAAGTGATTTCCACACACACAGACACACACTCCTAAGTGATACAAATTCTAAAATCGAATTAGAGAAATGTGCTGTCAGTGAGACCTTAGACTACTCTCACAGTGCTCCCAAATTAACTAAACAAATTCTTATCTGGTGATATTTTGGTTTCAGGTGCCCAACTGCTCGATGAGGTTCTCCGAGCTTTTAGTGCTTCTGCCCTTTAACGGATGCCACAATTTTATTTTGCAATCATGTTTTATTCAGTTGTTAATTTCATGCACGTTTGAACTTCTGATGCAGTCATAATTCATGAGGTAGTGACATTAATATTTCAGCATTTAAAAATATGTCGGTAAAGTGCACCCAGGTTTTGGTTAAATACTAGGCTTAGCTAACAAACATATTTATTATATATTCACAGCAAATGAAAAGGTGCTTCAGGAATGCACTGAGCTCCAGTTTCTAACATAAAGCGCAATCAATTGTTGGCCAGGGTGACAGTTCAATTAGAGGCTGAGTCACACGTTTAACTGCTGATTAGGATTTTACCAAATTAAACATTTAAAACTCCAATGGCTGTCGTTGAGAGCTTTATAAATATAATTTTTCTTGAATGGCATTATCGTGAACACAGATGTGTGGCTGGTAATTTGAAGTGGAACAGAACAGAGTGACTACTGCTAAAAATACCACGATCCGTCTGTCACATCAAAGTTAATTTCTTTGCAGGAATATTTTGACTTTAATATGAATCTTAATATGCTGTATTCTAAAATATTACTTAACATTAAAATGTAAAGCAAAATATCAAGTGTCTTAATTTGCATACATAATGTTACACTGTAGTATTTGCTGTGAGTGGCATAGGGGGTAATTTTGACTTTTAGTGTGGTGCAGGCAATATCAAATTGGACATTTCTCACGATTTCCATTGAAGTCAATGGATGCAGAGGTGGTGGAGCTGATTCAATATCATTGGCTTTACACTGTCGCCCAGGTCAAAGGCACTCCCAACAGAGGGAGATTTTGGCAACAGCATGCCATTCCTGATGGTGAACTGGGAGCGTATATCAATGCCGCTCTCTTGCCTCTTGCCATTTCCCATGCAATTACAGTTAAAATGTTGCCTGCACAGGAGATGTGTGTGATCATGAAGTGAGGGTTGGTTTTCAGTGGTGAAGCCTGCTGTCAGGTGACAATGTTGAAGTGGGGGTGGCATGGGGGCTGCTTTAAAAGAGCCTCCTGCATCACCAAGTGCATTGGCGACCAAGTGCAATGTGTCCATGTTTGCAGACGACACTAGGATGAGTGGTAAAGCAAAAAGTACAGAGGATACTGGAAGTCTGCAAAGGGATTTGGATAGTTTAAGTGAATGGGCAAGGGTTTGGCAGATGGAATACAATGTTGACAAATGTTAGGTTATCCATTTTGGTAGGAATAACAACCAAAGGGATTATAATTTAAATGATAAGATATTAAAACATGCTGCTGTGCAGAAGGACCTGGGTGTCCTAGTCTAGTTCCTTTTCAACCTTTTTAAAACATACAGTGAACACCTCAGCAACCATCATTTCAAATATAACTCCCAAATAATACAACACTAAGTAATCCTTAAGCTGTCCTTTTAACATCCATAAGACTTGAAAAAAAACTTTTATAAGAAGCACATCAGGTTAAAGTCACTACTGAGAGCAGTTATTAGTTTTAAATCACCAAAGGATCAATTTACATTCTTTAGATTACAGAGAGAGACTCTAATACACCTTCTGGCTGTGACTGCAGCTATCCAGCTCTGAAAACGAAACTAAAACACACCCTGCAGCAAACAGCCTAGAACAAAAGTAAAAAGCTGACAGACAGTCCAGCTCCACCCACTCTCAGACATCACTGCAGTAATAAATACCCATTTCTTAAAGGTACTCTCACTTCAGATACTTATATACACACCCATTTATAAACACCCATTTCTTAAAGGTACTCTCACATGACACCAATCAGATCATTATTATCCAAGTGTCCATTTATCACAACCTTTACAATAGATCCCAGCATTTTCCCTATTACTGGTGTAAGGCTCACAGATCTGTAGTTCCCGGTTTTCTCTCTCCCTCACTTCTTATAGTGTGGGGCGACATCGGCTACCTTCTGATCCGAGGTACAGAGAAATAATTAATGGTGTGCATGCATTCTCCCTCAGTGTACCCAAACAGGCGTCGTAGTGTGGCGACTAGGGGATTTTCACAGTCACGTCATTGCACTGTTAATGTAAGCCTACTTGTGACACTAATAAAGATTGTTAATATGCAGCTTTTTGAACTTCATACTGGCGGGTTCATACTTGTAATACATTTGCATGCCATGAATACTCATTATGTTTGAAAAGTATAATGTACCATCAAGATAAAGTCAGCACAGCACGGAAAACCTGTGACACCCGGTTCATGTTTGTTTAAAGATGATGTGCACCAGTCAGCTTTGTGCAGTTGTGTGAAAGATGAATGGATTTTGTTATTTAACTCCATGGCCAAGGAAATGGGGCAGGAGAATGGCAGCTTGTATGGAGCCCCACGACCAGCGATGGTGAGTCAATGATGCAGCGTGGTGGTGGGAACAGTCAGTCTAGGTAAGAAAACGAGGGAGCAATGTCGGTACTGTCCAAATGTGGGTCCATCTCAAGGTGTTAGCTGGCAGGGTCCTTACCGGGCTTTGAGTTCACATACAACATTTCAATTATCCCCACTGAGCGTGATCTCAGACAAAGTTCTTTACAATACATAGAAAGGAGGGCCAACTGAGTCTGCAAGTTCAACCATGCCCCACAGAGTAGTGAGCACAATACATTGTTTCTTAGGTATTGCTAACTCCCCAGTAACCATCAGTGCCTGCCATCCATGAGCAATGCTAATATACGTAACTCTCTGACTAAGCTAGTGTCAACAAATAATAAAAATGCACATATCCATAAAGTACAAGGAAATTTAATTTTGGGAAAACATCCGTGCCATCTTTGTGCTCCCAGTAAGATTTATTTTAATGGCAATGGAGTTAGGCAGGAAAGATTAGGCCGTGATAATTAGCCTGCTCCGCCATTCAATGAGATCATGGCTGATCTCTTGTGGACTCAGCTCCACTTTCCCACCAGAACACCATGACTCTTTATTCTTCAAAAAAGTATCTATCTTTATCTTGAAAACATTTAATGAAGGAGCCTCAAATAATAAAAATACACTGAGTGCTGAATTTGGTGCATTTGAGTGCGATAGTGAGAGTTTGGTGACCGAGGGAGTGCTGAATTTGGTGCATTTGAGTGCGATAGTGAGAGTTTGGTGACCGAGGGAGTGCTGAATTTGGTGCATTTGAGTGCGATAGTGAGAGTTTGGTGACCGAGGGAGTTAGGTGAGGAGGGAGTAAGGTGCTCCTTTCATTTTGTTTCCGACATTTCCGCAAAGAGAGAAGAGAGCCAGGAGTTTACAGAAAGTGTAGCTGACTGGGAGCAGAGTCGGAGGGCAGAGATCTAGTTAGTCCACACGGCAGCTATATTCTGTAAGGTAAGAGGGGATGGAGGCTAGGCCAGTTACATGCTCCTCCTGTAGGATGTGGGTGGTGAGGGATACCACCGGTGTCCCCGCTGACTATACCTGCGGGAAGTGCACCCAACTTCAGCTCCTCAAAGACCGTGTTAGGGAACTGGAGCTGAAGCCGGATGAACTTCGGATCATCAGGGAGGCAGAGGGGGTGATTGAGAAGAGTTACAGGGAGGTAACCACACCTAAGGCACAGGACAAGAATAGCTGGGTTACAGTCAGGGGGAAAAAAACAAACAGGCAGACAGTGCAGGGATCCCTCGTGGCCGTTCCCCTTCAAAACAAGTATACCGTTTTGGATGCTGTTGGGGGGGATGGCCTACCGGGGGAAGGCCCTAGCAGCCAGGTCTCTGGAGTCTGGCATGGAGTCTGGCTCTGGGGCTCAGAAGGGAAGGGGGGAGAATAGAAAAGCAATAGTTGTAGGAGATTCAATGGTTAGGGGAATAGATAGGAGATTCTGTGGTCGCGAGCGAGACTCCCGGAAGGTATGTTGCCTCCCGGGTGCCAGGGCCAGGGATGTCTCGGATCGTGTCTTCAGGATCCTTAAGGGGGAGGGTGAGCAGCCAGAAGTCGTGGTGCACATTGGTACCAACGACATAGGTAGGAAAAGGGGTGTGGAGGTAATAAACAAGTTTAGGGAGTTAGGCTGGAAGTTAAAAGCCAGGACAGACAGAGTTGTCATCTCTGGTTTGTTGCCGGTGCCACGTGATAGCGAGGCTAGGAATAGGGAGAGAGTGCAGTTGAACACGTGGCTGCAGGAATGGTGTAGGAGGGAGGGCTTCAGGTATTTGGATAATTGGAGCGCATTCTGGGGAAGGTGGGACCTGTACAAGCAGGACGGGTTGCATCTGAACCAGAGGGGCACCAATATCCTGGGAGGGAGGTTTTCTAGTACTCTTCGGGAGGGTTTAAACTAATTTGGCAGGGCAATGGGAACCGGATTTGTAGTCCAGCAACTAAGGTAGCCGATATTCAGGACGCCAAAGCATGTAGTGAGGCAGTGGAGAAGGGAACACTGACAAAGGAGAGTACTTGCAGGCACGGAGATGGGTTGAAGTGTGTATACTTCAACGCAAGAAGCATCAGGAATAAGGTGGGTGAACTTAAGGCATGGATCGGTACTTGGGACTACGATGTGGTGGCCATCACGGAAACTTGGATAGAAGAGGGGCAGAAATGGTTGTTGGAGGTCCCTGGTTATAGATGTTTCAATAAGATTAGGGAGGGTGGTAAAAGAGGTGGGGGGGGTGGCATTATTAATTAGAGATAGTATAACAGCTGCAGAAAGGCAGTTCGAGGAGTATCACCCTATTGAGGTAGTATGGGTTGAAGTCAGAAATAGGAAAGGAGCAGTCACCTTGTTAGGAGTTTTCTATAGGCCCCCCAATAGTAGCAGAGATGTGGAGGAACAGATTGGGAAACAGATTTTGGAAAGGTGCAGAAGTCATAGGGTAGTAGTCATGGGCGACTTTAACTTCCCAAATATTGAGTGGAAACTCTTTAGATCAAATAGTTTGGATGGGGTGGTGTTTGTGCAGTGTTACCAGGAAGCTTTTCTAACACAGTATGTAGATTGTCCGACCAGAGGAGGGGCAATATTGGATTTAGTACTGGGTAATGAACCAGGGCAAGTGATAGATTTGTTAGTGGGGGAGCATTTTGGAGATAGTGACCACAATTCTGTGACTTTCACTTTAGTAATGGAGAGGGATAGGTACGTGCAACAGGGCAAGGTTTACAATTGGGGGAAGGGTAAATACGATGTTGTCAGACAAGAATTGAAGTGCATAAGTTGGGAACATAGGCTGGCAGGGAAGGACACAAGTGAAATGTGGAACTTGTTCAAGGAACAGGTGCTACGTGTCCTTGATATGTATGTCCCTGTCAGGCAGGGAAGAAATGGTCGAGTGAGGGAACCATGGTTGACAAGAGAGGTTGAATGTCTTGTTAAGAGGAAAAAGGTGACTTATGTAAGGCTGAGGAAACAAGGTTCAGACAAGGCATTGGAGGGATACAAGATAGCCAGGAGGGAACTGAAGAAAGGGATTAGGAGAGCTAAGAGAGGGCATGAACAATCTTTGGCGGGTAGGATCAAGGAAAACCCCAAGGCCTTTTACAAATATGTGAGAAATATGAGAATGACTAGAGCGAGGGTAGATCCGATCAAGGACAGTAGCAGGAGATTGTGTATTGAGTCTGAAGAGATAGGAGAGGTCTTGAACGAGTACTTTTCTTCTGTATTTACAAATGAGAGGGGCGATATTGTTGGAGAGGACAGTGTGAAACAGATTGGTAAGCTCGAGGAAATACTTGTTAGGAAGGAAGATGTGTTGAGCATTTTGAAAAACTTGAGGATAGACAAGTCCCCCGGGCCTGATGGGATATATCCAAGGATTCTATGGGAATCAAGAGATGAAATTGCAGAGCCGTTGGCAATGATCTTTTCGTCCTCACTGTCAACAGGGGTGGTACCAGGGGATTGGAGAGTGGCGAATGTCGTGCCCCTGTTCAAAAAAGGAACTAGGGATAACCCTGGGAATTATAGGCCAGTTAGTCTCAATTCGGTGGTAGGCAAAGTAATGGAAAGGGTACTGAAGGATAGGATTTCTGAGCATCTGGAAAGACACTGCTTAATTAGGGATAGTCAGCACGGATTTGTGAGGGGTAGGTCTTGCCTTACAAGTCTTATTGAATTCTTTGAGGAGGTGACCAAGCATGTGGATGAAGGTAAAGCAGTGGATGTAGTGTACATGGATTTTAGTAAGGCATTTGATCAAGTTCCCCATGGTAGGCTTATGCAGAAAGTAAGGAGGCATGGGATAGTGGGAAATTTGGCCAGTTGGATAACGAACTGGCTAACCGATAGAAGTCAGAGAGTGGTGGTGGATGGCAAATATTCAGCCTGGATCCCAGTTACCAGTGGCGTACCGCAGGGATCAGTTCTGGGTCCTCTGCTGTTTGTGATTTTCATTAATGACTTGGATGAGGGAGTTGAAGGGTGGGTCAGTAAATTTGCAGACGATACGAAGATTGGTGGAGTTGTGGATAGTAAGGAGGGCTGTTGTCGGCTGCAAAGAGACATAGATAGGATGCAGAGCTGGGCTGAGAAGTGGCAGATGGAGTTTAACCCTGAAAAGTGTGAGGTTGTCCATTTTGGAAGGACAAATATGAATGCGGAATACAGGGTTAACGGTAGAGTTCTTGGCAATGTGGAGGAGCAGAGAGATCTTGGGGTCTATGTTCATACATCTTTGAAAGGTGCCACTCAAGTGGATAGAGCTGTGAAGAAGGCCTATGGTGTGCTCACGTTCATTAACAGAGGGATTGAATTTAAGAGCCGTGAGGTGATGATGCAGCTGTACAAAACTTTGGTAAGGCCACATTTGGAGTCCTGTGTACAGTTCTGGTCGCCTCATTTTAGGAAGGATGTGGAAGCTTTGGAAAAGGTGCAAAGAAGATTTACCAGGATGTTGCCTGGAATGGAGAGTAGGTCTTACGAGGAAAGGTTGAGGGTGCTCGGCCTTTTCTCATTAGAACGGAGAAGGATGAGGGGCGACTTGATAGAGGTTGAAAGATGATCAGGGGAATAGATAGAGTAGACAGTCAGAGACTTTTTCCCCGGGTGGAACAAACCATTACAAGGGGACATAAATTTAAGGTGAAAGGTGGATGATATAGGAGGGATATCAGAGGTAGGTTCTTTACCCAGAGAGTAGTGGGGGCATGGAATGCACTGCCTGTGGAAGTAGTTGAGTCGGGAACATTAGGGACCTTCAAGCAGCTATTGGATAGGTACATGGATTACGGTAAAATGATATAGTGTAGATTTATTTGTTCTTAAGGGCAGCACGGTAGCATTGTGGATAGCACAATTGCTTCACAGCTCCAGAGTCCCAGGTTCGATTCCGGCTTGGATCACTGTCTGTGCGGAGTCTGCACATCCTCCCCGTGTCTGCGTGGGTTTCCTCCGGGTGCTCCGGTTTCCTCCCACAGTCCAAAGATGTGCGGGTTAGGTGAATTGGCCAATGATAAATTGCCCTTAATGTCCAAATTGCCCTTGGTGTTGGGTGGAGGTGTTGAGTTTGGGTCGGGTGCTCTTTCCAAGAGCCGGTGCAGACTCAAAGGGCCGAATGGCCTCCTTCTGCACTGTAAATTCAATGATAATCTATGATTAATCTGGGACAAAGGTTCGGCACAACATCGTGGGCCAAAGGGCCTGTTCTGTGCTGTATTTTCTATGTTCTATGTTCTATGTTCTCAACTGCTTCACTGGGCAGGGAATTCCATGGATTCACAACCCTTTGGGTGAAGAAGTTCCTCCTACGGTCAGTCTTAAATCTACTTCCCCTTATTTTGAGTCCATGCCCCCTAGTTCTGCTTTCACCCACTAGTGGAAGCAACCTCCCCACATCTATCCTATCTATTCCCTTCATAATTTGATATATTTCTATAAGATCCCCCCCCTGCATCCTTCTAAATTCCAACGAGTACAGTCCCAGTCAACTCAACCTCTCTTCGTAATCCAACCTCCTCAACTCTGGGATTAACCTAGTGAATCTCCTCTGCACACCCTCCAGCGCCAGTACATCCTTTCTCAGGTAAGGAGACCAAAACTGAACACAATACTCCAGGTGTGGCCTCACTAACACCTTATACAGTTGCAACGTAACCTCCCTAGTCTTAAACTCCATCCCTCTAGCAATGAAGGACAAAACTCCATTTGACTTCTTAATCACCTGTTGCACTCGTAAACCAACATTTTGCGACCCATGCACTAATAATAATAATAGCTTATTGTCACAAGTAGGTTTCAATGAAGTTACTGTGAAAAGCCCCTAGTCGCCACATTTCGGCGCCTGTTCGGGGAGGTCAGTACGGGAATTGAACTCGCGCTGCTGGCCTTGTTCTGTATTACAAGCCAGCTATTTAGCCCAATGTGCTAAACTAGTTTTGTTTTCAGAGCTGGATAGCTGCAGTCACAGCCAGAAGGTGTATTAGAGTCTCTCTCTGTAATTTAAAGAATGTAAATCGATCCTTTGGTGATTTAAAACTAATAACTGCTCTCTGTAGTGACTTTAACCTGATGTGCTTCTTATAAAAGTTTTTCTTTTAGGTCTTATGGATGTTAAAAGGACAGCTTAAGGATTACTTAGTGTTGTATTCCTTGGGTGTTATATTTGAATTGATGGTTGCTAAGATGTTCACTGTATGTTTTAAAAAGGTTAACTTGAGTTCATAGAATAAACATTGTTTTGCTTTAAAAAATACTTTTCATTTCTGCCCTACCACACCTATAGAGTGAGCCGTGTGCTCCCCATACCACAGTCGAGTAAAAGTTGTGGGTCAGGTGAACTCCATGATACACTTTGGGATTCTCTAAACCCTGGATCATAACATTGGGCAGAGACAACATGGGAAATCATGTTTGACAAACCTGTTGGAATGTTTTGAGGATTTCACTAACAGAATTAGATCATAGATCATGGAATTTACAGTGCAGAAGGAGGCCATTCGGCCCATCGAGTCTGCACCAGCTCTTGGAAAGAGCATCGTACCCAAGGTCAACACCTCCACCCAATCCCCATAACCCAGTAACCCCACCCAACACTAAGGGCAATTTTGGACACTAAGGGCAATAATCATGGCCAATCCACCTAACCTGCACATCTTTGGACTGTGGGAGGAAACCGGAGCATCCGGAGGAAACCCACGCACACACGGGGAGGATGTGCAGACTCCGCACAGACAGTGACCCAAGCCGGAATCGAACCTGGGACCCTGGAGCTGTGAAGCAATTGTGCTATCCACAATTGAGGAAGAGGAGTCAGTGGATGTAATAAACTTGGATTTTCAGAACGTTTTTGATAAAGTCCCCCACAGCAAAATCATGTTGGCCTTTATTAGAAGTGGGTTTGAGTACAGGCGTGGTGAAGTCTTGCTTCAATTGCATTGAAACTTGGTTAGACCGCACCTGGAGTACTGTGTGCAGTTTTGGTCCCTGCACCTTACGAAGGATAAATTTCCATAGCGGGACTGCAACAAAGGTTCAGCAGACTTCTTCCCGGGAAGGTGGGACTGTCCTATGAAGAGAGATTGAGGAAACTGAGCCTGTATTCTCTAGAGTTTCGAAGAATGAGAGGTGATCTCATTGAAAGCTACAAAATATCTAAAGGAATAGACAAGGTAGATACAGATGAGATATTTCCCCTGTTTGGGGAGTCCAGAAACAAAGGGGGTACAATTTCAAAATAAGCGGAAAGCCACATAGAACCGAGATGAGGAGAACCTTTCTTTTGCTCAGAGGGTTGTGAATTTTTGGAATTCTCAACATGGCAGGCTGTGTAAGTTCAGTCATGTTTTTATCAGAAATTGGGGTTTAGAAATCTGTCCCATGACATAAAGGGATTTGGGAATAGCGGGAGGAAAAGGCACTGAAGTGGATGATCTTCAGCATGGTACCACAAGTGGCTAACACTGTGGCTTCACAGCACCTGGGTCCCAGGTTCGAATCCCCGCTGGGTCACTGTCTGTGCAGAGTCTGCACGTTCTCCCCGTGTCTGCGTGGGTTTCCTCCGGGTGCTCCGGTTTCCTCCCACAGTCCAAAGACATACAGGTTAGGTGGATTGGCCATGATAAATTGCCCTTAGTGACCGAAAAGGTTAGGAGGTGTTATTGGGTTATGGGGATAGGGTGGAAGTGAGGGCTTAAGTGGGTCGGTGCAGACTCGATGGGCCGAATGGCCTCCTTCTGCACTGTATGTTCTATGTACTATGTACTATGTACTAACACCCACAATTGTACCGAATGGTGGGGCAGGTTCTATGGGCTGAATGATCTACTCCTGTTCCGATGTTCAACCCTCCCTCGGAAAATTGAGATTTTACATCCTACCTATTTAAGTCATCTTGCATGCTACGATTTGCAAGCTTGCAGGCTCCATAAAATTCCCACACAGTATGTGGTGGACTAAGTAAGGAAATGTATGTCAACAGGAATACAAGGATCAAAATATTATTCAACCAAATAGCGACATTTACCAACATTACAGCTTTGAGGATTCCGTGGACAGTTGAGATGCATCTGATTTACAAACATACCACCCTTCTAAAATAAGTGCTAGTATTCAACATTGGCAGTGTCAATATAACATAGGTGGACTTGTTTTTATGCTGCTATACTACAATTCTTTGATTTGTGTGACAAAATGGCACGGGGCAGTGTCGAGTGGGCAGTGAAGCTGGGCTGTGCCTATGGAGCAAACTGAGCCATAGTGAATGAGCAGCAAATCTTTCACCCCATGGGTTTTTATTTTCCATTAACCTGGAAAATATTGCAGCGTTTACTAAATTCTGGCCAAGTAAAAGCAACAGTGAGATTAGGAAAAGAGTTTGAGCTACTGTTCTGTGAAGTTCAGTGGAAAGAAGATCATGCACAGTGAAAAATCAGCTTCTAATTCACTATGTGCCGATTGGGTTCCCCCCCAGTTTCGCTACAACGTGTAGCGTGCATTGTAACCATGCACTTTGCATTGTCTAAAAACGTAGCAGTATCTGGGACTGTACAATAAGAATATGCCTCAGTGTCAACTCCTGAACATAGCATTCAAACTGAGTACATTCTTTCCTATCGCGAAGAGGAGGCAAAAGAGGTTGGATTATTGATTTTTTTTTAAACCTGAGTTGTGAACTGGATAAGGAAACAACACTAAAGTTGACAGCTATTGACAGAAATAGGTTACATTTACCTGACAGAAATATTCACTCATCAGATATTCACATAAGTGGAATAGACGATTCACCGAGAATAATGGTATGAAAAAGAAAAAAAAACTTCCCTTTGATATAGCTCTTTTAAAGTATCTGCCTCCTGCAGCACACAGCTAGGCAGCTACTGGAGTCCTTAAAGGGATAATGCTAAACTCGTGCTATGTGTCACTTGGGGATGATCTATGAGCAGTTTTTACATTTTAAATAAAAGATAACCAACTACTGAGGGGAGAAAAAAGACAGTGTTTCATGACCCTGAAGCTTCTGTGAATCTAAAACCAGGTGGAGATGTTTGATTGAAATCGGACACTTGCTTTACCTGCGCGATCTGATACTACCTCAGCAATATTTTCATGCAGATTTGACAAGTTGCCACCTGCGTTACTTCCTTAAACCTCCTGGACCTCAATTCGAGGAATATAACATTACATCTCTGTGATTCCTCTCCTTAGCACGAGGGTTAGATCATCTGTTCATAACATTAAGGGTATTTGAAATGAATAGATTACCTTCGATATTACAAATCGAAAATCCATGGAACATGCCCAATCTGTCACAATTTATGACAGAAATAATTTCTGTTATACTTGAAGTTACATTGAGACCACTCGACCCCTCATACCTGTTCTGCCATTCAGGTAATGGGCTGATCTGATTGTAACCTAAACTCCGAATTCTCACCTACCCCTCATAACCTTTCACCCCCTTGCTTATGAAGAATCGTATCCACCTCTGCCTTAAAAATATTCAAAGACTCTGGGCGGGATTCTCCCCTAACCAACGGGGCGGGCCGTACGGCGCCGAGGAGTGCCGTGAACCACTCTGGTGTCGGGCCGCCCAGAAGGTGTGGAATCCTCCGCACCTTCAGGGGCTAGGCCGGCACTGGCGGGGTTGGCGCCACGACAGCTGGTGCCAAACGGCTTGGCGCCATGCCAACCGTCGCCGAAGGGCCGGCTGGCGTGAGTTGGCGCATGCGCGCCAACGTGTACTGGCGTCATCCCAGCGCATGCGCAGGGGGGTTCTTCTCTGCGCCGGCCATCGCGGAGGTTCACAGCAGCCAGCGCGGAGGGAAAGAGTGCCCCTCACGGCACAGGCCCACCCGCAGATCGGTAGTCCCCGATCGCAGGCCAGGCCATCATGGGGGCCTCCCCCCTCGGGGCCAGAGCCCCCCCCGGTGCCGCCCCCGAGGACTACGCAGGACGCCCGCAGAGCCAGGTCCCGCCAGTACGGACCTGGTTTGATTTACGCCGGCGGGACCGGCCGAAAACGGGCGGCCACTTGGCCCATCGAAGAGCCGAGAATCGCCGGGGGGGGCCGCTTCCAACAGCCCCCGACCGGCGCGACACGATTCCTGCCCCCGCCGAAAAAACGGCGCCGGAAAATCCGGCAGCCAGTGTTGGTGCGGCAGGGCAGGATTCATGCCGCCCCCTGGTGATTCTCCGGCCCGGCGGGGGGTTGGAGAAGGAGTTGCCCTCTGTTTCCACTGCCTTTTTATAGATCATAGAATTTACAGTGCCGAAGGAGGCCAATCGGCCCATCACGTCTGCACCGGCCCTTGTAAAGAGCACCATACTTAAGACCACACCTCCTATCCCCGTTATCCTGTACCTCCACCTAATCTTTTGGACACTAAGGGGAAATTTCAGGAAGAAAGTATCAAAGACGCCCGAACCTCTGAAAGAAAACAAATTCTCCTCATCTCTGTCATTCGCCGACTACTTAATTTGAAACCATTGACTTTTCATTCTGGATTCTCCTGCAAGGGGACACATCCTCTCCACATCCACCCAGTCAAGACTCCCTCAAGATCTTATGTACCAATCAAGTCACCTCTTGCTCCTTCAAAGTCCAGTAGTTATGGGCCTAGTCTGTCCAACTTTTGTGAGGGCCACGAAGAATCCAGCACGAGTTTTAAGGATACAAAGAAATAACATTTATTTACAATAACAGATATATACAACAGCAGCAGCAACTTCGCCTGCTGCTCACTCATTCCTGCTGGTTCCAAACTGGCCAGGGCACCATTATTTATACAGGGAGTCTGCTAATGATTTCTCCTGCCTCCTCATTGGGGAAGCTCATACTCCCACAGGATTGTGGGATTGTCATTAGTCCCCAGCCAATGGTAAGCAGGCAGGTTATAACATCCCTCCCCCCCAAAGCCCAAGGAATCCACCAAAGACCCTGGCGAAGGAGGGCGTCGGACTCGTTTTGCCGCAGGCCGGGCACCATTTGCACGAGGCGCTGGATCGGGCTCCGTGTAACAAGGTGGAGACCGCCGCTTCCGTGATGAACGGCGTAACGGTTGTACATCCACGGCCCGTGGGCCCAAGGATTCCCCCTCTGATGCGTCCTGTGTCTCCATTTCGGAGTCAGAGTCTGCTGCCTCCGTCATCTCGGCGTCTCTATCTCCACGCAGTTCTGTAACGACCTGCGCAGGCTTTGAGTGAGGCACCAGAGGAAGATTGTGAGGACTACTTTCCATTGTCTCTGGTCTCTGTGGCTTCGAAATGAGCTCCGGGGGCAGGGAATTTTTGGAAGGGATAGTTTTCTGGACCGAACGTGGTCTACATGTTTGTGCTGGAGATGACCCTGGGTTTGCACCTGGTAAGATATAGGACCCGTTTGGTGAACGATTATGCCAGGGACCCACTGGGCACCACCAGCAAAGTTCCGAACGAACACTGGGTCACCGGGCGCAAACTGCCGAATCGGCCGATGCCGAGAAAAACCATGTCCCTGCCGTTCTTGTGTGCGGCGTACTTTTGCACATAAGTCAGGGAAAACCATAAGAAGGCAAAGTCTCCGGCACACTAGGAGTTCTGCGGGAGCTACCCCAGTCACCGCATGGGGGGTGGTCCGATACGAAAACAAAAAGCGAGCCAGTCTCGTGTCCATTTACCCGGAAGACTGCTTCTTTAGGCCTCGTTTGAATGTCTTCACTGCGCTCTGCCAACCCATTTGAAGTCGGGTGGTAAGGGACAGTGCGGATGTGGCGTATGCCGTTCATCTTCATGAACCTCGCAAACTCCTCACTCGTGAATGAAGTGCCATTATCCGTGACCAGCACCTCGGGGAGGCTATGCGTACTAAAAGACAAACGTATCTTCTCGAATGTTGCGCAGGACGTTGTGCCTAGCATCTTATGCACCTCTAGCCATTTAGACTGGGCGTCGATTAATAGAAGAAACATGGATCCTTGAAAAAGGCCGGCGAAATCTGCATGCAAGCGTGCCCAAGGCCGCCCTGGCCATTCCCAGTGATGTAGGGGCACGGCCGGCGGAAGCTTTGGATGCTCCTGGCAAATGGGCCACCTTCTCAATGTCGGTGTCAAGGCCTGCCCACCAGACATAACTCCGGGCCAACATTTTCATTTTGGTAACACCTGGATGCCCATTGTGCAAGTCTCTTAGTATCAGCTCCTGGCCTTTTTCCGGGACAATTACACGCGTCCCCCACAAGAGGATGCCGTCTTCCACGCTGAATTCTGACAGCTTGGAGGAAAATGCCCGCAACTCACCTGAGAGCTGTCTATGCTGCCCACCATACAGGACTATGTGCCGAACCTTTGACAGGACTGGCTCTGTCTAGGTCCACTCACGGATCTGTGATGCCTTGACAGGCAAGGTGTCCATAAAATTTAGGGTTGCAACCACCTCACCGGTCATGGGGGTCGACATGGGGCCGGTCGATAAAGGCAATCGGCTCAGTGCGTCGGCATTCGCTATCTGCGTTCCTGGTTTGTGCTCCAGAGAATACTCGTATGCAGCAAGCAACAAAGACCAGCGCTGGATCCGTGCGGAAGCAATGGGCAGTATTGGCTTATCCTCTCTGAAAAGTCCCAGCAGAGGCTTATGATCAGTCGTGATAGTGAAGTGGCAGCCATACACGTACTGGTGGAAACGTTTCACCGCAAAGACCACTGCCAGGCCCTCCTTCTCGATCTGCGCGTACTTTTTTTCCACTGCAGTCAATGTGCGGGAGGCAAAAGCTATCGGCCGCTTGGCCCCGTTCTCCATCTTGTGGGACAGGACGGCCCCAATACCATACGGGGATGCATCACATGTGACGAGCAAAGGCTTTCCAGGATCATAGTGAGTTAGTAACCCAGACAACGACAATTGTTGTTTTACCCACCGGAAAGCGGTTTCTTGCGGCTGACCCCAAACCCAGGTGTGATTTTTCTTTGGCAGAAGGTGCAAAGGGGCCAGCGTAGTTGCCAGATTGGGGACGAACTTCCCGTAATAGTTTACGAGGCCGAGAAAAGAACGAAGATGCGAAGTGTCAGTCGGGGTGGGGGCCTCTTGAATCGCGCGCACCTTCTTTGCGACAGGGTGCAAACATTCGCGGTCCACCCGATAACCCAGGTAGACTACTCCCTTCGCCTGAAAAACGCACTTTGTGCGACGTAAACGGACTCCAGCCTCCGAAAAGCATCTAAGGACAGCCTCCAGATTTTCCAAATGTTACTGCTCAGATGTCCCTGTGATCAAAACGTCATCTAAGTAGACAGCGACACGCGGTAAACCTCTCAAAATGCCCTCCATAACGCGTTGAAAAATAGCACAGGCAGCGGATACTCCAAAGGGCAAACGTGTATATTCATACAGGCTCCAGTGTGTATTAATCGTTACATATGGTCGGGAGGCAGGGTCCAGCTCCAACTGTAGGTAGGCGTGACTCATATCTAATTTTGTGAACGAGAGTCCGCCTGCAAGCTTCGCGTAGTGGTCCTCTATGCGAGGCATTGGATATCGGTCAAGTCAGGAAGACGTATTTACTGTAAGTTTATAGTCGCCGCACAAGCGAACTGTGGCATCTGGCTTCATTACAGGTACAATTGGTGCTGCCCAGTTAGCGAAACGGACAGGCCTGATGATACCCAAAGTCTCCAAACGAGTGAGCACCCCTTCTTCCTTCTCGAGCAAGGCGTAAGGCACCGGGCGCACCCGGAAATAGCGCGGCGTGGCTCCTGGTTCGACTTGGATATGGGCTACCGCCCCTTTTATTTTCCCCAAACCGGGCTAGAATACATCTGGGCATCGTCCTAGCACCTCAGTCAACCCTCCAGAAACTGTTTGGAGGATGTGCTGCCACTGAAACCGCAAATGGCGCAACCAGTCCCGACCCAACAGGCTGGGCCCACGGCCGCGCACCACGCTAAGTGGGAAATGCCCCTCCTGGCGTCCATAAACAACAGGGGTCATCGTAGTTCCTGCTATGTCCAATGGTTCCCCCGTGTAGGTGGCCAACCTGGCCTGTGTGTCGGTTAATGTAAGGGTCTGTATACCCTGCTTGATGCGGTCAAAGGTCCTCTGGGCGATCACAGAGACCGCTGCGCCAGTGTCCAACTCCATCTCAAGCGGGTGACCATTGACCCGTACTGTCACCTTAATGGGGGCCACACGGGGAGCTGCCACACAATGCAGCTGCAGGCAGTCGTCCTCCGTCTCCACATCCTCAGGAGTAGTCACCGCAGGTTCATCCACATGGAAGGTACGGCCCCTGGGTTGGTCCCAGTTTCGGTCGGAACAACGGTGCCTCTGGCACCCCCAGGACCGGTGTCCGCGACAGGGTCGGCGCCTACAAGTCTGACACGGACATGGCTCCTCATTAAGTTGGTTCTGTAGAAGGCTCCCTTCGGGGAGGAATGTCCGACGGCCACTGGCGTCGATCCGGACGTCGCCTCGCCCAAGATACCGCAGGAGTGCGGGGGGACGTTTTCGGACAGGAGGGGTTGCGCTCCAAGGCATGCACCTCTATTCCCTGTAGCTCCTGCACTCCTCGTTCTGCGCTCTCGTTCTGCGCTCTCTCGGGACAATACTATTTGAATGGGCTGTTGAAAAGTCAATGTTGGCTCAGCTAACAACTTTCTCTGGGTTGCAGCATTGTTAATACCGCAAACCAAACGGTCGCGTAACATTTCTGCCAAGGTCTCATCATAGTCCCAGTACTCCGCAATCCTGTGTAGCCTGGATAGAAAGTCATCCACCTCTGCCTTAAAAATATTCAAAGACTCTGGGCGGGAATCTCCCCTCACCAACTGTGGCTCCGCCCATTTAAAGCGGCAATGCCCCGCAAAATCTCGACAATGCCTACGATGTGGAAGACTTGGCCACTGTGCTGCCTGCTGTCGAGCAGCTCAGCCTTCCAATTCATATCGCTTCAGCCAGCCTCACAGGAATGTTCGGGCAATTCAACCCACGGTTACCGAGTCCGATGCGGACCTCCCACACAGCAGTGACACCGAGGACCCGAAGGCGCCTTTTCGAGTCGGTGTCGTAACGAGAAACAGGCTGTCCCCGGAGCAAAGACACCAGCCGCTGTCAGTATACAGCATCGATCCAGACGATGAGTGGTGTGCCACCCAGACGGAGTCTGCTAATGATTTCTCCGCCCCCCTCATTGGGGAAACTCATACTCCCACAGGATTGTGGGATTGTCATTAGTCCCAAGCCAATGGTAAGCAGGCAGGTTACAACACCAACCTTTCCCCATCAGGCAACCCACCCATTCCAGGTCTCCTAAACCTTCTCTGGACTGCTTCCAATGCATTTACACCTTTCCTTAAATAAGGAGACCAATAATATATACTGTATACATGTGGCTAGGTACTGAATTCTAAGACAATGTTTGGGACTATTAAACGACATTGTCTTCCTTTCTCTCTGGTAGTTTAAATGCGTGGCAAAAATGTAATCATTAAATTCTTCCGTACAGGCTATTTAACCAATGATTCTGTAACCTAGCAATGTTTAAATTTATGTAATAGCTGGAACATTTGAAAAAGAATACTCATTTGTGGCATTGACAGAAACAGCTCCCCCTATGGGAGATGACATTTATGGGCAGACAAGCAGAAAATGCAGTTTAATTTAGAGTAATGTGAAGTAAATATTTTAGGAGTAACACTTTGGAAAGGAAGCATAATTTACATGCGTTTTTTTCAATACACTTACCCTGGTTATTAAAAGGAAGTAGTGCAACAGAACCCTATGCACTTTACATCCAGGAATGAGACGCAAAACAAGGAGGTAACACTGACTTCTGTACAAAAGGTCCTGTCTGCAATTTTCAGCAACTCCTAGAAAGGATACAAAAGCAAGAGAACAGAGACATCATGCATGCTTGAAAATGTTACGAAGGTTGAGAAATTAAAACTTTTCCAAAAGAATTGTGAGGCAATGGCCTCTTAATTGTCTCCGTGGTAATGAAGTGGTGCATTAAGATAAATAGTTCCTCCTAGTCAGTGAGACTATAACAAGATGGCATAAATCTAAGATAATCACTAAAGGAATTACAAAAATTGCAGACAGTCATTTGAATCTGCAATTCTTGGCCAGCACACAGAGGAATTCTGCTTGAATTGAACTAGTCTATGTAGCAATAAAGGCTCTAGTTAAAATGTCTGCAAGGGATATTTTGTGGCTGCACTGTTTCCCACTGAAATCAATGGGGAATCTGAGTTTTTGGGCAACAGTTTAATGATGATGTAGTGGTGCCAACAGAGTCCAACGGGGGCAATCACACAG
The DNA here is from genome assembly GCF_047496885.1 of Scyliorhinus torazame. Lineage (NCBI taxonomy): Eukaryota > Metazoa > Chordata > Chondrichthyes > Carcharhiniformes > Scyliorhinidae > Scyliorhinus > Scyliorhinus torazame. The sequence continues at coordinate 254,139,332 of NC_092714.1, read as the reverse complement.
AGTGATCGGCAGCAGAAACTGTTCCAATATACTCACATGACATAATCTCAGAGGAAGGTCTGAATAATAATCTCATCAGTTATATCGCTCTATAGACGACAAGCCTCTAAATTAAAGGAAATCTTAGGAACAGCGTTCAAGTTCAAAGGTGTTTATCACAAGTGGTAATATGTGTGCTGAGCACAATGATAGAAACTATATTCCTTCCCAGTGAAGAATATCATAGCATATGGCGGATTTAGCCTGTCGTACTTGGACCGCATGCTGGCACAGTGGTGAGCACTTCTGAATCACAGTACCAGGGACCCAGGCTCAATGCCAGCCTCAGGTGATTGTCTGTGTGTGGAGTTTGCACTCCCTCCCCATCTCTGCATGGGTTTCCTCCGGGTGCCAAGGTTTTCTTCCACAGTCCAAAGATGTGCAGGTTCGGTGGATTGGCCATGCTAAATTGCCCCTTAGTGTCCAAAAATGTGCAGGTTGGTTGCGGGGATGGGGGGGGAGGGAGGGGGCCCAGTTAGGGTGCTCTTTGAATGGGCCGAAAGACCTCCTTCTGCACTGTAGGAATTCTATGTTCTATTCTATGTTCTCGTTCTTCTTTCTTTGGCCTATCTCTGCTTTCAACATTCTTAAATACGTGTTGCCTGTATCTGGTGCTTTATCTGATTTTCAAAGCCTTTCGCTTTTGACTGCTCCTTGCTAGTCTTTTACTTCCTGTGGATGCTGTGTTGACTCCTTGTGTAAGTGATTAGTGGCTCGGCCAAATTTTCACATGTTGCTCTTGCAAATCTTTTGGAGAATAATCATCCAAAAGGTTTGGTGTGGTCACATTGAACATAATGTGGCGATGCCGGCGTTGGACTGGGGTGAGCACAGTAAGAAGTCTTACAACACCAGGTTAAAGTCCAACAGGTTTGTTTCGATGTCACTAGCTTTCGGAGCGCTGCTCCTTCCTCCTTCCTGAGGAAGGAGCAGCGCCCCGAAAGCTAGTGACATCGAAACAAACCTGTTGGACTTTAACCTGGTGTAGTAAGACCTCTTACATTGTACATAGACATAGAACATACAGTGCAGAAGGAGGCCATTCGGCCCATCGAGTCTGCACCGACCCACTTAAGCCCTCACTTCCACCCTATCCCCGTAACCCAATACCCCCTCCTAACCTCTTTGGTCACGAAGGGCAATTTATCATGGCCAATCCACCTAACCTGCACGTCTTTGGACTGTAGGAGGAAACCGGAACACCCGGAGGAAACCCACGCAGACACGGGGAGAACGTGCAGACTCCGCACAGACAGTGACCCAGTGGGGAATCGAACCTGGGACCCTGGCACAGTGCTATCCACTTGTGCTACCGTGCTGCCCACATCTGATGCCATTCAGGAAAGTTTGGCAAAATAAGAGAATGTGGAAGGGGTTGAAGGGATTGAAGGGGTTGAAGAAATGCGCAGAGGACAGAAAACATGAGGTGGGAAGCAGACATAAAGCAGGGGAAACAGAAATGAAAGAAGAGAGTATGCATTTCATAGACTCATCCAAGTTTAGTTGGCTGTAACAAGCCATGGAAATTTGCTGAGGTGTGTGTTGGGGCTAGTAGTCACAGCCCAAGAAAGTGAAAATCAATGGGCCTAAAAAACACTGGATGAAAGTAAGAAATAAAGCATTAGAAATTAACCGGCTATTTGAAAATTGTGTTTTGATGCTTGGCGTTGCTGTTGTGCTCTATCAAGGTCTAAAACCTTTCTTGCAATGAAATAAAATATTTGATTGTGCAGAATATTAGGACAAAAAATACATTTAGCTCTTTGAATGAATAATACGCAAAGTAAGTAATGTTATATTGTACAGTGCCTGTTTCAGTCAATTGCTTTCACATTACCAATACCAAGTCAGAATTGCACAAGATTATTTGTATGACATGATGTTTGATTTTTAAAAAAACGTAAATTTCTTTGTTCTTTGAAACAAAGCCCGCACTTAAAATAAACAAAAAGCAAATCTAAGATAGAAGCTGACTGGAATGATATGTGGAATGATATACGTGATACATCACTGACTGTTAGCAGGTCATTTGATTTGTCCCTTCTTAAGAATCTATTGACTCCTCTTCCAAACTCTCCCCAAATAAATCTTCCAGACGGTTAATGCTAAAAGATAGGAGATGAAATCCCACTGTCAGCCCTCTTTTCAGATTACCTACACTCAATGTAAGTATCCAGCGAGAGGTTGGCCTGACAGTCAAAGGGCTTTAACTTGATATATGTTTTATTAAGATAATGACGTGGAAATGGCTGAGCACAAATATATAAAATCAACAGTCTTTTTCAGTAGCTGTCGGGATCTTCACAAGTAGACAGCCTTTTAGGGAAGGAAAGTAATGCATTCTACTTAGTAGCTGTTTAATGTATTTTACCAGAATTCAAATTTCACAATCTTAATTAGCAATAATCGAAGCCAAAGAATTTATATTATAATCTAAGAATTACAAGAATAAATATAGTGTGGAGTTTGCACGTTCTCCCCATGTCTGCATGGGTTTCCTCCGGGAGCTCTGGTTTCCTCCCACAAGTCCCGAATTTGGACATTCTAAATTCTCCCTCAGTGTACCCGAACAGGTGCCGGAGTGTGGCGACTAGGGGATTTTCACAGTAACTTCATTGCAGTGTTACTGTAAGCCTACTTGTGACAATAATAACAATTATTATTATTGAAAAGCTACATTCCATAAAAAGTGCAAATAATAGGATAATCTTTGAATTATTTTCCACTGAAGAATATATTCTTAAAGCAGAGACACTCTATAATGCTGTCCTTGTGGAAAGGCCCAATTTTCCTCATTCATTGGAGCTAATATATTTAGTTCTGATGGTGATCATTTTTCAAATTTCATCCACACAGTGTAGGTATAAATGAACATTATACAACTTTCGTCAATCACCTCCCCTCAGTCAATGGATGAATGGATTTGCATGGCAAGTTTAAAAAACGTTTGAAAGATAACATGAAGGGAAGGCCAAGAGGGATGATGAGTTCCACAGAGAGGTGCTTGGGCAAATGAGCAGGAAGAAGGGTCAAGGATTCGGAAAAGAGCAGAGTACCTGAAATGGTGTGAGGGTCAAGGATTTCAGGAAATTGTAACATCTTCACAGGACTTAACAGAAATGGAAGTGATACCATTCTAGCAACTTGCTGTAATATGGTGGAGAGAGGGATGACTCATATAACAGAATCAGTAAATTAAGAGGCCTTCACAAAAACAGGAGTCTTGGAAATGTTACTGGAGGGAAAATAATTGCAGGTGGTCGTGGGGGCAGGAGGTGTTTTGCAATTACCTGGTGATAGTAATAATGCTTTGTTCATTGACCATATTGAGTCAGAAACCAACAAGTTGGTTAGACATTCAAACTAAGAAGTTCTGATGTTAAGCGGAGTCACAAGTATAAAAAGCCTCTGGAAAAAAAATACGATTTGACTAAACCAAAGGTGGTATAAATAGAATAACTGACTTGTGAGGGTAGTACACCGCAAACTAATTCAGTTCAAGGATTCGGGAACTCGTAACCCACTCGACCGTTAGGCCTTTCCGTAGTCAACTATTGAATTTATTGTGTGGTATGCCACCAATCGCCCGTTATTCTATATCTAAACTTCAAAATTGGAACCACCTGCAACACAGAAAGGGAAATACACTTTATTTTTTTAACAATTGCATGGATGATCCCCTTCTCACAACCAACATCTAAGCAATGAGAAGGAACAGCCTTCATTCAGCAACAGTGCTGGATGGCAGAAGACCAATAGTCTTGAAAGCTGATGAAGGAGGACCTTAGCTGAACAAAGCCAATGAGCAAGACCCATGCTGGGTTGGTGGGATTGATTTTTGAGAAGACCTGTAAGGAAGAGTAATAGCAGGTGAACAGGCAGCAGACGCAGTTCCTTATTTTATTTATGGTCGGCCTGATTAGAACGATTGATTGACTGATTGATCGATGAACATCACAGAAAAGCAGAAAATTGTTAAATAAATACAGAAACAAAATAACTAATCCACCATTAACAGCCTCGTGATCATGGCTTCCCTCGATGCCCTCTTCCTCACATGTTACAAGGGGCCGTAATTTCTCACTTTGGAGCGGAGGGAAATGTCAGGGAGATTAATAAGAAGCTAAATAACTCTGGGAATTCCAGTGTTCTGACCTAGCCATTTGAGTTCATTCGGTGAGACATTAAGAAGTAGCCACTGGCTCGGGTAACAGCTCAGAATTTGAGCTGAAGGACCTTGCACCATGGCCAGCTGCTTTGCCAGCCAAACTCTTCCATATGTCCAATTAGTGAAAACAAAGAAAACATCTAATCTCACCCTTTACTCCCCTCTCAGCCTCCTAACCATAAGTATGGTGATAAAAAGAGTCATCAACTGTGCCATCAAACAACACCTACTTGTCAATAACTTGCTCACCATTTCTCAGTTTGATTTCTGCCAGATTCACGTGACTCCAGATATTTACAGTGCTCATTGAGAATGTGATGATATGCTGACCATTAAGCTGAATGGGTTCAACTGCGACAACGTTCAACATCTATGCCACCCATGAGCTTGATTTATGCCTCAGTCACTTACTCAATATCCATCCCTTCAATGCCAGTGCAGTGTCAATGTATTATGTACACTGCAGGAACTCATCAAGGTTAGATTGATAGCTCCTCATTCCCCAGCAACATCTGCCATCAAGGAGAAGAGTAGAAATATTGTCGAGCCACTATCACCTCCAATGTCTCTTCCAAGTCACACCTCATCCATTCTCAGACATAAATGTCTCTTTCTTCATTATTGCTGGGTCAGAACCCTGGAATTCGCAGTGTGACACCGTTTTGGGAGCATTGTCACCACAAGGATGTTTTAGTGAGAATGTTTACCACAGTCACCTTTTCAGGTCAACGAGGTATGTGGACAGTGAATGAAGTGCTGCCTGTAGAATAAAGGGTTAATAATTATGTTAATTAAACAACAACGTTAATGATGATGGGAACCTGACAGCAAGGTTCAGATGACCAAGACACTCCGAGGAAACAAGGCACAGGGCAGTCTGTGCCCAGAGAACATATGTACTTACCATGAGGCCTTGGGTGTAATAGTTCTGAATAAATAGTTTCGAGAAAAAGTAAATACTGACTATCTCCAAGGCACTCATCGAGTGAGAGGAAACACATCGAGCCAGAAGACAATACAAATAAAGATCACAAGCCAAACCGTGGAAGTAGCACAAAGCATGGAGGCAACCCACCAACTGTCCACATCCTGAGAACAAAGAAATTAAAATTAAAAAGTGAGTTGTTTTTCAGCTTTTATCCAATACTGCTTCATTGCCTTTCATCGACAACTAACTGATGATGCCAACTGTTGGTTTAATTTTGGTTGCACTCCAGGTACTTTTTCTCATGCGCAACGCAAAGTTATGCTTTCACAAGTAAGGCTGCATTCCCTGTGGTCATGATTTTATATGGGAGATACACTTGGATAGTGGACTACGGGGTGAACAGTGAACTCTTATACTGATGGGGTGCACTGTAGAAATAATACGGTCCCATACCATAAGCACCCTCTATCTGATGGGCTAAGAAATAGCAATCTGACAGATCACCAATTTCAGGCTACAAATTACGAATCAACTTTGGTAAGAAACAAATCAAACAGAAGCAATACCAAACACAGCAGTTTGATAAGTATGTGTTGTATTTTAATAATAATAATCTTTATTGTCACAAGTAGGCTTACATTAACACTGCAATGATGTTACTATGAAAAGCCCCTAGTCGCCACATCCGGCGCCTGTTCGGGTACATGGAGGGGGAATTCAAATGTCCAAATTACCTAACAGCCCATTTGTAACCTCTGTAAAAAAAAAAGACAGTAAACTCAAGCCACTTTCTGTTGTGGGGGGGGGGGCGGGTGGTCACACCTTTGGACGTGTTTCCAATATGCAAAGTTTTACACAGTGCCAAACTCTACTGGAATGCTTGTTAGCCTGCACCTGTATCATCGTTCAATTAAATAGCAGCCGTAACATCCGCTTTCAGCCCAGTTACCTCCCCAAGCAATAACAATTAATAAAAAGTTTGCAACTGCTGCAGGAAAACTATGAACTATGTGCAAGAAGAAAATACGGTGTCTGCAGGAAATCTGAAATGAAGCAGTAAAACCTACAGATTTGGCAGCGTGGGTGGAGAAAGAAACACGAGCCAACATTTCAGGTTGAAGACATTTCATCAGAACTTCTTTCTGATAGGTGCAATATTCCTAAGTAAAGGTAGCTTTTTTTTTCTCATGGTCTATAGAAGTTATCTGGTCCAACAATTTGTGAGGCTTCAGAGAAACACTTAGATTTAAACAAGGTATTGATACATATCTTAAAAGCGAATGACCAGGGCTAAAGTGTAATCATTAAACAATTGTCAAAATTAGGTACACATAGTTAAATGGAATGTCTTGGTCCTTTCCCTGGAAACCAGCCTCAGAGAAACTGCCTAATTCTGAACCGCTTTATTACATTGAGATGGGATACCGATGAGTGAAGCTGATATTGGGTCACTTTATGTACCATGACAGCATTGAAGACTCCGACAGCAAGCTGGATCTTAGACAATGATACTCCAATTTTTTCACTTGTCTTTCTGGAATCAATACTTGTCATAATTGCGGATGCAGTAGCCATATGGGAGCCAGACTCGTGTTTAATCTGGTTGTGAGAGCGGTGTGGTAATCACCACTGTTGTACATATTAGAAGATGCGTGGTAAGACCCTGTACTATAGGTACGGGAGTAGTCCCTGCCTGCTGGCTCCGCCCAGTAGGCGGAGTATAAATATGTGTGCTCCCTATACAGCAGCCATTTTGCCAGCTGCTGTAGGAGGCCACACATTTTAGAGTAATAAATCCTCAGTTGTATTTAACTCTCGTCTCTGTGTAATTGATCGTGCATCAATTTATTACTCTAAGATTTTCAGAAGATGGACCTCCGCATCAAGCCGGATCGCCTGCAGCTGGATCCGCAATCAAGCGACGCCAAAAAGAACTTTCAACACTGGCTAGCTTGTTTCGAAGCTTACATCAGGTCTGCACCAGACCCAATCCCGGAAACTCAGAAGATCCAGATACTCAACTCGCGGCTGAGCTCAAGCGTTTTTCCGCTTATCCAGGACGCGCCGACCTATGATGAAGCCATGGCGCTACTGAAATAGAATTACGCCCAGCGGACGAACACGCTCTTCGCCAGACACATACTCTCTACTCGCAGTGAACCCCCTGGTGAGTCCGTAGAAGATTTCTGGCGTGTTTTAATTCCCCTGGTCAGAGACTGTGACTGTCAGGCCGTCACGGCCACGGATCATTCGAACCTCCTCATGCGGAACGCCTTCGTTATGGGGATAGGGTCAGACCTCATACGCCAGCGGCTTTTAGAGGGGGCCACGCTCGACCTCACAGCAACAACAAAACTGGCGTTATCGATGACGGTAGCCTCGCGCAATATTCAGGCCTACACCCCCAGCCGTGCGGCCCACCCCTCCTACACATCGAGGACTCCGCAGACGGCCGCCCCACCGGGGGCCTCACCCAGCCAATACGCCTGTGCCATGCGCCAGCCAGCCAACCCCGGGGGCCCCCGATGTTACTTCTGTGGGCAACAGAAACACCCCCGCCAACACTGCCCGGCCCGCACCGCCCTTTGCAAGGCCTGCGGCAAGAAGGGGAACTTCGTTGCGGTGTGCCAGGTCCACTCAGGCGCCGCTATTGCCCCGATCCCCCTCGCGTATGGACAATGGGCCGCCATCCTCACCTCCCCGGACCACGCGCGGCCAGTGGGCGCCGCCATCTTCTCCCCTTCAGACCACGCGTGGCCAGTGGGCGCCGCCATCTTCTCCCCCTCAGACCACGCGCGGCCAGTGGGTGTCACCACCTTCCCCTTCTCGGACCACGTGCGGCCCATGGGCGCCGCCATCTTTTTCAACCCCTGTCACGTGCGGCCCGTGGGCGCCGCCATCTTGTCCACCCCAAGATCATCAGACGCCGCCATCCTGTCTTCCCCACGGCACATGGGCACCACCATTGTTCCAGGACCCGTGCCCCCCGGGCACCCCATCGTTCGACACCAGCCACGACCAGCCACGACTCGCCTTGGTCACAATCAACCAGTCTCATCCGCACAATCTAGCCACCGCCTCGACAAGCGTGAAGGTCAATGGGCACGAGACCTCTTGCCTGCTGGACTCCGGGAGCACCGAAAGCTTCATCCACCCAGATACGGTAAGGCGCTGCTCCCTTGCGGTACACCCCGCCAATCAAAGAATCTCCCTGGCCTCCGGATCCCACTCCGTGGCGAGCCGGGGGTACTGGATAGTCACACTCACGGTCCAGGGCGTAGAATTCAGCAGCTTCTGCCTCTATGTCCTCCCCAACCTCTGCGCTGCCCTGATACTTGGCCTGGATTTCCAGTGTAACCTCCAGAGCCTAACCTTGAAATTCGGCGGGCCCCTACCACCCCTTACTGTGTGCGGCCTCGCGGCCCTAAAGATCGACCCACCTTCCCTATTCGCAAACATAACCCCGGATTGCAAACCCGTCGCCACCAGGAGCAGACGGTACAGCACCCAGGACAGGACCTTCATCAGGTCCGAGGTCCAGCGGCTGCTTCGGGAAGGCATCATCGAGGCCAGCAACAGCCCCTGGAGAGCCCAAGTGGTAGTGGTGAAAACTGGAGAGAAACACAGAATGGTTGTGGACGACAGCCAGACCATCAATAGGTACACGCAGCTCGACACGCACCCCCTCCCACGCATATCTGATATAGTCAATCAGATTGACAGTACTGGGTCTTCTCAACTGTAGACCTCAAATCCACCTACCACCCGCTCCCCATCCATAAGGCAGACTGCCCATTCACTGCCTTCGAGGCAGCTGGCCGCCTCTACCATTTTCTTACCAACGGGGTCTCGGTCTTCCAAAAAGAGATGGACCGAATGGTCGACCGGTACGGGTTGCAGGCCACCTTTCCGTACCTAGACAATGTCACCATCTGCAGCAATGATCAGCAGGACCACGATGCCAACCTTGCCAAATTTCCCCACACCACCACTCTCCTAAACCTCACCTATAACAAGGAGAAGTGCGTATTCAGCACGAACCGCTTAGCCATCTTCGGCTATGTGGTCCAGAACAGAGTTCTGGGGCCTGATCCCGACTGCATACGCCCCCCCCATGGAGCTCCCCCTTCCCCACTGCCCCAAGGCCCTCAAACGCTGCCTGGGGTTCTTTTAATACTACGCCCAGTGGGTCCCAAACTATGCGGACAAGGCCCGCCCACTCATCCAGTCCACCCTTTTCCCGAGGCTCAACATGCCTTCAAACGTATTAGAGCCGATATCGCCAAGGCCGCGATGCACGCAGTAGATGAAACGCTGCCCTTTCAAGTGGAGAGCGACGCATCAGACGTCGCCCTAGCCGCCACGCTCAACCAGGCAGGCAGGCCCGTGGCATTCTTTTCACAAACCGTTCATGCCTCTGAAATTCGGCACTCCTCCGTCAAAAAAGAGGCCCAAGCCATCGTTGAAGCTGTACGGCATTGGAGGCATTACCTGGCCGGCAGGAGATCTCCTCACTGACCAACGGTCGGTAGCCTTCATGTTCAATAACACACAGTGGGGCAAGATCAAGAATGATAAGATCTTGAGGTGGAGGATCGAGCTCTCCACCTACATCTACGAGATTTTGTATCGTCCCAGCAAGCTCAACGAGCCCCCAGGTGCCCTATCCCGAGGTACATGTGCCAGCGCACAAGTGGACCGACTCCGGACCCTGCACGACACCCTTTGTCACCCGGTTGTACCATTTCATAAAGGCCCGCAATCTGCCCTACTCCGTCGAGGAAGTCAGGGCAATCACCAGGGACTGCCAGGTCTGTGCGGAATGCAAACCGCACTTCTACCAGCTGGACCACGTCTGCCTGGTGAAGACCTCCCGCCCCTTTGAAAGCCTCAGCATGGATTTCAAAGGGCCCCTCCCCTCCACCGATCGTAACACGTATTTCCTCAGTGTGGTTGATGAATACTCCAGATTCCCCTTCGCCATCCCATACCCCGACATGACGTCTGCCACCGTCATCAAAGCCCTAAACATAACCTTCGCTCTGTTCGGCTTCCCCGCCTACATCCACAGTGACAGGGGATCCTCATTCATGAGTGATGAGCTGCGTCAGTTCCTGCTCAGCAGGGGTATCGCCTCCAGCAGGACGACCAGCTATAACCCCTGGGGAAACAGGCAGGTAGAGAGGGAGAACGGGACGGTCTGGAGGGCCGTTCAAGTGGCCCTACGGTCCAGAAATCTCCCGGCCTCCCGCTGGCAGGAGGTCCTCACCGATGCACTGCACTCCATTCGGTCGCTACTATGCACCATCACTAACAACACACCCCATGAACGTCTCTTTGCCTTCCCCAGGAAGTCCACATTCGGGGTGTCGCTCCCAACCTGGCTCTCAGCTCCAGGACCCGTACTGCTCCGTAGGCACGTCCGACTCCACAAGGTGGACCCGTTGGTTGAAAGGGTGCAGTTACTCCACGCTAACCCCCAGTATGCCTACGTAGCGTACCCTGACGGCCGCCAGGATACTGTCTCCCTCAGGGACCTGGCACCAGCAGGTTCCACACACACACACACCCCCGGCCCGGCTCCACCCCCTCCTCCCCCGGCGCACCCAGCAGCAACCCCCCCCAGGACCATCCGTCCTCCCCCTGCCCACGCCCGAGAATGAAGAGGATTTTGGCATGCTCCCGGAGGCATCAAGGACCAGACCAACACCGGAATCGCCGCCACCACTACTTCGCTCCCAACGCCACATCAAGTCCCCGGACCTGCTAAATCTATAATTGGTTTGGGACTATCAAACCACCTTGTACTGGACTTCAGAAAGAGATTTTTTTTTTTCTCGCTTCTGTATATTAAACTCGCTCTGTATATAGTTCTCCACCACCCCCGCCAGACTCAATTTTAACAGGGGGTGAATGTGGTAATCATCACCGTTGTACATATTAGAAGATGTGTGGTAAGACCCTGTACTACAGGTACAGTGGTAGTCCCTGCCTGCTGGCTCCGCCCAATAGGCGGAGTATAAATATGTGTGCTCCCTATACAGCAGCCATTTCGCCAGCTGCTGTAGGAGGCCACACACCTTAGAGTAATAAAGCCTCAGTTGTGTTCAACTCTCGTCTCTGTGCAATTGATCGTGCATCAAGCGGGTCAGCATTCCTGTTTTAGAAACTATCGTGGTATTGCATAGCCCTTGCAAGGCAATGTTTCATCGGAACAGATGTGCACTTTTGCCATGAGTTGGCCGTGACCACACAGAGATTGTGAGCAGAATACACAATGATCACACTTCCATATAAAAATGGTTGAAGATGCTGCAGTCTATATGGTGCTTACACATTCCTTTCCATAGTAGTAGTTTGTGATTCAGGGCAATGTGTGATCCCCAGATAGTCAGATTAATTAAGCACAATACTAAGACCTTCTACCCATCTCCTATGAGGCAATGTAGACTGTGAAAGCTCTAAAATAATCTGACTATCTAGCATGGACTTGCACACAGAAAAAACCTTCAGCTTTCCTATAGCATGTTTTCTAACAGCATTGAATGATTGTTGAAAGTTTCAGTGGCAGGTATTTGTGCCAGACAGAATGCTGTGCCAATGACAAGCCATTGAAGGCAGTCTTCAGTTGCTTCTGGAACCCCAGACTTGGTTTGGTTTTACCTTCCTGGTGAAATCAGTTAAAAGCATTGACTATATTGATTTGTTGGGAAGGAACCTATTGAGAAGCCACAAGAAGTGGCCAACTTGAAGAATGCAGCACGGAGGCACAGTGGTTAGAAAACCCACCTCATAGCGCCAGGGATCCAAATTTGATTCCGGCCTTGGGTGACTGTCCGTGTGGAGTTTGCACATTCTCCCTGTGTCTGCGTTGTCACAATATACACCAGTATATCATGGTGCAGACACACACTGATGGACACACAGTGGGACCAATCAACACACACACCACAACCCATCACCAGTTAGAGCACACGCACTATAAAGACAGCGGGCATCAGAGTTCCCGCTCATTCGAGTTGCAGCTAGCAAGGAGGACAGAGCTCACAGCCTGTAACACAGACATTCACCATGTGCTGAGTGCATCGACTGGTTAGGACAAGGCAAAGGTCTTTAGTTAAAGCTAGTACCGTGTTAACACACAGTATGTTAAACAGTTAATGATTCAATAAAATAGTGTTGCACTATTTCAAGTGTTGGTGACCTGTATGTGTTCCACGGATCCAGAACACCCAACACATCATGATACCAGGAGTTGAGGGATATTAGCACTTCTTAGACCTACCTGCAAGTGATCTGCCTTCCGCCAGCATTCCGTCATCCTGCAACATGGACAACATCAGCCCGCCGCCGCCGCTCCGCATCGCCGGCAACCTAGGGGCCAACTGGAAGATATTCAAACAGCTCTTCCCTGAAGCCACAGACAGGGCGGGCACCTCGGATACATATTAGAAGATACCAGAAAGATTGCTCTCTTCTCCATGGCCGAAGACCATGCCATCCACATTTTCAATTCTCTCACCTTTGCGGATGATGAAGACAAAACAAAGTTCAAGATGGTCCTCCTCAAGTTTGACACTCACTGCAGCATAGAGGTGAATGAAAATTTTGAGCGCTACGTATTCCAACAGCGTTTGCAGGGTAAGGATGAACCTTTCCAATCCTTTCTCACGCACCTCCGTATCCTTGCGCAGTCTTGCAGCTACGGGCCCACCTCCGACTCCATGATACGCGGCCAGATCGTTTTCGGTGTTCAGTCGGACCCCCTATGACAGCAGCTCCTCAAAGTAAACAGCTCACCCTAGCGACCGCCATTGAGACCTGTGTCCTACATGAAAACGCCTCGAGTCGGTATTCCCACATCAAAGTGGCTGAAACGGCACGGCAAGGTCCCCACGAGGCGGAACGGGTCCAAGCAATCGAGCAACTCCAGGGCCTCAGCCTGGATGAGGGCGGCCATTTTGCGCGCTTTTCGAGGACTCCCGCGCTTGTGTGCACCAAACGAGGGGACGGCGACGTCGAAGAACTCAATGCGCAGGCGCACACCACGCACGACCGCACCGCGCATGCGCAGTGGTGCAGCGAACGTGCTGCCGCTACAACGTGCGGCAACTGTGGCTCCGCCCATTTAAAAAGGCAATGCCCTGCCAAATCTCGGCAACACCTGCGATGTGGCAGACTTGGCCACTATGCTGCCTTCTGCCGAGCAGCTCAGCCTGCCAATTCATATCGCTTCAGCCAGCCTCGCAGGAGTGTCCAGGCAATTCAACCCACGGTCACCGAGTCCGATGCGGACCTCCCACACAGCAGTAACACCGAGGACCCGAAGGCGCCTTTTCGAGTCGGTGTCGTGACAAAAAACAGGCTGTCCCGGAAGCAAAGACACCAGCCGCTGTCGGTATACAGCATCGATCCAGACGATGAGTGGTGTGCCACCCTGACGGTCAACCGGTCCCAAATACGATTCCGCCTGGACACTGATGCCTCCGCCAATCTCATGGCGTGGTCTGACTTCCAAAGCCTTTGTGTCAAACCAACCATCCTTCCAACAGCCTGCCAGCTATTGGATTATAATGGCAATGTCATTCCTGCTAGCGGCTCGTGCCAACTTGAAGTGACGCACAGGTCACGCAAAGTCATCCTTCCTTTTGAAATCGTGGGCTCCTTGAAAGACTCCCTGCTTGGCACGCAGGCATGCAAGCTTTTGAACCTAGTTCAGATAGTTCACTCTCTCTCTCCTGATGACACGTCTGCCTTTCCGGACACTCACTTCAGGGTGCAACTCGACACCATCGTCGACCAGCACCACGACGTCTTCGAAGGCATGGGCATGCTCCCATACACCCACAAGATCTTACTGAAACAGAACGCCACGCCTGTGGTGCACGCACCTCGCATGGTCCCAGCACCCCTTAAGGACCGCCTCAAGCAGCAGCTGCAGGACTTCCAGGACCAAGGAGTGATCTCCAGAGTCATGGAACCAACCAACTAGGTCAGTTCCATGGTATGTGTAAAAAAGCCTTCCGGCGAGCTGAGAATTTGCATTGATACCAAGGATCTGAATCGCAATATCATGAGGGAGCATTATCCAATTCCCAAGCGCGAAGAGATCACATGCGAGACAGCTCGCGCCAAGCTCTTCACCAAACTCGACGCCTCGAAAGGATTCTGGCAAATACAGCTCGACAAATCCAGCAGGAAACTGTGTACATTCAACACCCCCTTTGGCAGATATTGTTACAACAGGATGCCATTTGGGATCACATCTGCTTCAGAAGTGTTCCATAGGATTATGGAACAAATAATGGAAGGCATTGAAGGTGTTCGCGTCTATGTTGACAACATAATCATTTGGTCCACCACCCCGCAGAAGCATGTCAGTCGCCTCCAGCGCGTGTTCAAACGCATACGGGAGCAGGGCCTACGCCTCAACAGGGCCAAATGCTCTTTTGGTCAGACGGAACTCAAGTTCCTCGGGGACCACATCTCCCAGTTGGGTGTGCGGCCGGATGCAGACAAGCTGGCTGCTGTCACAGCCATGAAAACGCCAGAGGACAAGAAGGCGGTCCTCCGATTTCTGGGCATGGTCACCTTCCTAGGGAAGTTCATCCCTAACCTCGCCTCTCATACCACGGCTCTCAAGAACCTGGTCAGGAAGACAACAGACTTCCAATGGCTCCCTGCCCACGAGCGCGAATGGAGAGAACTCAAAACCAAACTCACCACGGCCCCGGTCTTAGCTTTCTTTGATCCAGCAAAAGAGACCAAAATTTCGACCGATGCCAGCCAATCCGGCATTGGGGCAATGCTCCTGCAACGTGATGAGGCCTCATCATGGGCCCCCGTTGCATATGCGTCATGCGCCATGACCCCCACGGAACAGCGCTACGCGCAGATAGAAAAGGAGTGCCTGGGCCTTCTGACCGGTGTGGTTAAGTTTCACGATTACGTGTACGGACTTCCTCAATTCACCGTCGAGACCGACCATCACCCGCTGGTCTATATAATACAGAAAGATTTGAACGACATGACGCCTCGCCTCCAGCGTATTCTGCTCAAGCTCCGGCGATACGACTTCCAGCTGGTATACACCCCGGGCAAAGACCTAATCCTTGCCGACGCTCTCTCCAGGGCAGTCAACACTCCGTGTGACTCAGCGGGATTCATCTGCCAGGTTGACGCCCATGTGGCCTTCGTGGCCTCTAGTCGACCTGCCACGGATGAACGCCTCGTCCAAATTTGCCCCGAGACGGCGGCTGACCCTTTGCTACAGCGTGTCCTGCGCTACCTAACAGACGGGTGGCTCAAGGGCCAATGCCCTCAGTTCTATAATGTCAGAGATGATCTGTCGGTAGTAGACGGGGTTCTCCTGAAATTGGACCACATTGTCATCCCACATAGCATGCGCCAGCTCGTCCTGGAACAGCTACACGAGGGCCATCTTGGCGTGGAAAAGTGCCGCCAACGGGCCCGAGAGGCAGTGTATTGGCCCGGCATTAATGACGACATAGCCAACACAGTGCTCAACTACCCCACTTGTCAGCGCTTCCAGCCGGCCCAACCACGTGAGACCCTGCAGTCCCATGAGTTGGTCACGTCATCTTGGACCAAGGTGGGCATCGACCTGTTCCACGCACTGGACAGGGACTATGTCCTGATGGTGGACTACTTTTCAAATTACCCGGAGGTGATACGGTTGCACGACATCACATTGTCTGCAGTCATCCGTGCCTGTCAGGACACCTTTGCTCGACATGGCATCCCACTCACTGTGATGTCGTACAATGGCCCCGCTTCGCAAGCCAGGAATGGTCCAACTTTGCCAGGCAGTACAATTTTGCACATGTGAAATCCAGTCCCCTCTACCCCCAACCCAACGGCAAAGCGGAGAAGGGCGTCCACATAGTCAAACGGCTCCTCTGCAAGGCTGCCGATGCTGGCCTATCGCTCTGCCCTACTGTCCACTGGCCTGTCGCCAGCCCAGCTGCTCATGGGTCGCACCCTGAGGACGACGGTGCCGTCCATTCATGTCCCAGACCTCGATCACGTTCCGGTCCTTCGCCGGATGCAGCTGTCTCGTGCACAGCACAAGGCGGCTCATGACTCCCGTGCAGCTGATCTCCCTGCTCTGGCTCCAGATGACAACGTCCGCATCCATCTTCCGGATGGTGGCTGGTCTGCAACCGCTGTGGTCCTTCGGCAGGTGGCCCCCCGCTCGTTCCTGGTTCGTCTACCGGATGGCTCCATTTTGCGCCGCAATCGACGTGCCCTTCGTCTCGTTCCATGCTCGCTACGTGATCCTCCACTGTCGCCTTGCCCTCCTGCTGATCCTGCCCTGGACTGTGCAGAGATCCCGGTCACTCTGCATCCTCCTCACTCTGACGCAGTCCAGCCCGCTCCTCAGCCGGCGGCTCCCGACCCACCCTTGAGGCGGTCAACCAGAATTCATCGCCCACCTCAGAGACTTAATTTGTGAACTTTGTGGACTTATGGACTTTCTGATTTGTTCTGTTCTTCCGTTTAATCATTTATGTGGTTTGTATATAGTGTCCATCTCGTTATTCTTGTGACACACTGTTTTTCTGCACCAGGCACCTTCCCATGTAAATAGCTTAGTTCTCATGTACATAGTCCTGTAAATATTTTGCACACACGTAGTCAGGGTCATTCACCATACACTATTTATTGCCACGCAGGTACATTTTTTATAAAAGGGGGGATGTCATAATATACACCAGTATATCATGGTGCAGACACACACTGATGGACACACAGTGGGACCAATCAACACACACAACACCGCAGCCAATCACCAGTGAGAGCACACGCACTATAAAGACAGGGGACATCAGAGTTCCTGCTCCTTCGAGTTGCAGCTAGCAAGGAGGACAGAGCTCACAGCCTGTAACACAGACATTCACCATGTGCTGAGTGCATCGACTGGTTAGGACAAGGCAAAGGTCTTTTGTTAAAGCTAGTATCGTGTTAACCCCCAGTATGTTAAACAGTTAATGATTCAATAAAATGGTGTTGCACTATTTCAAGTATTGGTGACCTGTATGTGTTCCACGGATCCAGAACACCCAACACATCATGCGTGGGTTTCCTTCCGTTGCTCGGGTTTCCTCCCTCAGTCCAAAGATGTGTGGGTTAGGTAGATTGGCCATGCTAAATTGCCCCTTAGTGTCCAGGGATGTGCAGGCTATGTTGCGGGGATAGGGCGGGATGGACAGGAGAGTAGACCTGGGTGGAGTGCTCTTTCGGACATTCTGCGCAGACTCAATGGGCTGATTGCCCTCCTTCTGCACTGTCGGGATTCTATGAATTGTATTGTTGAATGGGGATTGAATGTGCAATGGTACTTAAGCCTGGTTGGACCTCTGTTTCTCTCCATCCTGTGTGGCAATTTATGTGTGAATCTCCATCATACTCGTGCTGCATGCTTATATCTTAACAGTGAACCCTGTATTTTTTCAACTGGGATAGTATGTCAATGGTGTAGATGAAGTGGCCATCCTAGAGGTTGGATTGATAGTAGCCTTATTGTGATCAATGCTTCCGTCATTACAAAAGTATGACCATTGATTCAAAATTGGTTCTGATTGTCCATCATTTTCAGTACATGCACTCTATCACCATTACTCTCAGCTATTTCTGTTCTCGGTTCCTCAGCTGGTTTATGTTTTTTATGATGGGCCAAGAGTGCACCTTCCTAATTGTGCCACTGTGCTTTTCACACTGTGTTCAACCTCAGGTAGTCTGAGCGTGTATATGCTCTTGCATTATCTCCATCCACTGAGTCTGGCAAACTCATGGTGGTCATGCCTCTTGAGCGATGTCTTGGCCACATTGTCGCAAGTTGCTTCTGTCATGATATCCACATTAGCATATCATGGTGCAATCACACACACAGACTGATGGACAGGTAGTTGGACCAACCAACACACACAACATCACAGCCAATCACCAGTGAGAGCACACGCACTATAAAACAGGGAACACCACAGTTCCCGCTCATTCTACCACGAGATAGCTCAGAGCACAGAGCTCACAGCGTGCCACTCAGACATAGACCATGTGCTGAGTGCCTCACTAAGATAGTGCTAGGGCTGGGTCCACAGGTTAGCTGTTGAAGTACGAACCACAGCCAGAAGTTAATAGTTATTATTGTACAGAATAATAAAACAGAGTTGTACCATCTACAACCGTGTTGGTTCGTTTGTGTATCGGAACACCCAACACGGCATGATACCAGGTCTGGAAACTCGCCAGCAACTGTGAGACCTACCTGCACCTCTTCAGCAATCCGCCATCCTGTGCCATGGATACCATCAGCCCACCGCAGCCGCTCCCGATCGCTGGAAATCTTGGCGTCAACTGGAAGCTGTTTAAACACCGCTTCCAACTCTTCCTCGAAGCCACAGACAGGGAGAATGCATCGGACACCAGCTTCCTGATACCAGGGCAAATGTATTCGTGAATAGGTCAGATGTGAAGTTAGAAACAGCAACTGCATGTTTCCTGTGAACACAGTTCAAAACTGGACTCAAATCAAAACACACATTTTTTACACTGTGAACAGGGGTGGAATTTTATTTTATCCTCCATTATAAACTGCATTCCGTGCATATTCCAATCATTTGCAAAAACATCCAAGCATGTCAACATGTATCCACACAGAAGAGCTCATCTTACAGGGGAATAGCTCCAAACAGATGTCTTAAAATGGTTCCTTCTGCCGCTCCCCTCACCTTCTCCACCCCCCCCCCCCCCTCCCCCAATCCTCCCCTGCGTCCTTTCAGGGGGATATAGATATGAATGTTTTGAGTGTGTTTATAATACTGTCTCTCTTCACAAAGCGCACATTGTTAACATGATACACAGACAAACACTGGTCAAAGTTCATTGTGAACATGGTCGCAGACCTGTCAGGAAACCCTGATTGCTGTCTTGATCATTAATATCAACACCACATCTCCACTGCTGCAAAGGGTTCAGGCATCCCAACTTTCAACACCCTCCCCCAGAGACCTGCTATAAACGTCATTTTCCTTTCCGCCGAATTTGCACAATGTTCTCCACCCCAGCACATACTCAAGGTATGCGTTTGGGTGACCATTTAGCACACAGGTTAGAATTGCATCATCAGCCTGCTGACATGATCAGTGTGAGTTTGCATTAAAGAGTATCAGTTTGGAATGATCCCGGATGGTCAAGGATAGCATGGCTCCACAAAATGTAGTAAATAGAATCAGCAGGAGAATTTCCTGAATTATTTACTGAATTATCAAGTGTCACGTTCAGCAAATCATTAAAGATTATTCATTGGACAATGAAAAGCAATCCAAAAATAATATTTTCAGAAATCAGAATCAGTAGCACGAAAGCGGATCGGAGTTTCTTGTTTCAACTTCTCTTAAAGTTTATTTCCTTGACACAGTAAATCTCATTTAACTTCTTTCAAGAGAGGAGCTGGAGCGAAACAAGAAACCAATGGCACTCATGCTCTATATCTTTGAATATTATTCTTGGATTGCTCTGGTTTTCAGAAAAGCAATCTTGAAATAAGAAGATTTTCTTAAGTTGTAGAGTTATTCTTGGCTGTGAATGACATGATTGGAGTAATCATTTATTTAAAGTGAAGTTCCTGTCTGGCTCTTGTTTTATTTATGCTGATGAAACATGATGAGCTGTGGATAGAAAATGACATGTTATTGGCAGCATTGGAATTGGAAATGCAAGGAACACTTTAGCAGGCTCAGATTAGTGAGGAGTTGTACCCTTAATTCCTAGGCCCCTCTGGGTCCAGTGCAAACTGAACCTGTGTCTTGCTAAGTGATTGAATGTTGCAGGGTGCACACGTATTTCTGTGAATTAGGGTTGTCACCTGCACAGGCTTCGACTGAGCACCTTTTAGAATCATAGGATATTGCGGCATAGAAAAAGGTCATTCAGCACATCACAAACTCGCTGGCTCTCTGCGAGAGCAACTCAGCCAGACCTATTCCTTGAGGTTGGTCTTTCCAGTCCCACCTTCCCCGATACCAGACATTCTCACCCGAGATCGACAGACCTTTCAATGGTCTGTCAAACTTTTCGTCCAGCCATAGAACATAGAACATTACAGCGCAGTACAGGCCCTTCGGCCCTCGATGTTGCGACGACCTGTGAAACCACTCTAAAGCCCATCTGCACTATTCCCTTATCGTCCGTATGTCTATCCAATGACCATTTGAATGCCCTGAGTGTTGGTGAGTCCACTACTGTTGCAGGCAGGGCGTTCCACGCCCTTACTACTCTCTGAGTAAAGAACCTACCTCTGACATCTGTCTTATATCTATCTCCCCTCAATTTAAAGCTATGTCCCCTCGTGCTAGACATCACCATCCGAGGAAAAAGGCTCTCACTGTCCACCCTATCCAATCCTCTGATCATCTTGTATGCCTCAATTACGTCACCTCTTAACCTTCTTCTCTCTAACGAAAACAGCCTCAAGTCCCTCAGCCTTTCCTCATAAGATCTTCCCTCCATACCAGGCAACATTCTGGTAAATCTCCTCTGCACCCTTTCCAATGATTCCACATCCTTCCTATAATGCGGCAACCAGAATTGCACGCAATACTCCAAATGCTAGGGACGATTCCCACAGTGGGAGGGGGGTGGGGGTCAGGACTGGGTAAATCTACCCCTTTGCCATTCCCCCTTCGCCCTGCAAAGCTTTTCTCTTCAGGTAATGATCCGTTACCATTTTGAAAGCCACAACTGAATCTGCCCCCACCACCTTCCCCAGCAGATTCTGGATCCTAGCCCTGCTGCATTAAAAAAAAGTATTTCAATAGTTTCTGAGAATTTACAGTGCAGAAGGAGGCCATTTGGACAGTAAGGAGCAATTTAGCATGGCCAATCTACCTAAACTGCACATCTTTGGATTGTGGGAGGAAACCAGATGTGGCCCGCTGCTCGCTGTTTCTGCCAAATACTTTAAATCGTTGACCTCTGGTTCTTGATTCTTCTACTAATAAGATTTCACAATCAACCCTGTCCAGGCCCCTCATAATTTTGGACACCTCTATCCTTTCAACCTTCATTTAAGGACACCAATCCCAGCTTTGCCAATCTATCTGTGTCACTGAAGTCCCTCGTCCAGTTTCGTTCACATTTTAGAAATTCCCTGGCACCAAAGGTGAAATCCTTCGAAATTATTTGTCCTCATAATTAATGCCCTGGGAACAGAATTGCAGCAACTGCAGCTTTAAACATACAATTTCTGAGAATGTTATTTCATTCATCAGTAATTACAATTTAATTAGCACACTGGGCTAAATCGCTGGCTTTTAAAGCAGACCAAGGCAGGCCAGTAGCACGGTTCAATTCCCGTACCAGCCTCCCCGAACAGGGGCCGGAATGTGGTGACTAGGGGCTTTTCACAGTAACTTCATTGAAGCCTACTCATGACAATAAGCGATTTTCATTTTTCATTTTCAAATCATGCATTCAACCATCTTCTGTTAAATTATTATATCTGCGTGGTTCTGTGGGTGTGGATCCAGAAATGATCATGAAAATCCTTGCTGAGTTATCACCATCAGTAAAGTAATTGTAAAACCTCAAAAACAATCCCGTTCCTTGCCCTTATTCTGCCTCTTTCCCCAATCCATTGCAATTCCGTTTTGTCTCCTGGGTTAGAGTCCAGCTCAGTTTGAAAGCTCACTTCTAATATCTTTAATAATCTCAAAGCCCCTCTCCTATCCTTATTTAGTTGAGTTGCGGAGCAATCGAACGTGGCGTTCCCAATCGGAAGAGAAGCAACCATGACCGGCTTTAATGCTGGGAATGCTGGCCGCAACCGGGCTTTAACCAGCCAGATGCGGTGGCGGAGAGCAGGGCACACACCCGACAGTTACACAGACATCACGCACCCTGTACGTCCGTGCTTTGGGCGCAAGATCATGGAGGAGAGATTCCTTCATTTTGAAGCTGCCAGCAAGCAAACAACAGGACTGTGTGGATCGTTTTGTAATAAGGAAGACAGGGCTAGAGGCACAAACAGGTCAGGATCTCACAACTGAATCTGCTGGAGAGAGCTGCCCAGGAGAGTCCACGGCAGGCCAAAGCAGTGCTTGCGTGAGCTGTGTACAGAGCGCCAGGGATTCTGGTGAACTATCCATTCAGGAGAAACTGAAATCATGAACAGAGCATGATTTCTTGAGGTATGGCTTTGTTAAATGTGCCAATGCAAGTCAGGATGCAAAGCCCATGTGTGTTATATACAGGGAAGTACAGGCAAATCAAAGTTTAAATCCCTCAAAACTTCAAAGGCATTTGAAGACTAAGCATGGGCGAGTTTGAGGACAAACCTCTTGATTTTTTTTCAAAGGATGCAACGAGAACTTAAAACATCAGCTGACGTCCTTAGCAGAAATGTAACATTGAATGACAAAGCAAGTGAGATTGTGAGGACCAAGCAAGCTCACCAGTCGCATTAAAAGTAGGTGAAAATTGTGTGTTGCGGAGGTCGGCCGGCGTGGGTCGTGAAAGTCAGGCGGTGTGGGTCCCGAAAATCGGCTGGCATGGAACTCGATGGGACAGCCTCCTACCTCACCAGGAGTCATCCTACTCTATCCCACTTGGCGTTACATATCCAAGCTAGTAAGGCCTGGCACACCCTTAGTTCTGTGTCTATCTGGGGTTGCAGGCTGTATGGGTTGTCATTTTCCTCTACAAGGGTTACTGCAGCCTGTCAGGCGGGTCCCTCCAGTGGTATGGGTTGGGAACTTTCCCTGTAAATGTCTGGGTTGTTTGGTTGTTGGTGGGGTGCCCTACATTGCCTAACATACTGACCTGATAAGCCACAACTGTAACACCGTCCCTGCGGAGGTGAATAACTGGGGTCCCCTCGGGGCTGATCTCTGCTTCGTGAGTTGGGAGGAACGTATGAGAGCAACAATCAGTGGTACTTCCTGTCCTCCCCCATCGCTCCGCCACACCGGGTCAGGGTTTGAGTTTGTTCGGATGGGGTTTTACTTTCCCCACCCTCCATTATGCTTATCTACTTCCTGTACTCCTTCTCACAGGTGTGGGTCTCGTTGTGTGTGCTTTCGGCTGGATCAGAATTCTCACATGCCTTCTGACTCCCTACGGTTGCATGCGAGACAAGCATTTAGATCCAAGTGGATTGATTGTGCTCGTCAGCTGGGCTCGGTCTAACCGTCCAAGAATTGCTGTAAGTTGAGTCCACAAGCAGCTGACGTAGGCCGTTTTTAGGTCAGCCACTGGGTCCTCTATCACACCTGTAGCCATCTCAGATGGCCACCTGCAAAGTGTCATGATATTCAGGTAAACATCATGATACAAACATACATACATACTGATGGACAGATCAACGGACCAATCAACACACACATCACAGCCAATCACAGGCAAGAGCATACACAGTACAAAACAGGGAACACGACACTTCCCGGGCATTCCAGCAGGAGACAGCTCAGGGCACAGAGCTCACAGCAAGCCACTCAGCCATCCACCATGTGCTGAGTGCCACACCAAGATAGTATTAGGAATAGGTCCACAGATTCTAGGGTTATGATCGAACCTCAGTAACCAGTTTACCACTGTAAATAAATGTTAGTAATAGAACTGAGTTGTACCATTCGCAACCGTATTGGTTTGTCTGTGTAGCAGAGTACCCAACACATCACAAAGGACCATGGGAATTATGATCAACCCAGGACTCAGACAGACTCAGAGCTTGTGTGTGTATTTGCAACCCAGATAGCTAGGAGCGATCGAAACCCCCGCTCGTTTGCATTCTAATGGCCCATTTCCCCAGAACAAAAGGACTGTACTCAGGAAACTGATACAGATGCAGGCTAACCGGCGCCACTCCCTTTGCTAAGAAAGCCCAAACAGCCAAGGTCAATGACTGCTCAGGACACGCCCAGCCATCAAGGCACCCGCCCCTTTATTGGCCAAAATCGAAGGCAGTGATCGAAGCCTGTCGAATTATTGGGTCAAAGTTAAGGACCGCCCCAAAGAGCGCAAAGTCCCAGAGGGATAAGAAGAGACACAGCCATGTGCTTGGTCTCTCTTGGATCCGGCCTATGCCAACCCAAATGCAGCATAACGACCAGACAGACAAGTTCAAGACCAGCGATCGCTACCAGACAGATGAGCCCAGCAGAAACAAAGCCACTTCTTCCAACCAGCCACGCAAGATCCGGGTAAGGCCTTGTCCATCTGCATAGAGCCGGTTGCCCTGAAGTTAAGTATAGGTTATTGTAGTTGTCAGGTGTAGTTTAACTTGTAGTGTTTTGTGTTGCATGTCAAAGTAATTGTGTGGAAATAAGCCATCTTTGAACTTGAACTGACTAACTGGTTGTGTGGTCCTTTGATCGATATCCGGCAAAGCCTTGTGGTGGTATCATTTGATACCTGGCGACTCGAAAGAGCATCATTATTAATTGGCAACATTACTCCGGTGCCGATTGGCAACATTATTGGTGACAATGGTGGGATAGTATTCCATTAAAATTGGCAACACACCCCACTGCAATCCAATTGCTGCCTTCATTTCTCCTCGTGTCTCCCCGGTTACATTTTGGGGATTGGGCAAGGTGGAGCATAGCGCTGGGCTCAAGCACATTAGTATGAGTTGGCCCTCCTCTCCATCATCTAACCTGTGCAAAACCCTCTGTTGGTTTGTGTTTTCAAGGAATGCATTTGGAGCCCCCTGTTGGTCACACACCACAATTGTCTTGACGATGTCGGTTAGTAGTGCTACGGTGTACGGAGTTACATACATGACATTGGCTTACGCGGGCTAGCGGTGAGCCGGTTCATAGGGGCTGGAGAATTTTCTGGGTGTCGTCGGTTCTGTTGTCTGAAACCGTGGCATGGGTCCCCGCCTATTATCAGAATCGGCGTATTTGCGGGCTTCCTCCTCTATCTCTTCCCACTCTGTCCCTGGTTTACTATCCCCTGATCCGTTGTAAAGGCACACATTGTCACCTTTTTTAATGGATAATTGCGATTTTAACTTCCCAGTCTCGCGCAGGCACTTTGAATGGCCTGCTGCACAGGCTGCATTCTCGTTCCCTGCTTGGTGCAGGACCTTTACTGCAGCCTATAGCTTGCTGAATTTCTGCTTTAATTCTTCTCCTACTTGTTACATTGCATCGCGATCCCGGATCGCGCGCTGTTCTTTCTGATAAGCCTTCTCACATCGAGCCCGAAACTGGCCCATATGCAGCAGGCTGGCTTGGTTTGGCTCCTCTGCTCTCATGCAGCTAACTCACCTTTCTGCTTATCAATCTGTTCGCCAGCATCACCTGAATCCTTTTTAAATTTCAAACTCTCTGCCTCTCTCCCGCAGAGATGCTCCAAACAACTAGTAATCGAAATTGCTTTACCCAACTTGGAAGCCCGCCCGCCCAATTCTTTATGGGCGTGGTCCCACAGATTTTCCCTTCGGATTCCAGATCCGATATTGGGATGCTACCTACTTCTACCCATTTGGGCCATTCCTTGTTCAGATATTTCCTAAAAGGTTCTTCCTTTTCAGCACGGCTTTCCATTTCTGATTTTCTCTCTCTTTCCCAAGGGTTCGTCACGGGTGTGTGGGAATTGACGAGCCAGGGTAGGGGTCCAGCTTTCATAAAATTCCCACCCACAGAGTTCACCCAACCTTGTTGACTCTCCCAGTTCTGACTACGTAGCTTGTTCACCTAGTGCTACAGATACCTGGTCTATGGCCCAAATCTACTGGTCGGATGCCTGTTCTCTCATCCACCCACTTAAATCCTGGCTCTCACATGGGACAACTGCCCTCTTAATTCAGGCTTAGGCTGAATTAAGGATGGTGGGATTGAATTCAGAGCAACTAGGTCACCTCATATCGAAGCCCACCCAGGGATGTGAAATGTTGTCTGTAAATTATTCGACACTTCGACCAGTTTATTAGTAAAATGTTTTACCGATGTGCCCTTATTTTCAAGATGAACAAAGGACAGACGCAGGTTCATAATTCAACCCAAGTCAATTTGCAAACACAATAAAACAGTTATACCCCTCGAAATTACCCCAACCATAATATGCCCAAGATTCTAATACTACCCATGCCGCTGAACTGGATCGAGCTGTGGGTCTAATTATCTGTGTCTCAGTCATCTCAGGGCTATCGTCTGTGACGGTGGGTCCCGCATGCTGCTTCCGTCCGTCCTCTGTTCTGTCATTGAGTCTTTTCCACTGCCTCCGCGTCGAGTCTTCATTGGTGAGGGTCTCTGGGTGTCCTGTTCTTATCCACCTCTTTACGCCCTTCCAGAAGTTTCTCTGACCCTCAGCCAATGAGGTCGTTGGCGGGGGTCGCAACACCTAATGGACTGCAACTCTGCAGGACACCAGGAACTCCTCCCAGAGGCCCATCCACGGGTGCATTGTCTGCATGTAACCTTATTCCATACAAGGTGATCCAGGTGCCAGAAAGTCTGGCTTCATCTGGGCAACCCACAGCAATTGATCCATTTGAATTGGGCCAATTATCTCCCGATGTAGCCCAGACTTGCCCCGGCTGTCTGTCTCTGTCCAGTGTATTCGAGTTCGGCTGTTTGACTTCCCATCAGGCCTGTCTGGTTCCGACGGTGGTTTTAACTTAAAGAGCACAGTTCTTAATTTACAGTGTCCAATTCTGTTACAGGCCTAGGATTCAGACCACTGGCCATTTTACCACAGCATTTTCTGTTTTTGTTACAGGTTCCAGCATCCGCAGCAATTCGCTTTTATCCCGGGGGTGGCACTCTGGGGACCCAGGTTCGAATCCCACCATGGCTGATGGTGAAATTTGAATTCAATAAAAATCTGGAATGAGAAGTCGAATGACGACCATGAAACCAGTGTCGATTGTGGTAAAAACCCATCTGGTTCACTAATGGCCTACATGTGACTCGAGAGCCACACCAATGTGGTTGACTCTTAAAAACGTCCCCTGAAATTGACTGGCAAGCCTGGGCAATTAGGCATGGGCAATAAATGGAGCCCCAGTCAGCGACGTCCACAACCCATAAATTCATTTTTAAAAGCAGGCTGATAATCTGATTGGGTGCATTCAACGGGAAGATCCCGTCCCAG
Organism: Scyliorhinus torazame; assembly: GCF_047496885.1. Lineage (NCBI taxonomy): Eukaryota > Metazoa > Chordata > Chondrichthyes > Carcharhiniformes > Scyliorhinidae > Scyliorhinus > Scyliorhinus torazame. The sequence goes on along the minus strand of NC_092714.1, from coordinate 254,112,075 downwards.
GCAATTGGGGGCCGCCTCCACCCAAATCGTCTATATGGAGGTACACTATTAAAAAAATGCCTCTATTTCCTTTTTACAGCATGAAGACCAGAGCAGGACACGTTACTCTAATTGTGATCAATTAATTGGGGTCTTTTTGTAGGGTGCAAGCCGATAGAAGGAGGAAGCTCGCCAAATGGCTCCTACTTACAAAGCCAACTGAAAAATCAACCTAACCCAATTTAGGTTCCATAGATTGCAGCCATTTTAAAATTAAAGCCAATGTCTTAATGCATTTTAAATAAACAAGGAATTTGCATTTATATAACACCGCTGAGATCCTGAGCATGCCTCAAATCACTTCGTAGCCAATGATTCACATTTGAAGTAGAATTGTTCTGAATTGCAGTCAGTTTCTGCACAGGAAGGTCCCTAAAAACAGCAGTGAGATAAATGATCAACTATTCTGCTTTGGTGGTGCTGTTAGCTAGACGTTTTGGTGATGTTTTTAGCGAGAACACCGTGAGCACCGACTGGTCTTTTCTTGAATAATGCCATGAGATCTTTGAATCATAAAATTCCCTACAGTGCTGAAGGAAGCCATTTGGCCCATCGAGTCTGCACCAACCCTCTGAAAAAGCACCCTACCTAGGCCCTGACCTCCCCTGATCTATCTTCGTTAGCCCCCCACCTAACCCGCACATCCCTGGACTCTAAGGGGCACTTTTTGTAGCATGGCCAATCCACCTAACCTGCATGTCTTTAGACTGTGGGAGGAAACCGGAGCACCCGGAGGAAACCGTCGCAGACACTGGGAGAGAGTGCAAACTCCACACAGAAAGTCACCCAAAGCCGGAATTGAACGCAGGCCCCTGACGCTGTGAGGCAGCAGTGCTAACCACTGTGCCGCAGTGCTGCCCAAGCTCCATGTCCAGCTGAACATGTGTAACATCCCATCTAAAAGACTACACCTGTAACAATGCAGTACTCCCTCAGTACTAACTTAAATTGACAGCCTGAATCTTATACCCAAATTCTGCAGTGATGCTTAAACTCTGGCTCAGAGATGAGTATGCTACCAACCAAGCCATCTGTGTTTCTTACGAGGAGACTGGAGAACACAGTCGACACATCAGCCACTTGAGGCATTGAGCGGGATTGTCCCAATGGGCGGCTAAGTGCCGACGCCGGAGTAAAAACAGGAGTGTTTTACTCCATGTCGGCGCCCGTTCCGGGACCCCATTCTGCGGCCCACATGGGGCTAGGAGGACGCTGGAGAGGCCTCCGCCGCCCCAGCTGCCGATCCCGGCCTGAACCCGGCGCCGTTGGGCCGGCGCCAACTAGCGCATGCGCAGTGGCCTTCTTCCCCGCGGCGGCCCCAACGCCAAATGGCACATGGCTACAGGAGCCAGCGCAGAAGAAAGGAGGCTGGGGGGCAGAGAGGCCGGCCCACCGATTGGTGGGCCCCGATCGCGGGCCGCGCCACTACGGAGGCCCCCCCCCCTGGGGTTGGGCCCCCCCCAACCCACGGGCCGCACCCGGTCCCTTCAACGCCGAGGTCCCGCCGGCTCAGAGGATGTTAGAATGGCGGCGGCGGGACTCATTTGTTTGTTGACAGCCGCTCGGGCCATCTGGCCCCGAGAATCGGCGCGCCGGCCCGGGCCGGAGAGTTGGTGCATACCCCGACCACGCCGGCGCCGATAGCGCCGATTCTCCGCATTTGCATCCCGCCGCCGGGGCAGCGTGGCGCGATTGGCACGGCACCGCGCCGATTCTCCTACACGGTGGAGGGTCGGAGAATTCCGCCCATTATTTCTGTTCACCGTGTAACAAATAATAATTTCGCTGATGACCTACATACTCTTTCACTACATACTGTATGGAGAGGAATCCTCCCTCTTGGAGTTTATTTGTAATGCATTCAAACTTTCCAGGAACAGGAGTCGCAAGTAAGGATTTCCCTCTAGGAATTCTTAAGCGCTCCCCAAACTCTCATAAACCCCCCCCAACGCACCTTCTGCCCCACAACCTCATACCTCCAAAATAATCTTTCAGGGCTCTACGCTATAGTTCAGTGTAGTTCGGAGACCAAGTCAGCACAGAGTGAACAAAGACGCAAGGTGCGATCGTCTGTGGCATAGGCGAGCAACAGACAGAATAAATTCACGATTGCATGCAATGACAGTGACATTATCTAATAACAAATCCCAAGAAGATTTATTGTGGCAACCAGAGCCAGCGAATATATATGTGTAAGTTTGTTCAATACTTATAATCACAGGGAGCTGAAGCCTGGTCACAGTGATGCATTGTTTGACCATGAGAACTTCAGTGATGGGTTAGAAAGATAAGGCACTTGAGTCTGGGATTACGACACTTTATACTCCCATATTTGATAATCTTCCCTCTCCATCCATTTTCTTTGTAACTGTAACCTTTGATTTGATCCACTCTATATTGACTCAGAGTAATATACTCACTTCACAATATCAGGGCTCAGAATAAATGGCATCCCATTTAATATCCTTTCAGGACTTTATTGTGAGTCAATAAATCTAATTACTTTGTAAAAGTCATGAATTTACCTGCATCCCAGGCAGCTTACACACTAACCTGAAAGTATCAATTTATTCTCTGAAGTCTCAAGTATAATTTTTTGCACTGCAGCCAAAATGTAATAAGCTTTCATTTTTCTTTTTGATTGTTTGGAGCGTGCGAGACTGGCACCTCATTATCGTGTACACCATGTATGGTGCTAAAACGGCAGAAGGAGCAGCTGAAAGAGATCCAGATACTTAAGGCTCGACAAGTACAATCACCACAAAGCATCAATCAACAAAGCAAACAGAAAGTTAAACAAAATGATCAAAACAGTGGAGTAAAAGTCAGTGGAAGTCGTGCTCAAACTAGTGTTCTGGCCACACTATACGTTTGGGACGATGTGCAATTCGGGTTTTTGTGGTACTGGGAAGTGGTTCAAGGAAGAGCTATTTGACTGTGTCAACTAAGCCAACTCTTAGTTAGCAATAGATCAGAACATACATAGAAAAATGGATCTTCAATGTTACGTTCGTGTACTATGATAATAAATGAATCAGTGTATGATGGAACATCTAGTTCAAGACTAGTTATTTAATGTTGAATAAATTGTGAGTAAACTAGACTATCGCTGACCAAACTGTAGATCTTTTAACCTTGCTACGAACAGTTTCTGTAACTCTGACCAAGACTGGCTCTGTCTGGTTCCAGTGTCCTGTTCCTCTTGCATGGCACCTAGAGGTTGGAGGTCATATACACTTGTTATATACACTGTAATATATACTGTTACTGCATATTATTACATCCACTGCCACTGATCATGTGAAAATAAGTAAGCAAATGTGATTGCCTGCAAAACATTTGTCCATCAATTAAGTGGAATAACATAAAAAGTTTTTATTTACTGGCCTACTCCCAAGTTCCGAGACACTTTTATATTCCGTTAAGATGCTTGAATAAAGATACCTTCATATTGTATCATAACCTCCAGGACATTTGCCACGTAGAATTACACAGAGGAGTGAATTTTACTTGCCTACCACCGCCCCCCCCCCCCCAATCCCACCCAGCCCCCCCCCGCCCCCCCCCCCCCCATGCCTCTTCTCATAGAAAATAGGCTATCCCGCAGCAAGAATCCGCTTGACGTACCCTTAACTAGGTAAGAATGAAATATCCATCCCTCAGGGGGAGAAAGTCCTGCCCTCGAGAGCTGCCGGCCAGTTTAGGCCACAACTCGAACTACAAGGGAAGCCTGAGAAGATCATGCATACCAGACTTCAAGGTAAGTCCCGAGTGGAATCAGGCTCCATAGCAATGGGAGTGGGGATTGGGTTCGGGTCAGGATCGAGTTGCTGGAAAGGAGACACAAAGGGAAAGGTTCCATCGTAGGGACGCAGTGCGTCCTGATGGCTGCAGGAAACCCCCAAAAGGGGGTCTTTCCCACCTTTTACCCAAGTTGGGGAAGTTGCAGGCTGACCACTTTCCTTCTGCCTACCCACAGTATTATGGCAACAGAGGCAGAAAGAGGCCTTTAATTAGCAACTGAAGACTCAATAGGCCTAAGGGTGGGTGGTCTGCTTAGCGCCGCAGCCCCCCACCATATTTTAGGGGACAGCCCGGGAGTGGGCAGGCAGGTGTTTACCAGCCACACCTCTGCGTTCATATACACCAGTGTGTGTGGGGGGGGGGGGGGGGGGCGCAGTAAAATTTACCTCAGATTCTTCAGCACAGAAGCAGGCCATTCAGCCCAACTATGATGGTATTTATGCTGTTCACAAGCTTCCTGCCACTTTATGTCACCTAACCCCATCACCATCTATTCCTTTCTCCCTCCCGATTTTATTTAGTTTTTCTTAAAAACATCTATTCCTTGTGGCAGTGAATTCCAATTATTAGCCATTCTCTGGGTAAAGAAGTTCATCAAACGAACATAACTAACAGCAAAACATGCAGAGGAAAGTGATAATTTTTATATTAATTCCAGACAACTTTATATAAGAATGCGATGTGGTGGCACAGTGGCACATTGGTTAGCACTGCTGCCTCACGCCGGCGAGGACCCAGGTTTGATCCTGGCCCCGGGTCACTGCCATGTGGAGTTTGCACATTCTCCCCGTGTCTGCGTGGGTCTCACCCCACAACCCTAAGATGTGTAGGATAGGTGGATTGGCCACACTAAATTGCCCCTTAATTGGAATTATTTTTGAAAAATATAGGAATATGATGGTAAGATTACTACTTACTCTCGCCCAGCAAATATGTTAACTAATTTCACCCTGATTTAGAGTACATTCACAAGATAACTGGTGTGGGTTTGCACCAATGTAACGTAGAGTAACTGAGGTTTAAATCTAGAGTTTCTGATCTGACAATTTACTGAGCTGCAGGGCAACGTCATGGAGGAGGGAATGGGTTCAGGAAGTATCAAGCTCCCTTGACAGTTTGATAGTTCCAATTGGCTTGACAGTTCCAATAAGTTCATCCATTTTTTACGCACATTCATGTCTCCTTTTAAAAATCCCAAAGGGCACTTGATCCCTTCCACAGGGCAACTTACTTCTCCAAAATGGCACTTGACATATCTAGACCTATCTGAAAGGGTACCCAACTTCTCCAAAGAACAGCATTAACTAGACTTTCTCCTGATAGGTCCAAAGTACACAAGTCATGCTTTGGCCATCCCACTGATTTGCATTTTGGATTTTTGTTTATAGTCACGGGGGGGAGGTACAGTGAGAAGTATTTTTCTGCCAGCAGATCAACAGATGATTAAGTACATGAAAAGAAAAGAAAAGAAAATACATAATAGGACAACACAAGGTACACAATCTAACCACATAAACACCGGCATCAGGTGAAGCATACAGGGGTGTAGTGTTAATGAGGTCAGTGCATAAGAGGGTCTTTAAGGAGTCTGGTAACAGTGGGGAAGAAGCTGATTTTGAGTCTGTTAGTGCGTGTTCTCAGATTTTTGTATCTCCTGCCCGATGGAAGAGGTTGGAAGAGGGAGTAAGCCGGGTGGGAGGGTCTTTGACTGTGCTGCCGCTTTCCCCAGGCAGCAGGAGGTGCAGATGGAGTCAATGGATGGGAGGCAGGTTGGTGTGATGGACTGGGCTGTGTTCACGACTCTCTGAAGTTTCTTGCGGTCTTGGGCCGAGCAATTGCCATACTAGGCTGTGATGCAGCCAGATAGGATGCTTTCTATGGTGCACCTGTAAAAGTTGGTAAGAGTCAGTGTAGAAATGCTGAATTTCCTTAGTTTCCTGAGGAAGTATAGGCGTTGTTGTGCTTTCTTGGTGGTAGCGCGACGTGGGTGGACCAGGACAGATTTTTGGAGATGTGGACCACTAGGAATTTGAAACTGCTAACCATCTCCACCTCGGCCTGATGATGCTGGCAGGGATGTGTACAGTACTTTGCTTCCTGAAGTCAATGACCAGCTCTTTAGTTTTGCTGGCATTGAGGGAGAGATTGTTGTCGCTGCACCACTCCACTAGGTTTTCAATCTCCCTCCTGTATTCTGACTCTTCATCATTCGAGATCCGTCCCACTATGGTGAAAATTGGATCCGATTCAAGGAGGTAACCAGTTACCTCCATAAATCATGGATGTGCAAAGTACAACCTGCCTCCTTGCCAACTCACATCCCCCAGTGAAAATGATTGGTGCCGAATTTGGATTCGGGCCTTCCGGAATAGAGCCTCCAGTGCTATTTTGGGTAAGCCGAAGACCCTCTCTGTCATTGCAAAAATCCATGCTTAAGACTGTGCCTGCTGTCAGGTAGATGTAAAATATTCCATGGCACTAGTTTGAAGAAAAGTAAGGGAGCTGTCCCTGCGACCCTGTTTTATATATATCCTTCAAGCAACATCACTAAATCCTTAAACTAAAAGTAAAATGTTGTGGATGCTGGAAATCTGAAATAAAAACAGAAACTGCTGGAAAAACTCAGCAGGACTGGAAGCATCCGTGGAGAGTGAAGACAGAGTTAACGTTTTGAATCTGTAAGAGTGGCATGGACTCAAAGCGTTAACTCTGTTTCTCTCTCCAGACTTACCGAGATTTTCCAACATCTTCTGTTTTAATATCACTGAAGCATTGTTGTAATAAACTGACTATACTTCGAACATTTCAACATTGAATATAGTTTGAACTTTGGAATTCCCATCCTAAGCCTCTCTGAATCTCTATCCCACTCTCCTTCTTTATTATGCTCCTTAAAACCGACCACTTAGATTAAGCTTTTGATCATCTCTCCCAATTTATGCGACCTGGTGTCAGATTTTGCGTAATAATCGTTCTTGTCAATCATGTATAGAAATTTAAGTTGTTGTTATTGAGGGACATCCTGAAGTGATGGAATGAGACAAAGATAGGTAGGAATGGAAGCTGTGAAGAGAACTGTTGCCAAATTAACTAGATATGACAGTTATTAATGATAATATTGCTTTTCAGAGTCGCCAGGTATCAAATGATACCACCACAAGGCTGTACCAGATATCGATCAAAGACCAAGCAACCAGTTAGTCAGTTCAAGTTCAAAGATAGTTTATTTACACACAAGGATTACTTCGACATGCAACATAAAACACTACAAGTTAAACTACACCTCACAACTACAATAACCTATACTTAATTTCAGGGCAACCAGCTGTTTGCAGATGAACAAGGCCTTTGTTCGGATCTTGCGTGGCTGGGTGGAAGAAGTGGCTTCGTTTCTGCTGGGTTCATCCGTCTGGTAGCGATCGCTGGTCTTGAACTTGTCTTCTGGTCGTAATGCTACGTAATGGTTTTAGGCGTAGGCCGGGGCCAAGAGAGACCGAACACATGGCTGTATCTCTTTTTATCCCTCTGGGATTTCGCGCTCTTTGGGGCGGTCCTTAGATTTGGACGCCATAATTCGACAGGCTTCGATCACTGCCTTCGATTTTGTCCAATAAAGTGGCGGCTGCCTTGATGGCTGGGCGTGTCCTGAGCGATCATTGACCTTGGCTGTTTGGGCTTTCTTAGCAAAGGGAGTGGCACCAGTTAGTCTGCATCTGTATCGGTTACCTGAGTACGGTCCTTTTGTTCTGGGGAAATGGGCCATTCGAATGCAAACGAGCGGGGATTTCGATCGCGTCTCGCTATCTGGGTTGCAAATACGCACACAAGCTCTGAGTGTGTCTGACTCCTGGGTTGGCCATAAATCCTAAGGTCCTTTGCAGATGGCCATCTGAGATGGCTACAGAACATAGGGAGGCTACACATGGATATCGTTAAGTTAAGTAGTGGGCAAAGATCTGGCAAATGGAGTATACTGTGGGAAAATATGAAATTGTCCATTTTGGCAGGAAGGAGAAAAAAACAGCTTATTATCTAAATGGTGAGAGCTTGCAGAGTCCTCAGATGCAGAGGGATCTGGGTGTGTTAGTCTATAAATAGCAAAAGGTCAGTATGCAGGTACAGCAAGTAACTGGGAAAGGTAATGGGAGTGATTCTCCCATCCACCAGCCGCGTTTTCATGCGCAGCATTCCCCCGCCGGTAGAGGAATTCTCCGTCCCCGCATCTGGCCAATGGGGTTTCCCATTGTGGCCACTCCACGCCGTAGGGAAACTCGCGGGTGTGGGTATGCTGCCGGTGGATCTGAGAATTCCACAGAATATTTTTTATTGTAAGGGGAATTGAATACAAAAGGTCATGCTTCAATTATAGAGAGCAGTGGTGAGAGCACATCTGGAATACTGTATTAACCAAGATGGTCTTCACAAAGTACCGAAGAAGATGTTGTTTCTAGGATTATTGAACTGCCATGGAAAATTCGCATCACACTTAGCATCAAGGCTAAAGACATTTACATTTGTTTCTTTGTAACAAGCAAGCTTGGCTCCGGACAAAAGACTGTGAGGATGCTGACCAGATGTTAAACAGATTTTGCAAGCAGTGGAGTTATTGGTCCATTACAACCCAAAACTAAAGCTGCAGCTTGTTTGCAATGCATCACTCTATTGGGTTGGAGTAGTTGTCTTGCATTTCATGCCTTCAGGTGAAGAGTGACCAATAGTATTTGCTTCCAGGATGTTGACTAGCGCTGAGTCCAACTATGCTCAACTTGAGAAGGAAACTGTCAAGATTATTTTTGGTATTTGAGGATTACGCTGTTATTTACTTGGCTGTTAATGTAGTCTATTGGCCGACCATTGTCCTTTAACTACAATTTTTGGGCTGCTAGTCGATTACAACATTGGGCATTAATCTTGTTGGTACACGATTATATCATAGATCTGATCAGCACACAAACATGGACGCTTTGTCTCGACTGCTCCTGCAAGGTCAACAAGACCAGAAAGATAAGCACCAATCTGATGGACACTTCAACGACATATTCTATCTGTCTCGTGTGAAAAATGTTCCGGTAATGTCTTCTCAGGTGTGGAAATTTTCCCGAACAGATCCGGTGACAGGGAAGATGTTGGACTTGATTCAAAAAGGGCACTCTAGCACAAGAGCACAGAAAAGAATCCAGATCTTAAACCCTATCTCACCAGGCATCTTGAGATGACAGTACAAAATGGAGTATTGTTGTGGCGATTTAGAGTAATCATTCTGCCGTGTCGACGAAGTAGAATCGTGAAACAGCTGCATGAGGGCCATCCTCGTGTGGTTAGAATGAAGGAGTTGGCGAGAAGCTACTTTTGGGTTAGATGCCCAGATAGAGGAAAATGTGAGGTTATGCCAATCCTGCGCTGCGTTGAGAACTATACCTCCATTACAATCTTTGCATCGATGGGAATCACCTACCAGGCCAGGGCAAAGAATCCATGTCGATTATGCAGGACCAGTCGAAGGACACATGTTGTTCGTCATGGTTGATGCTCATTCGAAGTTGCGAGAGGTTGCCATCATGAAATCGACAACTACAGAGCAGACCATAGAAAGGCTTGACGAGGTACTTGCAGGATTCGGGTGACCTGAACAACTCGTAAGCAGTAACGGTGCTCAGTTCACATAGAACATACAGTGCAGAAGGAGGCGATTTGGCCCATCAAGTCTGCACCGATCCACTTAAGCCCTCACTTCCACCCTATCCTCGTAACCCAATAACCCCTCCTGACCTGTTTGGTCACTAAGGGCAATTTATCATGGCCAATCCACCTAACCTGCACGTCTTTGGACTGTGGGAGCAAACCGGAGCACTCGGAGGAAACCCACGCAGACACGGGGAGAACGTGCAGACTCCGCACAGACAGTGACCCAGCGGGGAATCGAACCTGGGACCCTGGCGCTGTGAAACCACAATGCTATCCACTTGTGCTACCGTGCTGGATTTGGTACTGGGTAATGAACCAGGACAGGTGTTAGATTTGGAGGTAGGTGAGCACTTTGGTGATAGTGACCACAATTCGATTATGTTTACTTTAGTGGTGGAAAGGGATAGGTATATACTGCAGGGCAAGAGTTATATCTGGGGGAAAGGCAATTATGATGCGATGAAGCAAGACTTAGGATGCATGGGATGGAGAGGAAAACTGCAGGGGATGGGCACAATGGAAATGTGCAGCTTGTTCAAGGAACAGCTACTGCGTGTCCTTGATAAGTATGTACCTGTCAGGCAGGGAGGAAGTGGTCGAGCAAGGGAACCATGGTTTACTAAAGCAGTCGAAACACTTGTCAAGAGGAAGAAGGAGGCTTATGTAAAGGTGAGACATGAAGGTTCAGTTAGGGCGCTCAAGAGTTACAAGTTAGCTAGGAAGGACCTAAAGGGAGAGATAAGACGAGCCAGGAGGGGACATGAGAAGTCTTTGGCAGGTCAGATCAAGGATAACCCTAAATATTTCTATAGATATGTCAGGAAGAAAAGAATGACTAGGGTAAGAGTAGGGCCAGTCAAGGACAGTCGCGGGAAGTTGTGCGTGGAGTCCGAGGAGATAGGAGAGGTGCTAAATGAATATTTTTCATCAGTATTCACACAGGAAAAATGTCGAGGAGAATACTGAGATTCAGGCTACTAGACTAGAAGGACTTGAGGTTCATAAGGAGGAGGTGTTAGCAATTCTGGAAAGTGTGAAAATAGATAAGTCCCCTGGGCCGGATGGGATTTATCCTAGGATTCTCTGGGAAGCTAGGGAGGAGATTGCTGAGCCTTTGGCTTTGATCTTTAAGTCATCTTTGTCTACAGGAATAGTGCCAGAAGACTGGAGGATAGCAAATGTTGTCCCCTTGTTCACGAAGGGGAGTAGAGACAACCCCGGTAACTATAGACCAGTGAGCCTTACTTCTGTTGTGGGCAAAATCTTGGAAAGGTTTACAAGAGATAGGATGTATAATCATCTGGAAAGGAATAATTTGATTAGAGATAGTCAACACGGTTTTGTGAAGGGTAGGTCGTGCCTCACAAACCTTATTGAGTTCTTTGAAAAGGTGACCAAACAGGTGGATGAGGGTAAAGCAGTTGATGTGGTGTATATGGATTTCAGTAAAGCGTTTGATAAGGTTCCCCACGGTGGACTACTGCAGAAAATACGGAGGCATGGATTCAGGGTGATTTAGCAGTTTGGATCAGAAATTGGCTAGCTGGAAGAAGACAAAGGGTGATGGTTGATGGGAAATGTTCAGACTGGAGTCCAGTTACTAGTGCTGTACCACAAGGATCTGTTTTGGGGCCACTGCTGTTTGTCATTTTTATAAATGACCTGGAGGAGGGCGTAGAAGGATGGGTGAGTAAATTTGCAGATGACACTAAAGTCGGTGGAGTTGTGGACAGTGCGGAAGGATGTTCCAAGTTACAGAGGGACATAGATAAGCTGCAGCGCTGGGCTGAGAGGTGGCAAATGGAGTTTAATGCAGAAAAGTGTGAGGTGATTCATTTTGGAAGGAATAACAGGAATACAGAGTACTGGGCTAATGGTAAGATTCTTGGCAGTGTGGATAAGCAGAGAGATCTCGGTGTCCATGTACATAGATCCCTGAAATTTGCCACCCAGATTGAGAGGGTTGTTCAGAAGGCGTATGGTGTGTTAGCTTTTATTGGTAGAGGGATTGAGTTTTGGAGCCATGAGGTCATGTTGCAGCTGTACAAAACTCTGGTGCGGCCGCATTTGGAGTATTGCGTGCAATTCTGGTCGCCGCATGATAGGAAGGATTTGGATGCATTGGAAAAGGTGCAGAAGAGATTTACCAGAATGTTGCCTGGTATGGACGGAAGATCTTATGAGGAAAGGCTGAGGAACTTGAGGCTGTTTTCGTTAGAAAGAAGAAGGTTAAGAGGTGACTTAATTGAGGCATACAAGATGATCAGAGGATTGGATAGGGTGGACAGTGAGAGCCTTTTTCCTCAGATGGTGATGTCTCGCACGGGGGACATAGCTTTAAATTGAGGGGAGATAGATATGGGACAGATGTCAGAGGTCGGTTCTTTACTCAGAGAGTAGTTAGTGCGTGGAATGCCCTGCCTGCAACAGTAGTGGACTCACCAACACTAAGGGCATTCAAATGGTCATTGGATAGACATATGGATGATGAGGGAATAGTGTAAATGGGCTTTCGAGTGGTTTCACAGGTCGGCGCAACATCGAGGACCGAAGGGCCTGTACTCCGCTGTAATGTTCTATTCACATTTGAAGACAACCTGAACGGGCATCCGCCCCCTCTCATCCAGCTACCGATGGCTTAGCTAAATGTTTTGTTCAATCACTCAAGCATGCAGTGAATTTTTCGAGGGATAACGGCTCTCTCGCTAAATGTGTCAATAGCTTTTTAATGACATGAAGAATTGCGTTTCTAATTGCAGTCAACAACACAAAGCTCACTAGCTATATGGATGTTATAAAAGGAAACTACACACACAGTTCGACATTTGATTCCTCCTTTAACTTTAGAGATGGTCAGGCAGCAACATCAGATGCGAGTGGCGAGAAGGAAACACCATTCCAAAAGCAGAGTCTTTGACCGTGGGGAACATGTCCTTGTGCGAAATTGCATCTCCGGCGTAAAATGGACTCCAGCAATTGAATTAGCCAAAACGGATCCGTTTTCATCTACTGTACAATCTGGCAACGAATGAATTTGGCATCAACACGCTGACCAATTATTGTCTGCATGTTGTGAGAGTACAGAATCTGTCCCAGATGTTTTTACCACAGAGAATATGCCAGACATGAGGACTACAACTGCCGAAATTACGGAATCTGCTACGACAGAATCATCCACATAATCAGACACAGTTCCTGTGTTGGTTTCGCCAGATGTAACCCTGACCAGTGTCCAGAAAGACACTCCTGGTACCCCAAAAAGCCAAGTTCCTGAGCATTGTGTTCTGCCAAATTGAGACAGACGTACACCCAAGAGACTGTCTTACTAATATCCATATGTATCCGTAACACAACAATGTTAGTTATGGCACAACGTGTTGCATCTGCGTTAAAGTGTTTTGACTAAGTAAAAATGCTGGGGGCACTAATGGAGGAAAGAGGGAGGGGTATTCTGCATCAGAGTAACACCATTGGCTGATGTAATGTCACGTGTTTCGCAATTACATCATCGGAACTATTCGCGGGTTTTCGTGGAGTTCACCATTGTATCCTGTTTGAGAAGCATCTAATAAATAAACCCCTCGCACAATGTTCATAGATCATAGAATTTACAGTGCAGAAGGAGCCATTCGGCACATCAGGTCTGCACCGGCCCTTAGCAAGATCATCTTACTTAAGCCCACACTTCCACCCTATCCCCGTAACGCCACTAACCTTTTTGGACACTAAGGGCAATTTACCTAACCTGCACATCTTTGGACTGTGGGAGGAAACCGGAGCACCCGGACGAAACCCAGGCAGACACGGGAAGAACATGCAAACTCCGCACAGGCAGTAACCCAAGGCCGGGAATCAAACCTGGGACCCTGGAGCTGTGAAGCAACTGTGCTAACCACTGTGACACCGTACCGCCCCTATGTTATATGAACTCGACATGTGCCACCTCTGATTCTTTCTCTTTGTTCCTACAAAGAAGATCATAACAAAGGCCATATCCATTGATCGAAGATTATTAAAAACATTGGAGTTTAACATAGTTTTTAATTTAAGGAGATACTTGCCACTTTTCAATCAAATAACTCTGGCTGGAGAGGCACTATAGGCAGGTTTACAAAAGACAATATAAACAGTTTTCTTTGTTCATATTCAAGTTCTGGTGCAAGATCTCACCCAAAATGTCTTTCTATGCCAGATAATAACTGACCCACTGTGACTTTCCAGCACTCATTGATTTAATTTGAGATTCCCATCATTCAGTTTCATTTTTTATCTCAATACTTTAACAAATTGTGCCAGATTGACTTTCTATAAAAAAATCCATGTCTTATTCACAATAGCCGCAAATGTAACAAAAGAACAATAAACAGGAACTTGTTACCCAGCTCCACTTGACTTTCCCAAACCAAAAAATGTTTGCCACCGGAAATCCCTGTCTGAAGCTACTTGTCACGCAGGGTTACCTGACACCAGAAAGCTCTCTCCTTAGCGTGAGAATAAAATTAGTCAAAACAAATCTAATCAGATTGAAAATTAGAGGCTCTACTGTATAAACCACTCCGAGGAACATGGAAATAGGAGAAGGCTATTTGGAGCCCGAACCTGTTCTGTCAATGGACAGAATCTTCCTGGTCCCATAGGGCAGGCATGAAGGCAGGACCAGGAGCAACGATTGGCTCTGGGTCAGTGGGTCAATGCGTTGCTGCCTCCGGGTGACCTTTCCAGGGACGGTTCATCACCAGAGAGGCTCCTCGCCCAGCAACCACAGGTAGTCAATCCGCCTAATCAAGTGGAATGATGTGAGGAACAGCTAGTAACTTGCTGGCATCAGATGGGTCACCGCCACTGAGAGGTGAGCCTGGCAAATGCCTGGAGACGGCTTGCCAGTGGCCAACCTAGGGGGCTTGTGAGGGCTTTTATAAACATGCTTCCCTTCCCACTTCCGGCATCAGAGTCACCATGGTTGATGGGTCACCATCAACATCCCGGAAATTACCAGCAACCTGAAACTTAACCGGACCAACCATCCAAATATATTAGCACCTGTCCTTCTCAGGAAACAATGGACTGCACCCAGGGTGTAGGTCACTTCTTGCTGAACATCATCTAATGTGGTTGTAGAGGCTGATCCCTGAGTGGCAGTCCCTTCTGCAGCTGGTATAAATGGATCCGAGCTCGACTGATATTCTTTCCTTCTGGTAGCCTCTCATTTCAGCGATCTGGTTGTTCCTTTAATTTCTGCCTTTTCCACGCCCTTCTTGACTTCTTGTCTCCAGGCATTCCTGTTGACAGCAAGGTCTTCCCATGCATTGGCTACAATCCTGGTCAACTTGCGGTCTCTCTTGCAGACAGCCTTGTATCGCAATTACCAGCAACCTGTTCCTTGAAGTTGAAATCAGCACCAAGATTGCCACGGTCGCAGGTGTTATAGCAAAGTTGAGGAGTCGAGTGTGGACCAACAGCAAGTGGAGATACGAAGCTCGGTGTGTCACAGGCCTGTGTTCTCAGCACCCTACGTTACAGTGACAAGACAAGGATAACTTAAGCAAATCATATAAATGCTTTGGCAACAAGAGCATGTCAGAGGCTGGGAATTCTGTGATGAGTATCTCATTTCCTGACTCTCCAAAGCCACCATCTACAAGACTCAAATCAGGAGTGTGACAGAATACCAGGGCGGCAAAGTAACACAGTGGTTAGTATTGTTGCTTCACAGCAGCAGGGTCCCAGGTTCGATTTCCGGCTTTGGTCACTAGCTGTGCGGAATCTGCACGTTCGCCCCGTGTCTGCGTGGGTTTCCTCCGGGTGCTCCGGTTTCCTCCCACAGTCCCGAAAGATGTGCTTGTTGGGTGAATTGGATATTCTGAATTCTCCCCCTGTGTACCCAAACAGGCGTCGGAATGTGGCGACTAGGGGCTTTTCACAGTAACTTCATTGCAGTGTTAATATAAGCCTACTTGTGACACTAATATAGATTATTATATGAGTGCTGTTTCAACAACATTCAAGAAGCTTGACACCACCCAGGACAAAACGGCCGTCTTGCTCAACACCCCATTCACCACCTTAAACATTCATTCCACTTGCACTGACGCACAGAGGCAACAGTGTTCACAATCTACAAGATGCACTGGAGTAACTTATCAAGCCTCCTTTCAAGGCACCTTCAAAACCTGTGAACTCTGCACCGAGAAGGACGGGGGGAGCTGACACATGAGAACATCACCACCTGTCAGTTCCCCTCCCAAGCCACTCTCCATCCCGACTTGGAACTATATCGTCATTCTCTCACTGTTGTTGGGTCAAAATGCTGGAACTCCCTGCCTAACGACAGTGTGAGTGTACATACACCAATGCGTTGTCCAGAAAGTGGCTCACACCTTCTCAAGGGCATCTGGGGATGGGACACAAATGCTGGCATATCCAACGATGCTGACGTCCCACGAACAAATAAAAATGAACGTTTTGGTGATCTCACCTGCCATTTTTAAGTGGTTCAGTGTCATATCTTGTGTTGTAATGCTCTGAAGCACCTTGGTACATTTTACTATGTTAAAGGTGCTATAAAAATATAACTTGTCCTTATTTTTGTTCGCGCAAAGGCATGCTCACCTTGTAGCATTTATATTTCTGTTCTGTTGTGCCGAGTACGAATGTTCCCCTGACAGAGCAGATTATATTGAGACCTTGAATTTAATTATCTGCTAGTCAATTCTTTACTTTCCCAAGTGATGCAAACAAATAATAACCAAAGGAAATAGCTGTTTGAAAACTAAATCTCCTTTTACCATGGGTACTTCAAATGCTTTTGGATCAGGACTGTGATGTTGCATCTAACCAGAGTTCATTGGGAAGGGAACCCCTTTAATCAAGATCTATAGGCTTTCACACCTACTTTGCCTTGATCCTATTGACAGGCTGCATATAGATTTAAATATCAAACACTGGATCACATTCTCTGCTGCTCAGCAGAGAAGCTCTGATATAGATTTTAGGAGCTGACAAAAAGTCCCAGAGTCACCACTCTTGGCAAGGTCTTTGCATTGATGAGCATGCTCAGGGCAATCACAACCACTTAGCTGCCCCCAGGATTCACTGGGGGAGGCGTGGAGGGGGGGTGGAGGGTGGCAGGGAAAAATGCTTCCCACTTCATGCTTTTGTCAGGTAAAGGCTACCAATCATAATTGAACTATTAGAACATATCTGACCTGTTGTCCATTCATATTGAGGAACATCATGTGCCTCAATCTCCTCCTCGGCTCACTGTACTGAAATCTGAACCTACACCTTCAAGGCTTGTCTTCTCTATATTCTATTGCTGCTCTCCACATACCCAGAAAGTCTAGTAGATTTAGCCATCCCCGTTTTATTCCTTCTCCCATGCAAGTTTCCGTAATCCGTTTCTCTCTGTTCCTCTCGTTGTCCCAACATCCTGGGGGCTACCATTGATCAGAAACTGAACTGGACTAGCCATATTAATACTGTGGCTACCAGGGCAGGTCAAAGGCTAGGAATCCTACGGTGAGTAACGTACCTCCTGACACCCCTGAAGCCTGTCCACCATCTACAAGGCACAAGTCAGGAGTGCAATGGAATACTCCCCAATTGCCTGGCTGAATGCAACTCCAACAAGTCTCAAGAAACTCGACACCATCCAGGACAACGCAGCCCACTTGTTTGCTTCCCCTTCCACAAAATTCAAACCCTCCACCACCGACGAACTGTGGCAGCCGTATGTACCATCTACAAGATGCACAGTAGGAACTCACCAAGGTTCCTGAGGTAGCACCTTCCAAACCCACGACCGCTACGAAGGGCAAGAACAGCAGATACCTGGGAACCCCACCACCTGGAGGTTTCTCTCCAAGTCACTCACCACCCTGACTTGAAATTATATTGCCGTTCCTTCACTGTCTCTGGGGCAACATCCTGGAACTCCATGCCGAAGAGCATAGTGGGTATACCTTCACATCAAGGACTGCAGCAGTTCAAAAAGGCAACTCACCACCACCTTCTGAAGGGCAACTAGGGATGGGCAATAAATGCTGGGTCTAACCAGCGAAGCCCGCATATCGGGCTGAATAAAAAAATTGTAGTGCACTGATTTTAAGATACTCCTGTTCATCTTCAAATCTGACTTTGGCCCTTCACCACCCAATCCAAAGAATATACCAGCCACACATCTGCACTGTGCCTCCAACACTGAATTCCTGCGTGTTTCATGTTTCCCTCCGCTCCACAATTAACAGTTTTTTCCTCAACTCTGGTGGCCCCAGGTTCTGAAATTCCTGTACAAAATCTCTCTATGTCCTCTCTTCCCTCCCTTTCTTTCAAACTTTCCTCATACAAATCAAGATTGTTCTATTGCTAAATTCGTTCTGAATTATTCCATTGCTTCAAAACACATTGGCCTCGTGTAGCCAGCAGCAACACCACTGGGTAAGTGTTGTACCCTCAATAACGACGCTTCGAGAGTAAAACCGTAAACAAAGGCTTTAATAAGCTAAGAACTAGCCTGGTGCCGAGACGGGTGCTAACTGGGTGCCGCCCATAAGGTGGCCCCTTATACACGGCTCCCAGGTGGGCGGAGCCATAAGCAGAGCCCCCCGAGGTTTCAAGCCCGGTCTTAAAGGGGACATCACCTTACATGATGATACGGGTACAGTAATACACTAACCGTTCAGCACATACACCCCCTGTTTTAAAAAAAAGTCTGGCGGGGTGAAGTGCCACCATAAGTCCATTCGTCTCGGTGGCCGGATCGTCCTTATCGACCTCCTCAGCTCGGGCGGTGGTGTGGCGGACACGGATGTCTTAGTTGAGGGTACGTTCGGGAGCACGGTGGTCGGAGCCTTGGTCCGGGTCAGAGTAGGGGATCGCGGGGCAGGGGGAATAGGTGGGGCCGGGGATAACGGTGCCAGCGCCGGCAGGGTGTGTAGAGGGGGGGGCGCTAGGGGGCGCTAGGGGGCGCGCGCGGTAGGTGCCCACCAACAGGGAGTGGGGCCGGAGGGGGGGTGTTGTAGTGGGTGCCGGGTCCTGCAGGGGAGCTGCGAGGGAAGGGGCGTCTGTAGTGGGGAGACCAGCGGGTGCCAGATCCCGGAGGGAAACCGTATCTTGCCTGCCGTCGGGGTTCTCGACGTAGGCGTAACTGGGGTTTGCGTGTAGTAATCGGACCTTCTCGACCAGGAGGTCCATTTTATGGCTCCTCGTGTGCCTCCGGAGAAGAACAGGTCCCAGAGCCATAAGTCAAGGTGGAAGCGAGACCCCGGAGGTAGACTTCCGTTTCTGGATGAATAAAGCTCTCTGTGCTCCCAGAGTCGAAGAGGCATGAAGTGTCGTGCCCGTTGACTTGGACCTTCATCATCGAGTTCTGGAGATGTTTTGGCCGAGTTTGGTCAAGGGTGATCGCTCCCACTCGCGGGTAGTCCGAGTCCTCAGCCGAGTCGGACTCGTAAAATGGCCGCCGCCGTCGGTCGTACGTGTCGGGTCAAGAAGATGGCCACCGGCAAGATGGCCGCACCCATGATTCGCACGAGGCGGATGATGCGTCAGAAGGGGGCATGTCGGGTCGGTACGCAGCTGCATTGCGAGGCCTGCGGGCCTGAGAGCCTGATTTTCGGGCCGGCTGTTCTTTGTTTTTCTGGCCCCTGGTCCTGGCCTGGCAGACCCTCGCAAAATGCCTCTTCTTCCCGCAGTCGCTGCAGATCGCGGAGTGGGCTGGGCAGCGTTGGTGTGGATGCTAGCCCTGCCCGCAGAAGTAACACAGTGTGCCCCCAGGATGAGCGGGTCGCCGCGCGGCGTAGGCCCGTAGCGTGGCTGAGTCTGAAGAAGTCCGAGGGGGGCTCGCAGAGTCTGCGGGGTACGTACCCAAATTATGTCGGGCCACTTCCAGCGAGGAGGCACTCGTTAGCGTGTCCTGGAGGTCTTTTGCCCCGTTTCCGAGTAGCCGCTGCTGGATGTAGGTCGAGCGGATGCTGGACACGAACGCGTCTCTGATGTGCAGGTTCATATGGGTTTCCCCTGTCACCTCCAGATGGTCACAGTCCCTTGCAAGCGCGGTGAGTTTTTCAATGAATTAGTCTAGCGATTCACCCGAGCGCTGTCGGCAGGTAGAGAGCAGGTGCCTAGCGTGTACCTCGTTGCTGGGTTTGACAAACCGCTTGCGGAGTAACTCGACCGCCTCTTCATAAGTAGTCGCCTTTTCGAGCGTGGCGGAGATTCTGTGACTCACCCGGGCGTGGAGTAGGCGCTGCTTGCGTGGCCCCAGGATGGGAGTCTCTGAGGAGTCCAGGTTGGCCTCGAAACATCGGAGCCAGTATTTAAAAATGTCTTTTGTCTCCGGTGTCCGTGCTTCCAGATTGAGCTTCTCTGGTTTTAGGCCTGCGTCCATCCTGATGTAGTTTAGCTTATTAAATTGTTGTACCCTCAATAGCAACGCTTAGAGAGTAAAACGGTAAAGAAGGCTTTAATAAGCTAAGAACTAGCCTGGTGCCGAGACGGGTGCTAACTGGGTGCCGCCCACAAGGCGGCCCCTTATATACGGCTCCCAGGTGGGCGGAGCCAGAGGTGGCGTGCCCCAGGGTTCCAAGCCCGGTCTTAAAGGGGACATCACCTTACATGATGATAAGGGTACAGTAATACAGTAACCGTTCATCACAGTAAGGTTGTCAGATTGGCTCAGGTTGGTTGGATTGTGACTTGATGAGAAGCAGCTGTGGCAAACGAGGTCGTCATTAAACTGGGCCTGGCAGGTTTGTCCTTGCTGTTGGCGTCGGAGTGCGTATCTGGCTTTTGTTTTTAATCCCACCAATGAAAAGGGACCGGGTGACTGCATTCAAGATTGCAAACAAGCAGAGCTCCTTCATCACAATGGCATCAGGGGCCCTTGGAAATGTGAGTAAATGTCTTAATGCAAACCGTGGAATTTAATCCTGCAGAATTTCTCACCCTAAACTCCTTCTAAACGTAGAGCCTGGGCCTGACAATCTGAGTGTTCAACAAGCAGAACAGTTGGCAGATGTCACTTCCCCAAGACTGGAGGTAGTACTGTACAAAAATGTAAAAGCAATCAAACTGCGGATGGGGTGTGAAAGGCGCAATCTAGCCGAACAGGAAGAGTCCCGTAACGAGCGCGATTAGCGAGTGTTTTCAGGCGCTCGCAGTGCCGAGAAACCGAGACTGTAGCTCTATTCAAGGCCTCAGCGGGGAACGCCCCAGCGAGGTCGCCCTCAGCACCATTTCCTGCACTGAGGAGCTCCAATTCCGACCTCCCGGTGCGACCCCCAAACCCACCCAAAGCCCCAGCTCTGCCATACGTCTCGCGATGTCGCGTTAGATCTTGGGAGGTGTGGCGAGCCGGGTAGATCTTGGAAAAGGGATCTCCCAGCATCTACCGGCCGCGCTGCCTTTCGGGCACAGCACAGCCGGTAGATCGCGCCCGAAATCTATGGTCAACCACGAGGGAAACTGGGATGAACCTTATCCCACACAATCCCAGTGAAGGACCACCGACCATGCACTTTGCTCCAATAAAATTTAGCAAGCAAAAATGGAAAAGATTGGAAGCTTCAACGTCTGTAAAGAGAAAAGGCAGGTTAAAGTTTCAGGTACGGTTGAGTTATCAGGGGCGGGATTCTCCGACCCCCCCGCCGGGTCGGAGAATCGCCGGGAGGTGGCGTGAATCCCGCCCCCGCCGGCCGCCGAATTCTCCGGCACCGAAAATTCAGCGGGGGCGGGAATCGCGCTGGTCGGTGCCCCCCCCCCGGCGATTCTCAGGCCCGCGATGGGCCGAAGTCCCGCTGCTGTCATGCTAGTCCCACCGACGTGAATCAAACCACCTAGCTTATTGGCGGGACTGGCGGCGCGGGCAGGCTCTGGGGTCCTGGGTGGGGCACGGTGCGATCTGGCCCCGGGGGGGTGCCCCCACGGTGGCCTGGCCCGCAATCGGGGCCCACCGATCCGCGGGCGGGCCTGTGCCATGGGGGCACTCTTTTCCTTCCACCCCGGCCACAGCCTCCGTGATGGCTGACGCGTAAGAGACAACCCCCCTGCGCATGCACGGGGATGACGTCAGCAGCCACTGACGCTCCCGCACATGCTCGGACTTCCGCCGACCGGCGAAGTCCTCTCGGCCCCGACTGGCGTGGCGCCAGAGGCCTTTCCCGCCGGCTGGCGGCGCGCCAAGCACTCCGGCGCGGGGCTAGCCCCTCAAGGTGAGGGCTTGGCCCCTAAAGTTGCGGAGGAATCCGCACCTTTGGGGCGGCCCGATGCCGGAGTGGTTCACGCCACTCCATCCCGCCGGGACCCCCCGCCCCGCCGGGTAGGGGAGAATCCCGCCCCAGAACCGGAAAATAAGTGAACTCTTAATGGAAGTTCACAAAATGGAGAGAAGAAAGGAAGAGACTTTACAAGTAAGATGCCCAAACACATTTTTTGAAAAGTCATTCAGGAGTAAAAAATAGTTTTTTACAATATGAAAAGAAAATGCAACACCATTGGCTCAAAACGTTATCCTTATTGCTACTTTTCAAAAATATATGATTTCCTCCTAAATCGGAAGATGACTATCAGACACCTAATCACAGGGATTCCATTTGCATCTGAAAGGCACATTGGCCAATGGAGTCAGTGGGTCTGCCAAGACAATGCTTTCCCAAATAACTCACCTTCAACACAGAAAGAAACTCATTCAGCAACTAATGGCTGGGACATTATCAGTCCTGAAATCACATCTAATTCCAGATGGCGGAGGAACATCCCTTTTAACGTCATTGCGGAGAAGAAAGGTCACGTGACTCAAGTGGCCATTTTGAAATCTCTATGTGCTTTTGAGGACTGAGAGCTGGTCAGTCTGCTGATTTAAGAAACAGCTGATGAGCTATCGAGAAGCAAGCCCCTCCAGACAGCTTGTACATCAAAATTTGTCTCCGCTGGAAGATTTTGTACCATTCTGCCCACAGAACCAACTCAGTCACTGTGTATCACCTTGTGCTCAGCGCCAACCGAAGAATGAATACTACAATTCCAGCCTTCAGCCAACTGAACCCGAATGCCAGCATGAAATAATTCCTCATTTTACTCCAATCTTGGACTCTGGAAATCATATAAATTACAATTCATTTCAGGGTGTGTGCTGTGGTGTGGGTCATTGCGAACACTCCATCCCCAGGTTTTGTGAATGTGAATTCAACTAACCTTCTACAATAATCCTACCTCCTGTGTGTTGTGGATTATTAGTAAAATGGATCACAGAAACCGAGGCTTTGGATGAACACGCCACTACCTATTTTTAAAAATGAATTCAAAACAACTTCTGCCTACAGACAGGTGATAAGAGGTAATCCCTAAAGTTTGTCTGACTCTCACCTATCCCTAACACATTAGCAATGCTGCCTCTGCTAGGTGACTGCCACATTCCTGGGTGCTTTGCTTTTGAGAGAACAGCCATACTCATGATTTTGTCCTTCCATGAGATACCCAGAATGCACTGCATACTGCGAGGATTGAATATTTTATGGTGTCTGTGGTAAACCACTGTATTGTATTATACTGTTGTATTGCTACATGTCTGGGCTTGTCCCTGCTGGCTCCGAACCACTGTGGTATATAATATGTGTATTGTGGTAAACTGCCACTGTATTATATGTAATGTGGTAAACCATTGCCTGCTGGCTCCGCCTCTCCTCGAGCTCGCTGTAAAGGTGGCTGGTCTCCGCCGCTGCCCCAGTTCGGGATCCGAGGCCAGGAGGCTTTCTGTTTAGTTTATTAAACCCTCAGTTACGTTCACTGCTCATCTCGTGTTCAATGATGGCATATCAATTTAATAAACTGAACAGAAAGCCTCCTGGCCTCGGATCCCGCAGTGTTACCTCTTCAGGTGTAGTTTCCTGCAATGTTAGCACGAGAAACTCTAATTTTATGGGGAGGAAAAGATAATCAACCTGACTCCTTAAGGGAAAGTAGTTTTCTCCCATCTCTTGTGTTGATTGCCTGCCTTAACTACAGAACATCATTCACACTGTCACATCACGCACTTGTCAAACATTCTTCTTTCATCAACTTAAAAAAGAACATTCGCTCAACTTCAAAGCGAACTAATTTCTAAGTAGTTTGGGAAAAATAGCTTTTGTGACATCTCTAAACAATGAATCTTGCTATTATGCCTCAGTTAGCTGACTTGAAAAAAAAAGCTCACCAAGGTGGAAATGAATCAAATGCCAAAAGAATGAGAGGATTAGCGTGCACATCATAACCTCGGGACATTCCCAAATATTCCGGAGCAAATGAAATACATTTGAAGTAGGTTAACTGTTGCAACGTATGATAACTTGGCAGGTAAATTGTGCGCAGCAAAGTTCCAAGAATATCAGCTATCTTTGCTATATACGAGATGCTCAGCAGGAACTCACCAAGCCTTCTTTGATATCACCTTCCAACCCCATAAACTCTGCCACCGAGAAGGACAAAGGCAGCAGGCTCATGGGAGCATGACCACCTGGAGGTTCCCCTCCGAGGCGCTCACCATCCTGACTTGGAACTATATCGCCGTTTCTTCACCGTCGCTGGGTCAAAATCCAGGAACTCACTCCCCGACAGGAAGACTGCACTGATTCAAGAAGGCTGCTCCCCACCTCCTTCCTAAGTACAATTGCAAACAGGCAACAGATGCTGGACTTGCCAGCTATGCCCACAATGCCTTGAAATAATTGTTTAAAATGAGACAAATCCAGTGATGCTGGTTGAGTGGCTAGTATTGGCCTGGACGTCAGGCAGAATTCCAAGCTCTTCTTCGAATATGCCATCAAAAGAACAGACTGGGCCTTCACTGACACTGGGAGTGTCAGACGGGATTACGGGCGGGATTCTTCGGCCCCCAGCCACATGTTTCTTGGCCGCGCGCCATTCACTGGTGGCGGTATTCTGTCCTCCCACAGCGTGTCAATGGAATTTCCCATTGAAACCACCCCTCGCCGCCATGAAACCTGTTGGTGGGGGTGCACTGCCAGTGGGAAAAATGAATCCCGGCGACCGGATAATTCCGGCCTATGTGTTTATGTCCCTGGAGTAAAGCGTAAATCTATCATATTCTGACGTATGGGTGACAGTGCTATCACTCAATAAAGACTGGCACCATAGAAAGTGCAAACTGGAAGTATAGGAAAGCCTTCAGCAACTGAGTTTTTGTAAATGCTGCTGTAATACGTTCAATCACATCACTAAGAACTCACAGAAGAGTCACCTTACATTCAATGTGCAGTGAGCTTGGCCTGAAAATTAGCCTTTCAGCCTTCATTCCCCCACTGCTGCTGCCCATCCTGGAAGGCAGGTGTATAGGCCAGGTTCGCTGGGGCCAATCAGACATGTTGTAATATGTCTTTAAGGGATATCAAGCTGACATCATTGGAAGGGAAATGTGTCATGTGATTCAATCTTGGTTTCACTTTTGTTTTAAGCAGAGCACACACGCACAGTTCAGATGCCTTCAAGCTTTACACCTATGTATGACTGTTCTCATGTGCCTTGTCTTAATAAATGTTTACTCAATCCCTTATGAGCAATTGGTGCCTTGTATCTAAGACACTCAGAAGGTAAGAAGGTAAGTAAGTGATTTTTACTTATTTTTACTTTTATACCTTTTTTCAAATTGTGTGTGTCGGGGGGAAACTGAAGTGACATCACAGAAAAGCTGTGGCCAGAGTGGCTGGTTGGGATTCTACCCTAAATTTAAAAAAAATTTGAGTATTTGGTAACTAATTAAACATAATAACTTAATTATAATTCAGAGGGATATCTAAGCCAGAGATCGGAGAGTATTATAGTTAGCTATCGCATTTCTATTAGAAATCTAGTGCTAGGAAACAGATAGTTGACAGTAACTTTGAAATTTTTATTAAAATATTTTTTTTAAAAAGACAAATTTTAATTTTAATTAATTGACACAATGTCAGTTAGAGGGGTTCTGTGCTCTGACTGTGAGATGTGGCAGGTACGGGAGGCTTCCAGCGTCCCGGATGGCTTCATCTGCAGAAAGTGCACCCAACTGGAGCTCCTCACAGACCGCATGGTTCGGTTGGAGCAGCAATTGGATGCACTTAGGAGCATGCAGGTGGCGGAAAGCGTCATAGATCGCAGTTATGTAAATGTGGTCACACCCAAGGTGCAGGCAGAGAAATGGGTGACCACCAGAAAGGGCAGGCAGTCAGTCAGGAATCCCCTGTGGTTGTCCCCCTCTCGAACAGATATACCCTTTGGATACTGTCGGGGGGGATAGCCTATCAGGGGAAAACAGCAGCAGCCAGAGCAGTGGCACCACGGCTGGCTCTGATGTTCAGAAGGGAGGGTCAAAGCGCAGAAGAGTAATAGTAATAGGGGACTCTATAGTCAGGGGCACAGATAGGCGCTTCTGTGGACGTGAAAGAGACTCCAGGATGGTATGTTGCCTCCCTGGTGCCAGGGTCCAGGATGTCTCCGAACGGGTAGAGGGAATCCTGAAGGGGGAGGGCAAACAGGCAGAGGTCGTTGTACATATTGGTACTAACGACATAGGCAGGAAGGGGCATGAGGTCCTGCAGCAGGAGTTCAGGGAGCTAGGCAGAAAGTTAAAAGACAGGACCTCGAGGGTTGTAATCTCGGGATTACTCCCTGTGCCACGTGCCAGTGAGACTAGAAATAGGAAGATAGAGCAGATAAACACGTGGCTAAACAGCTGGTGTAGGAGGGAGGGTTTCCATTATCTGGACCACTGGGAGCTCCTCCGGGGCATGTGTGACCTGTATAAGAAGGACGGGTTGCATCTAAACCGGAAAGGCATAAATATCCTGGCCGCGAGGTTTGCTAGTGTCACACGGGAGGGTTTAAACTAGTATGGCAGGGGGGTGGGCACGGGAGCAATAGGTCAGAAGGTGAGAGCATTGAGGGAGAACTAGGGAATAGGGACAGTGTGGCTCTGAGGCAGAGCAGACGGGGAGAAGTTGCTGAACACAGCGGGTCTGGTGGCCTGAAGTGCATATGTTTTAATGCAAGGAGCATTACGGGTAAGGCAGATGAACTTAGAGCTTGGATTAGTACTTGGAACTATGATGTTGTTGCCATTACAGAGACCTGGTTGAGGGAAGGGCAGGATTGGCAGCTAAACGTTCCAGGATTTAGATGGTTCAGGCAGGATAGAGGGGGATGTAAAAGGGGAGGCGGAGTTGCGCTACTTGTTCGGGAGAATATCACAGCTGTACTGCTAGAGGACACCTCAGAGGGCAGTGAGGCTATATGGGTAGAGATCAGGAATAAGAAGGGTGCAGTCACAATGATGGGGGTATACTACAGGCCTCCCAACAGCCAGCGGGAGATAGAGGAGCAGATAGGTAGACAGATTTTGGAAAAGAGTAAAAACAACAGGGTTGTGGTGATGGGAGACTTCAACTTCCCCAATATTGACTGGGACTCACTTAGTGCCAGGGGCTTAGCCGGGGCGGAGTTTGTAAGGAGCATCCAGGAGGGCTTCTTAAAACAATATGTAGACAGTCCAACTAGGGAAGGGGCGGTAATGAGCACGGCCAGGTGGTAGATGTTTCAGTAGGGGAGCATTTCGGTAACAGTGACCACAATTCAGTAAGTTTTAAAGTACTGGTGGACAAGGATAAGAGTGGTCCGAGGATGAATGTGCTAAATTGGGGGAAGGCTAATTATAACAATATTAGGCGGGAACTGAAGAACATAGATTGGGGGCGGATGTTTGAGGGCAAATCAACATCTGACATGTGGGAGGCTTTCAAGTTGCAGTTGAAAGGAATACAGGACCGGCATGTTCCTGTGAGGAAGAAAGATAAATACAGCAATTTTCGGGAACCTTGGATGACGAGTGATATTGTAGGCCTCGTCAAAAAGAAAACGGAGGCATTTGTCAGGGCTAAAAGGCTGGGAACAGACGAAGCCTGCGTGGAATATAAGGAAAGTAGGAAGGAACTTAAGCAAGGAGTCAGGAGGGCTAGAAGGGGTCACGAAAAGTCATTGGCAAATAGGGTTAAGGAAAATCCCAAGGCTTTTTACACGTACATAAAAAGCAAGAGGGTAGCCAGGGAAAGGGTTGGCCCACTGAAGGATAGGCAAGGGAATCTATGTGTGGACTCAGAGGAAATGGGCGAGGTACTAAATGAATACTTTGCATCAGTATTCACCAAAGAGAAGGAATTGGTAGATGTTGAGTCTGGAGAAGGGGGTGTAGATAGCCTGGGTCACATTGTGATCCAAAAAGACGAAGTGTTGGGTGTCTTAAAAAATATTAAGGTAGATAAGTCCCCAGGGCCTGATGGGATCTACCCCAGAATACTGAAGGAGGCTGGAGAGGAAATTGCTGAGGCCTTGACAGAAATCTTTGGATCCTCGCTGTCTTCAGGGGATGTCCCGGAGAACTGGAGAATAGCCAATGTTGTTCCTCTGTTTAAGAAGGGTAGCAAGGATAATCCCGGGAACTACAGGCCGGTGAGCCTTACTTCAGTGGTAGGGAAATTACTGGAGAGAATTCTTCGAGACAGGATCTACTCCCATTTGGAAGCAAATGGACGTATTAGTGAGAGGCAGCACGGTTTTGTGAAGGGGAGGTCGTGTCTCACTAACTTGATAGAGTTTTTCGAGGAGGTCACTAAGATGATTGATGCAGGTAGGGCAGTAGATGTTGTCTATATGGACTTCAGTAAGGCCTTTGACAAGGTCCCTCATGGTAGACTAGTACAAAAGATGAAGTCACACGGGATCAGGGGTGAGCTGGCAAGGTGGATACAGAACTGGCTAGGCCATAGAAGGCAGAGAGTAGCAATGGAGGGATGCTTTTCTAATTGGAGGGCTGTGACCAGTGGTGTTCCACAGGGATCAGTGCTGGGACCTTTGCTCTTTGTAGTATATATAAATGATTTGGAGGAAAATGTAACTGGTCTGATTAGTAAGTTTGCAGATGACACAGAGGTTGGTGGAATTGCGGATAGCGATGAGGACTGTCGGAGGATACAGCAGGATTTAGATTGTCTGGAGACTTGGGCGGAGAGATGACAGATGGAGTTTAATCCGGACAAATGTGAGGTAATGCATTTTGGAAGGTCTAATGCAGGTAGGGAATATACAGTGAATGGTAGAACCCTCAAGAGTATTGAAAGTCAAAGAGATCTAGGAGTACAGGTCCACAGGTCATTGAAAGGGGAAACACAGGTGGAGAAGGTAGTCAAGAAGGCATATGGCATGCTTGCCTTCATTGGCCGGGGCATTGAGTATAAGAATTGGCAAGTCATGTTGCAGCTGTATAGAACCTTAGTTAGGCCACACTTGGAGTATAATGTTCAATTCTGGTCGCCACACTACCAGAAGGATGTGGAGGCTTTAGAGAGGGTGCAGAACAGATTTACCAGAATGTTGCCTGGTATGGAGGGCATTAGCTATGAGGAGCGGTTGAATAAACTCGGTTTGTTCTCACTGGAACGAAGGAGGTTGAGGGGAGACCTGTTAGAGGTATGCAAAATTATGAGGGGCATAGACAGAGTGGATAGTCAGAGGCTTTTCCCCAGGGTAGAGGGGTCAATTACTAGGGGGCATAGGTTTAAGGTGAGAGGGGCAAGGTTTAGAGTAGATGTACGAGGCAAGTTTTTTACGCAGAGGGTAGTGGGTGCCTGGAACTCGCTACCGGAGGAGGTAGTGGAAGCAGGGACGATAGGGACATTTAAGGGGCATCTTGACAAATATATGAATAGGATGGGAATAGAAGGATACGGACCCAGGAAGTGTAAAAGATTGTAGTTTAGTCGGGCAGCATGGTCGGCACGGGCTTGGAGGGCCGAAGGGCCTGTTCCTGTGCTGTACATTTCTTTGTTCTTTGTTCTTTGTTCTTGTATCATGTACAGTAAAGAAGCCCAAGATATTATATCATTACAATAACACAGCAAAACATTCCTCGGAAAGGAAACTAGCACAGTGATCGTGGTAGAGGGCAGTAGAGGGACTTTTACTGTGGGCCTTAATTGCCCACTTGAGGCCTCAATTGGCCGTCCCTGACTTAATCAGGGGGGAGTTTGGAAGGCCAGAGGTTTTCCACACCTGTACCTTCCCACCTGATTATACATCCTGAAGACACGCCGCACCCACCCACTCAGCCCACACCCAGATAGGCAATAAATTCCGCCTTGTACCTCTAAAGTATCTCAACACCAGCTGTTCCCCCACTTTATGAATCTTTCCTTTCCTCATTATTCCATTCAGCATGTTTTTACTACAATCATTTCTTCCTGTCACAATTTTTTCTCCATCAACTCCACATCACACAGTGAAAGAATGAACATGTTTGCATTTTCATCGGGCTCATCACAACCTCAAAGCACTTTACAGTGGAGGGAAGATTGCGCAAATAACAGTAAGGGAACGACTAAAAAATTCGGTTTCGGTGATGTTGATTAAAGGAAAAATATTTTATAGGATACGTTAGCTCCCTTCTCTCTCCACAGATGCTGTCAGACCTGTTGAGATTACTCAGCATTTTCTGTTTTTGTTTCAGATTAAAGCATCGACAGTAATTTGCTTTTCACTAAAAATACCACATTGACTTTAAAGTGGCTTGGGATGACCTGAGGTCCTGAACTGTGCTGTGTAAATTGAAGCTCTTCCTTTACTTACACAAACTAATAGTGAAGCGAAAGTGGACAAATTGCGGCCCTGCAGAGATCTTTGCAGACCCACAAACAACTGTGGGCAAAGCTGTCTGAGTCAAGTTTGACTGTGGAGGATATACTTACAGCAGAAGGTGGACTGACATTACTTCAGTTTCACACCTGTGGCAGTGTACAAGTGCAACTCAAAAGTAAAAAGTTATTAAAAAGTTTGACGCAAATATTTTTTAAGTCCGAAACCTTTGTGAGCTTTTGGCTTTTTACTAACATTTTGAATTTCACTGATATTTAGATATTGTTTGGTAGAGAACAATTTATGCGCCCAAGGACGCCACCCATCCTCTTCTTCGAGGCACAGTTCCAGTAGCAGCCACCCCTCCAGTAACACTACTGAGATTACGGAGGTGCCAACCCTCAATTGACAGAAAGCTCCTGGGGACAGGCGGTCGCCGCTAAAGCAACGGGAGTCCAGACCACAACTAATGAGTCGCCTGACCCCTGTAAAATGTGGCCCAGGGTCCTGCAAACAGTGGAGACAAGCTCTCTGATGCACTATCAATTATGATGAGATGAGAGTAGAGAGTAATCGAGGCTTTATTACGCAGAGATGTGTGGCCTCCTACAGCTGCTACCGAAATGGCTGCAGCTTGGTGAGCACACACATTTATACTCCACCTACAGGGCATGTCAAAATCAATATTTTCCTGCTTCTGTAGTAGAAAGATACAACACACTTGTTAAGACAGAATAACAAACTTTATTTTTGAAAACAACTGCCTGCAGTAATGGCTGAAACTTGAAGTCAGAGAGCAGTCCACAAAACTGCTCAGCCTTTCACAAGTTCCGCGCTTTCGCGGAGAATTAGCTCAATATTTATACATTATCTTTAACAAGATTATGTGACAACAGTATGGTCAGGAGTTTGATCGGAAATACAAACGGAAGCAAAGACCAGACCATGTTTGGTCATATCACTCATACCATTATTTAGTCCACGGAGGGAACATTGAAAGGTCAGAATAGACTTGTTTCTTCCTGAACTTATCTTTGTTTTAAATTCCTACGGCCCTGGGTTATGACGAGTTAGTTTTATCAGGAGTTGCCGAGGTCCGGTGTTTTGGAATGGCTCGACCTTCGCTGATCTTTTCAGACTTCAAGTTATGCAGAGTTGGCCTACGGCCATACTAGTCTGAAAATGGTTAGGGCAGCATTCTTTACATGGGCCTGGTGAGTTGGAATGAGTAGTTTCAGTCTTTCTTGTATTGTATCAAACCTTTTGACCAGTCTTCCCATTGACCAGTTTTCCCATTATGCCATTACTTAATTCGTACCATATCACAGGCGGAGCCAGCAGGCAGGGATCTACCCCCGTGCTTTATTACGCAGAGATGTGAGGCCTCCTACAGCTGCTGCCGAAATGGTACTAAGGAAGTACGTGTTTCGGTCGGACGAGGGGAGGGGCCCTTTGAAGTCCATGCTGAGGCGTTCAAAGGGACGGGAGGCCTTCACCAGGTGCGCCCGGTCTGGCCGGTAGAAGTGCGGTTTGCACTCCGCGCAGACCTGGCAGTCTTTGGTGACCGCCCTGACTTCCGCAATGGAGTAGGGGTGGCCTTAATGAAGTGAAAGAACCGGGCGACCCCTGGGTGACAGAGACCATCGTGTAGGTCCCGGAGTCGGTCCACTTGTGCGCTGGCACATGTACCTCGGGATAGGGCATGGGGGGGGCTCGTTGAGCTTACCGGGGCGATACAAAACCTCGTAATTGTAGGTGGAGAGCTCGATCCTCCACCTCAAGATTTTATCATTTTTGCTCTTGCCCCGCTGTGTGTTGTTAAACATGAAGTCAACCGACAGTTGGTCAGTGAGGAGAGTGAATCTCCTGCCGGCCAGGTAATGCCTTCAAAGCCGCACAGCTTCAACGATGGCTTGGGCCTCCTTTTCGACGGAGGTGTGCCGAATTTCGGAGGCATGGAGGGTGCGGGAAAAGAATGCCACGGGTCTGCCTGCCTGGTTGAGAGTGGCGGCTAGAGCGACGTCTGATGCATCTCAACTTGAAAGGGGAGGGTCTCGTTGACCGCGTGCATCGTGGCCTTGGCGATGTCGGCCTTGATACGGTTGAAGGACTGGTAAGCCTCGGCCATCAGGGGGAAAACTGTGGAGTGAATGAGTGGGCAGGCCTTGTCCGCATAGTTAGGGACCCACTGGGCATAGTATGAGAAGAACCCCAGGCATCGTTTGAGGGCCTTGGGGCAGTGGGGGAGGGGGAGTTCCATTGCGGGGCGCATGCGATCGGGGTTGGGCCCTAGGACTCCATTTTGCACCACATAGCCAAGGATGGCTAAGCGGTTGGTGCTGAACACGCACTTCTCCTTATTATATGTTAGGTTCAGGAGTTTGGCGGTGTGGGGAAATTTGAAAAGGTTAGCGTCGTGGTCCTGCTGGTCGTGGCCACAGATGGTGACGTTATCCAGGTACGGGAAGGTGGCCCGCAGTCCGTACAGGTCAACCATTCGGTCTATCTCCCATTGGAAGACTGTGAACCCATTGGTGACGCTGAAGGGAACCCTAAAGAAGTGGTAAAGGCGGTCGTCAGCTTCGAACGCCGTATATTGGCGGTCCGCCTTGCGGATGGGGAGCTGGTGGTAGGCAGATTTTAGGTCCACTGTAGAGAAGACCCGGTACTGTGCAATCTGATTGACCATATCAGATATGCGTGGGAGTGGGTAAGCGTCGAGTTGAGTGTACTGATTGATGGTCTGACTGTATTTAATGACCATCCTGTGTTTCTCCCCAGTCTTTACAATTACCACTTGGGCTCTCCAGGGGCTGTTGCTGGCCTCGATAATGCCTTCCTGCAGTAGCCGCTGGACCTCCGACCTGATGAAGGTCCCGCCCTGGGCACTGTACCGTCTGCTCCTGGTGGCGACGGGTTTGCAATCCGGGGTGAGGTTCGCAAACAGGGAAGGTGGGCCGCCCTTAAGGGTCGTGAGGCCACATACAGTAAGGGGTGGTAGGGGCCCGCCGAATTTCAGGGTCAGGTTTTGGAGGTTGCACTGGAAGTCCAGGCCGAGTAGCAAGGCAGCGCAGAGGTTGGGGAGTTGCTGAACTCTACACCCTGGACGGTGATGGTGGTGGTTCAGTACCCCTGGTTCTCCACGGAGTGGGATCCTGAGGCCAGGGAGATGCGTTGGGTAACGGGGTGTACTGCGAGGGAGCAGCGCCTTACCAGATCAGGGTGGATGAAGCTCTCCGTGCTACCGGAGTCGAGAAGGCAAGGTGTCTTGTGGCCATCGATTTTCACTGTCGTTGTCGCGGTTGCGAGGTTATGTGGCCGGGACTGGTCGAGTGTGATGGAGGCGAGCTGCGGCTGGTGTTGGTGGGCCCCGGGCTGGTCGGCAGCAGTGGCGGGCGATGAGCGGCCCGATGAGGTGCCCGACGAGCAGGGGTCCTGAGGCGCCGCCCAAAATGGTGCCGAAGATGGTGGAATTAAACATGGGGGCGCCCACGAGCCGCACAAGGTCTGATGGGGAGAAGATGGCAGGGCCCACGGGCCGCACGTGGGTTGCGGGGGCGAAAATGGCAGCGCCCGCCGGTCGCACGTGGTGGGTGCAAGAACAATGGGGCTGGTTGCAGCGGCGATCGACCGGGCCTGGCACACCGCAGCGAAATGTCCTTTCTTCCCGCAGGCCTTGCAGAGTGCGCTGTGTGCCAGGCAGCGCTGGTGGAGGTGTTTTGTCTACCCGCAGAAGTAGCACTTGGGCCCCCCAGGGTTGGCTGGCTGCTGCGCGGCGCAGGCTTGGGGTTGGCTGGGGGCGGTCCCTGGTGGGGTCCACGATGTCCAGGAAGGGGTCGCTGTGCGGTCGGGGGAGTATGCTTTCACATTTCGGGAGGCGACCGTTAGCGAGGTCGCGAGTTTTTTGATCACCGCGAGGTCGAGCGTACCCCTTCTAAGAAGCGCTGGCTTCTAAGAACAGCGGAAACTGCCTGGCAATCGCAGTTCCTTGTCAGGACGTGCAGGGCACGCCAGAAATCTTCCAATGACTCACCAGGGGTTGGTGCCACGTGGACAGGAGGTGCCTGGCGTAGAGTGTGTTGATCGGCCGTGTGTAGCTCTCTTTCAGAAGTGCCATGGCCTCAGTGTAGTTGGGCGCGTCCCGGATAAGAGGAAAGATATCGGAGCTCAACCGTGTGTACAGGATCTGTAGTTTCTGTGCCTCTGAGGGTGGTTCTGTGGCTGATCTGATGTA